>NW_027478781.1:0-300000 GCF_051014685.1 Ptiloglossa arizonensis | reverse complement strand
ACGCTTAACCAGAATGGCCTAGCGAAAAAATACACATACCGTTGTAATCGGACGAGTTTCTACTTTCAGTTACAAAAGGAATTTTTGGGTTAGGTCATTCCGTTCGCGAGATATGGGACTTTGAAGCTGAGAAATGGTTGACAAGACAACAAATTTTTCGCACTTCTGCTGCTCCAATCGCTTAACCAGAATGGCCTAGGGAAAAAATTCACATACCGTTGTAATCGGGCGAGTTTCTACTTTCAGATGCAATAGGAATTTTTTGGTTAGGTCAATCCGTTCGCGAGATATGGGACTTTGAAGCTAAGAAATGGTTGAGAAGACAACAAATTTTTCGCAATTCTGCTGCTCCAAACGCTTAACCAGAATGGCCTAGCGAAAAAATACACATACCGTTGTAATCGGGCGAGTTTCTACATTCAGATGCAATAGGAATTTTTTGGTTAGGTCAATCCGTTCGCGAGATATGGGACTTTGAAGCTAAGAAATGGTTGAGAAGACAACAAATTTTTCGCACTTCTGCTGCTCCAAACGCATAACTAGAATGGCCTAGGGAAAAAATACACATACCGCTGTAATCGGGCGAGTTTCTACTTTCAGATGCAATAGGAATTTTTGGGTTAGGTCAATCCGTTCGCGAGATATGGGACTTTGAAGCTAAGAAATGGTTGACAAGACAACAAATTTTTCGCACTTCTGCTGCTCCAATCGCTTAACCAGAATGGCCTTGGGAAAAAATACACATACCGGTGTAATCGGGCGAGTTTCTACATTCAGATGCAATAGGAATTTTTTGGTTAGGTCAATCCGTTCGCGAGATATGGGACTTTGAAGCTAAGAAATGGTTGAGAAGACAACAAATTTTTCGCACTTCTGCTGCCCCAAACGCATAACCAGAATGGCCTAGGGAAAAAATACACATACCGCTGTAATCGGGCGAGTTTCTACTTTCAGATGCAATAGGAATTTTTGGGTTAGGTCAATCCGTTCGCGAGATATGAGAGTTTGAAGCCAAGAAATGGTTGAGAAGGCAAAAAATTTTTCGCAATTCTGCTGCTCCAAACGCTTAACCAGAATGGCCTAGCGAAAAAATACACATACCGTTGTAATCGGACGAGTTTCTACTTTCAGTTACAAAAGGAATTTTTGGGTTAGGTCATTCCGTTCGCGAGATATGGGACTATGAAGCTGAGAAATGGTTGACAAGACAACAAATTTTTCGCACTTCTGCTGCTCCAATCGCTTAACCAGAATGGCCTAGGGAAAAAATTCACATACCGTTGTAATCGGGCGAGTTTCTACTTTCAGATGCAATAGGAATTTTTGGGTTAGGTCAATCCGTTCGCGAGATATGGGAGTTTGAAGCCAAGAAATGGTTGAGAAGGCAGAAAATTTTTCGCAATTCTGCTGCTCCAAACGCTTAACCAGAATGGCCTAGGGAAAAAATACACATACCGCTGTAATCGGGCGAGTTTCTACTTTCAGACGCAATAGGAATTTTTGGGTTATGTCAATCCGTTCGCGAGATATGGGAGTTTGAAGCCAAGAAATGGTTGAGAAGGCATAAAATTTTTCGCAATTCTGCTGCTCCAAACACTTAACCAGAATGGCCTAGGGAAAAAATACACATACCGCTGTAATCGGGCGAGTTTCTACTTTCAGTTACAATAGGAATTTTTGGGTTAGGTCAATCCGTTCGCGAGATATGGGACTTTGAAGCTAAGAAATGGTTGAGAAGACAACAAATTTTTCGCACTTCTGCTGCTCCAAACGCTTAACCAGAATGGCCGACGGAAAAAATACCCATACCGTTGTAATCGGACGAGTTTCTACTTTCAGGTACAATAGCAATTTTTGGGTTAGGTCAATCCGTTCTCGAGGTATGGGTCTTTGAAGCTAAGAAATGGTTGACAAGACAACAAATTTTTCGCACTTCTGCTGCTTCAATCGCTTAACCAGAATGGCCTTGGGAAAAAATACACACACCGATGTAATCGGGCGAGTTTCTACATTCAGATGCAATAGGAATTTTTTGGTTAGGTCAATCCGTTCGCGAGATATGGGACTTTGAAGCTAAGAAATGGTTGAGAAGACAACAAATTTTTCGCACTTCTGCTGCCCCAAACGCATAACCAGAATGGCCTAGGGAAAAAATACACATACCGCTGTAATCGGGCGAGTTTCTACTTTCAGATGCAATAGGAATTTTTGGGATAGGTCAATCCGTTCGCGAGATATGAGAGTTTGAAGCCAAGAAATGGTTGAGAAGGCAAAAAATTTTTCGCAATTCTGCTGCTCCAAACGCTTAACCAGAATGGCCTAGCGAAAAAATACACATACCGTTGTAATCGGACGAGTTTCTACTTTCAGTTACAAAAGGAATTTTTGGGTTAGGTCATTCCGTTCGCGAGATATGGGACTTTGAAGCTGAGAAATGGTTGACAAGACAACAAATTTTTCGCACTTCTGCTGCTCCAATCGCTTAACCAGAATGGCCTAGGGAAAAAATTCACATACCGTTGTAATCGGGCGAGTTTCTACTTTCAGATGGAATAGGAATTTTTGGGTTAGGTAAATCCGTTCGCGAGATATGGGACTTTGAAGCTAAGAAATGGTTGAGAAGACAACAAATTTTTCGCACTTCTGCTGCTCCAAACGCATAACTAGAATGGCCTAGGGAAAAAATACACATACCGCTGTAATCGGGCGAGTTTCTACTTTCAGATGCAATAGGAATTTTTGGGTTAGGTCAATCCGTTCGCGAGATATGGGACTTTGAAGCTAAGAAATGGTTGACAAGACAACCAATTTTTCGCACTTCTGCTGCTCCAATCGCTTAACCAGAATGGCCTAGGGAAAAAATACGCATACAGTTGTAATCGGGCGAGTTTCTACTTTCAGACGCAGCAGGAATTTTTGGGTTTGGACAATCCGTTCGCGAGATATGGGACTTTGAAGCTAAGAAATGGTTGAGAAGACAACAAATTTTTCGCACTTCTGCTGCTCCAAAAGCTTAACCAGAATGGCCTAGGGATAAAATACCCATACCGTTGTAATCGGACGAGTTTCTGCTTTCAGTTACAATAGGAACTTTTGGGTTAGGTCAATCCGTTCGCGAGATATGGGACTTTGAAGCTAAGAAATGGTTGACGAGACAACAAATTTTTCGCACTTCTGCTGCTCCAATCGCTTAACCAGAATGGGCTAGGGAAAAAATTCACATACCGTTGTAATCGTGCGAGTTTGTGCTTTCAGACGCAATAGGAATTTTCGGGTTAGGTCAATCCGTTCGCGAGATATGGGAGTTTGAAGCCAAGAAATGGTTGAGAAGGCAGAAAATTTTTCGCAATTCTGCTGCTCCAAACGCTTAACCAGAATGGCCTAGGGAAAAAATACACATACCGCTGTAATCGGGCGAGTTTCTACTTTCAGACGCAATAGGAATTTTTGGGTTAGGTCAATCCGTTCGCGAGATATGGGAGTTTGAAGCCAAGAAATGGATGAGAAGGCAAAAAATTTTTCGCAATTCTGCTGCTCCAAACGCTTAACCAGAATGGCCTAGGGAAAAAATACACATACCGTTGTAATCGGGCGAGTTTCTACTTTCAGATGCAATAGGAATTTTTGGGTTCGTTCAATCCGTTCGCGAGATATGGGAGTTTGAAGCTAAGAAATGGTTGAGAAGACAACTAATTTTTCGCATTTCTGCTGCTCCAAACGCTTAACCAGAATGGCCTAGGGAAAAAATACGCATACAGTTGTAATCGGGCGAGTTTCTACTTTCAGACGCAGCAGGAATTTTTGGGTTAGGTCAATCCGTTCGCGAGATATGAGAGTTTGAAGCCAAGAGATGGTTGAGAAGGCAAAAAATTTTTCGCAATTCTGCTGCTCCAAACGCTTAACAAGAATGGCCTAGGGAAAAAATACACATACCGTTGTAATCGGGCGAGTTTCTACTTTCAGATGCAATAGGAATTTTTGGGTTAGGTCAATCCGTTCGCGAGATATGGGACTTTGAAGCTAAGAAATGGTTGAGAAGACAACAAATTTTTCGCACTTCTGCTGCTCCAAACGCATAACTAGAATGGCCTAGGGAAAAAATACACATACCGCTGTAATCGGGCGAGTTTCTACTTTCAGATGCAATAGGAATTTTTGGGTTAGGTCAATCCGTTCGCGAGATATGGGACTTTGAAGCTAAGAAATGGTTGACAAGACAACCAATTTTTCGCACATCTGCTGCTCCAATCGCTTAACCAGAATGGCCTAGGGAAAAAATACGCATACAGTTGTAATCGGGCGAGTTTCTACTTTCAGACGCAGCAGGAATTTTTGGGTTTGGACAATCCGTTCGCGAGATATGGGACTTTGAAGCTAAGAAATGGTTGAGAAGACAACAAATTTTTCGCACTTCTGCTGCTCCAAAAGCTTAACCAGAATGGCCTAGGGATAAAATACCCATACCGTTGTAATCGGACGAGTTTCTGCTTTCAGTTACAATAGGAACTTTTGGGTTAGGTCAATCCGTTCGCGAGATATGGGACTTTGAAGCTAAGAAATGGTTGACGAGACAACAAATTTTTCGCACTTCTGCTGCTCCAATCGCTTAACCAGAATGGGCTAGGGAAAAAATTCACATACCGTTGTAATCGTGCGAGTTTGTGCTTTCAGACGCAATAGGAATTTTCGGGTTAGGTCAATCCGTTCGCGAGATATGGGAGTTTGAAGCCAAGAAATGGTTGAGAAGGCAGAAAATTTTTCGCAATTCTGCTGCTCCAAACGCTTAACCAGAATGGCCTAGGGAAAAAATACACATACCGCTGTAATCGGGCGAGTTTCTACTTTCAGACGCAATAGGAATTTTTGGGTTAGGTCAATCCGTTCGCGAGATATGGGAGTTTGAAGCCAAGAAATGGATGAGAAGGCAAAAAATTTTTCGCAATTCTGCTGCTCCAAACGCTTAACCAGAATGGCCTAGGGAAAAAATACACATACCGTTGTAATCGGGCGAGTTTCTACTTTCAGATGCAATAGGAATTTTTGGGTTCGTTCAATCCGTTCGCGAGATATGGGAGTTTGAAGCTAAGAAATGGTTGAGAAGACAACTAATTTTTCGCATTTCTGCTGCTCCAAACGCTTAACCAGAATGGCCTAGGGAAAAAATACGCATACAGTTGTAATCGGGCGAGTTTCTACTTTCAGACGCAGCAGGAATTTTTGGGTTAGGTCAATCCGTTCGCGAGATATGAGAGTTTGAAGCCAAGAGATGGTTGAGAAGGCAAAAAATTTTTCGCAATTCTGCTGCTCCAAACGCTTAACAAGAATGGCCTAGGGAAAAAATACACATACCGTTGTAATCGGGAGAGTTTCTAATTTCAGACGCAATAGGAATTTTTGGGTTAGGTCAATCCGTTCGCGAGATATGGGAGTTTGAAGCCAAGAAATCGTTGAGAAAGCAAAAAATTTTTCGCAATTCTGCTGCTCCAAACGCTTAACCAGAATGGCCTGGGGAAAAAATACACATACCGTTGTAATCGGGCGAGTTTCTACTTTCAGATGTAATAGGAATTTTTGGCTTAGTTCCATCCGCTCGCGAGATATGGGAGTTTGAAGCTAAGAAATGGTTGAGAAGACAACAAATTTGTCGCACTTCTGCTGCTCCAGCGCTTAACCAGAATGGCCTAGGGAAAAAATACGCATACAGTTGTAATCGGGCGAGTTTCTACTTTCAGACGCAGCAGGAATTTTTGGGTTTGGTCAATCCGTTCGCGAGATATGGGACTTTGAAGCTAAGAAATGGTTGAGAAGACAACAAATTTTTCGCACTTCTGCTGCCCGAAACGCATAACCAGAATGGCCTAGGGAAAAAATACACATACCGCTGTAATCGGGCGAGTTTCTACTTTCAGATGCAATAGGAATTTTTGGGTTAGGTCAATCCATTCGCGAGATATGAGAGTTTGAAGCCAAGAAATGGTTGAGAAGGCAAAAAATTTTTCGCAATTCTGCTGCTCCAAACGCTTAACCAGAATGGCCTAGCCAAAAAATACACATACCGTTGTAATCGGGAGAGTTTCTAATTTCAGACGCAACAGGAATTTTTGGGTTAGGTCAATCCGTTCGCGAGATATGGGAGTTTGAAGCCAAGAAATGGTTGAGAAAGCAAAAAATTTTTCGCAATTCTGCTGCTCCAAACGCTTAACCAGAATGGCCTGGGGAAAAAATACACACACCGTTGTAATCGGGAGAGTTTCTACTTTCAGACGCAGCAGGAATTTTTGGGTTAGGTCAATCCGTTCGCGAGATATGAGAGTTTGAAGCCAAGAGATGGTTGAGAAGGCAAAAAATTTTTCGCAATTCTGCTGCTCCAAACGCTTAACAAGAATGGCCTAGGGAAAAAATACACATACCGTTGTAATCGGGAGAGTTTCTAATTTCAGACGCAACAGGAATTTTTGGGTTAGGTCAATCCGTTCGCGAGATATGGGAGTTTGAAGCCAAGAAATCGTTGAGAAAGCAAAAAATTTTTCGCAATTCTGCTGCTCCAAACGCTTAACCAGAATGGCCTGGGGAAAAAATACACATACCGTTGTAATCGGGCGAGTTTCTACTTTCAGATGTAATAGGAATTTTTGGCTTAGTTCAATCCGCTCGCGAGATATGGGAGTTTGAAGCTAAGAAATGGTTGAGAAGACAACAAATTTGTCGCACTTCTGCTGCTCCAGCGCTTAACCAGAATGGCCTAGGGAAAAAATACGCATACAGTTGTAATCGGGCGAGTTTCTACTTTCAGACGCAGCAGGAATTTTTGGGTTTGGTCAATCCGTTCGCGAGATATGGGACTTTGAAGCTAAGAAATGGTTGAGAAGACAACAAATTTTTCGCACTTCTGCTGCCCGAAACGCATAACCAGAATGGCCTAGGGAAAAAATACACATACCGCTGTAATCGGGCGAGTTTCTACTTTCAGATGCAATAGGAATTTTTGGGTTAGGTCAATCCATTCGCGAGATATGAGAGTTTGAAGCCAAGAAATGGTTGAGAAGGCAAAAAATTTTTCGCAATTCTGCTGCTCCAAACGCTTAACCAGAATGGCCTAGCCAAAAAATACACATACCGTTGTAATCGGGAGAGTTTCTAATTTCAGACGCAACAGGAATTTTTGGGTTAGGTCAATCCGTTCGCGAGATATGGGAGTTTGAAGCCAAGAAATGGTTGAGAAAGCAAAAAATTTTTCGCACTTCCGCTGCTCCAAAAGCTTAACCAGAATGGCCTAGGGATAAAATACCCATACCGTTGTAATCGGACGAGTTTCTGCTTTCAGTTACAATAGGAACTTTTGGGTTAGGTCAATCCGTTCGCGAGATATGGGACTTTGAAGGTAAGAAATGGTTGACGAGACAACAAATTTTTCGCACTTCTGCTGCTCCAATCGCTTAACCAGAATGGGCTAGGGAAAAAATACACATACCGTTGTAATCGTGCGAGTTTGTACTTTCAGGCGCAATAGGAATTTTCGGGTTAGGTCAATCCGTTCGCGAGATATGGGAGTTTGAAGCCAAGAAATGGTTGAGAAGGCATAAAATTTTTCGCAATTCTGCTGCTCCAAACGCTTAACCAGAATGGCCTAGGGAAAAAATACACATACCGCTGTAATCGGGCGAGCTTCTACTTTCAGACGCAATAGGAATTTTTGGGTTAGGTCAATCCGTTCGCGAGATATGGGAGTTTGAAGCCAAGAAATGGATGAGAAGGCAAAAAATTTTTCGCACTTCTGCTGCTCCAAACGCTTAACCAGAATGGCCGACGGAAAAAATACCCATACCGTTGTAATCGGACGAGTTTCTACTTTCAGGTACAATAGCAATTTTTGGGTTAGGTCAATCCGTTCTCGAGGTATGGGACTTTGAAGCTAAGAAATGGTTGACAAGACAACAAATTTTTCGCACTTCTGCTGCTTCAATCGCATAACCAGAATGGCCTTGGGAAAAAATACACATACCGTTGTAATCGGGCGAGTTTCTACTTTCAGTTACAATAGGAATTTTTGGGTTAGGTCAATCCGTTCGCGAGATATGGGACTTTGAAGCTAAGAAATGGTTGAGAAGACAACAAATTTTTCGCACTTCTGCTGCTCCAAACGCTTAAACAGAATGGCCGACGGAAAAAATACCCATACCGTTGTAATCGGACGAGTTTCTACTTTCAGGTACAACAGCTATTTTTGGGTTAGGTCAATCCGTTCTCGAGGTATGGGACTTTGAAGCTAAGAAATGGTTGACAAGACAACAAATTTTTCGCAATTCTGCTGCTCCAATCGCTTAACCAGAATGGCCTTGGGAAAAAATACACATACCGATGTAATCGGGCGAGTTTCTACATTCCGATGCAATAGGAATTTTTTGGTTAGGTCAATCCGTTCGCGAGATATGGGACTTTGAAGCTAAGAAATGGTTGAGAAGACAACAAATTTTTCGCACTTCTGCTGCCCCAAACGCATAACCAGAATGGCCTAGGGAAAAAATACACATACCGCTGTAATCGGGCGAGTTTCTACTTTCAGATGCAATAGGAATTTTTGGGTTAGGTCAATCCGTTCGCGAGATATGAGAGTTTGAAGCCAAGAAATGGTTGAGAAGGCAAAAAATTTTTCGCAATTCTGCTGCTCCAAACGCTTAACGAGAATGGCCTAGCGAAAAAATACACATACCGTTGTAATCGGACGAGTTTCTACTTTCAGTTACAAAAGGAATTTTTGGGTTAGGTCATTCCGTTCGCGAGATATGGGACTTTGAAGCTGAGAAATGGTTGACAAGACAACAAATTTTTCGCACTTCTGCTGCTCCAATCGCTTAACCAGAATGGCCTAGGGAAAAAATTCACATACCGTTGTAATCGGGCGAGTTTCTACTTTCAGATGCAATAGGAATTTTTGGGTTAGGTCAATCCGTTCGCGAGATATGGGACTTTGAAGCTAAGAAATGGTTGAGAAGACAACAAATTTTTCGCACTTCTGCTGCTCCAAACGCATAACTAGAATGGCCTAGGGAAAAAATACACATACCGCTGTAATCGGGCGAGTTTCTACTTTCAGATGCAATAGGAATTTTTGGGTTAGGTCAATCCGTTCGCGAGATATGGGACTTTGAAGCTAAGAAATGGTTGACAAGACAACCAATTTTTCGCACTTCTGCTGCTCCAATCGCTTAACCAGAATGGCCTAGGGAAAAAATACGCATACAGTTGTAATCGGGCGAGTTTCTACTTTCAGACGCAGCAGGAATTTTTGGGTTTGGACAATCCGTTCGCGAGATATGGGACTTTGGAGCTAAGAAATGGTTGAGAAGACAACAAATTTTTCGCACTTCTGCTGCTCCAAAAGCTTAACCAGAATGGCCTAGGGATAAAATACCCATACCGTTGTAATCGGACGAGTTTCTGCTTTCAGTTACAATAGGAACTTTTGGGTTAGGTCAATCCGTTCGCGAGATATGGGACTTTGAAGCTAAGAAATGGTTGACGAGACAACAAATTTTTCGCACTTCTGCTGCTCCAATCGCTTAACCAGAATGGGCTAGGGAAAAAATACACATACCGTTGTAATCGTGCGAGTTTGTACTTTCAGACGCAATAGGAATTTTCGGGTTAGGTCAATCCGTTCGCGAGATATGGGAGTTTGAAGCCAAGAAATGGTTGAGAAGGCAGAAAATTTTTCGCAATTCTGCTGCTCCAAACGCTTAACCAGAATGGCCTAGGGAAAAAATACACATACCGCTGTAATCGGGCGAGTTTCTACTTTCAGACGCAATAGGAATTTTTGGGTTAGGTCAATACGTTGCGAGATATGGGAGTTTGAAGCCAAGAAATGGATGAGAAGGCAAAAAATTTTTCGCAATTCTGCTGCTCCAAACGCTTAACCAGAATGGCCTAGGGAAAAAATACACATACCGTTGTAATCGGGCGAGTTTCTACTTTCAGATGCAATAGGAATTTTTGGGTTCGTTCAATCCGTTTGCGAGATATGGGAGTTTGAAGCTAAGAAATGGTTGAGAAGACAACTAATTTTTCGCACTTCTGCTGCTCCAAACGCTTAACCAGAATGGCCCAGGGAAAAAATACGCATACAGTTGTAATCGGGCGAGTTTCTACTTTCAGACGCAGCAGGAATTTTTGGGTTAGGTCAATCCGTTCGCGAGATATGAGAGTTTGAAGCCAAGAGATGGTTGAGAAGGCAAAAAATTTTTCGCAATTCTGCTGCTCCAAACGCTTAACAAGAATGGCCTAGGGAAAAAATACACATACCGTTGTAATCGGGAGAGTTTCTAATTTCAGACGCAACAGGAATTTTTGGGTTAGGTCAATCCGTTCGCGAGATATGGGAGTTTGAAGCCAAGAAATCGTTGAGAAAGCAAAAAATTTTTCGCAATTCTGCTGCTCCAAACGCTTAACCAGAATGGCCTGGGGAAAAAATACACATACCGTTGTAATCGGGCGAGTTTCTACTTTCAGATGTAATAGGAATTTTTGGGTTAGGTCAATACGTTGCGAGATATGGGAGTTTGAAGCCAAGAAATGGATGAGAAGGCAAAAAATTTTTCGCAATTCTGCTGCTCCAAACGCTTAACCAGAATGGCCTAGGGAAAAAATACACATACCGTTGTAATCGGGCGAGTTTCTACTTTCAGATGCAATAGGAATTTTTGGGTTCGTTCAATCCGTTTGCGAGATATGGGAGTTTGAAGCTAAGAAATGGTTGAGAAGACAACTAATTTTTCGCACTTCTGCTGCTCCAAACGCTTAACCAGAATGGCCCAGGGAAAAAATACGCATACAGTTGTAATCGGGCGAGTTTCTACTTTCAGACGCAGCAGGAATTTTTGGGTTAGGTCAATCCGTTCGCGAGATATGAGAGTTTGAAGCCAAGAGATGGTTGAGAAGGCAAAAAATTTTTCGCAATTCTGCTGCTCCAAACGCTTAACAAGAATGGCCTAGGGAAAAAATACACATACCGTTGTAATCGGGAGAGTTTCTAATTTCAGACGCAACAGGAATTTTTGGGTTAGGTCAATCCGTTCGCGAGATATGGGAGTTTGAAGCCAAGAAATCGTTGAGAAAGCAAAAAATTTTTCGCAATTCTGCTGCTCCAAACGCTTAACCAGAATGGCCTGGGGAAAAAATACACATACCGTTGTAATCGGGCGAGTTTCTACTTTCAGATGTAATAGGAATTTTTGGGTTAGCTCAATCCGCTCGCGAGATATGGGTGTTTCAAGCTAAGAAATGGTTGAGAAGACAACTAATTTTTCGCACTTCTGCTGCTCCAAACGCTTAACCAGAATGGCCTAGGGAAAAAATACGCATACAGTTGTAATCGGGCGAGTTTCTACTTTCAGACGCAGCAGGAATTTTTGGGTTAGGTCAATCCGTTCGCGAGATATGAGAGTTTGAAGCCAAGAAATGGTTGAGAAGACAACTAATTTTTCGCACTTCTGCTGCTCCAAACGCTTAACCAGAATGGCCTAGGGAAAAAATACGCATACAGTTGTAATCGGGCGAGTTTCTACTTTCAGACGCAGCAGGAATTTTTGGGTTAGGTCAATCCGTTCGCGAGATATGAGAGTTTGAAGCCAAGAGATGGTTGAGAAGGCAAAAAATTTTTCGCAATTCTGCTGCTCCAAACGCTTAACAAGAATGGCCTAGGGAAAAAATACACATACCGTTGTAATCGGGAGAGTTTCTAATTTCAGACGCAACAGGAATTTTTGGGTTAGGTCAATCCGTTCGCGAGATATGGGAGTTTGAAGCCAAGAAATCGTTGAGAAAGCAAAAAATTTTTCGCAATTCTGCTGCTCCAAACGCTTAACCAGAATGGCCTGGGGAAAAAATACACATACCGTTGTAATCGGGCGAGTTTCTACTTTCAGATGTAATAGGAATTTTTGGGTTAGTTCAATCCGCTCGCGAGATATGGGAGTTTGAAGCTAAGAAATGGTTGAGAAGACAACAAATTTGTCGCACTTCTGCTGCTCCAGCGCTTAACCAGAATGGCCTAGGGAAAAAATACGCATACAGTTGTAATCAGGGGAGTTTCTACTTTCAGACGCAGCAGGAATTTTTGGGTTTGGTCAATCCGTCCGCGAGATATGGGACTTTGAAGCTAAGAAATGGTTGAGAAGACAACAAATTTTTCGCACTTCTGCTGCCCGAAACGCATAACCAGAATGGCCTAGGGAAAAAATACACATACCGCTGTAATCGGGCGAGTTTCTACTTTCAGATGCAATAGGAATTTTTGGGTTAGGTCAATCCATTCGCGAGATATGAGAGTTTGAAGCCAAGAAATGGTTGAGAAGGCAAAAAATTTTTCGCAATTCTGCTGCTCCAAACGCTTAACCAGAATGGCCTAGCCAAAAAATACACATACCGTTGTAATCGGGAGAGTTTCTAATTTCAGACGCAACAGGAATTTTTGGGTTAGGTCAATCCGTTCGCGAGATATGGGAGTTTGAAGCCAAGAAATGGTTGAGAAAGCAAAAAATTTTTCGCAATTCTGCTGCTCCAAACGCTTAACCAGAATGGCCTGGGGAAAAAATACACATACCGTTGTAATCGGGCGAGATTCTACTTTCAGATGTAATAGGAACTTTTGGGTTAGGACAATCCGTTCGCGAGATATGGGACCTTGAAGCTAAGAAATGGTTGAGAAGACAACAAATTTTTCGCACTTCTGCTACTCCAAAAGCTTAACCAGAATGGCCTAGGGAAAAAATACGCATACAGTTGTAATCGGGCGAGTTTCTACTTTCAGACGCAGCAGGAATTTTTGGGTTTGGACAATCCGTTCGCGAGATATGGGACTTTGAAGCTAAGAAATGTTTGAGAAGACAACAAATTTTTCGCACTTCTGCTGCTCCAAAAGCTTAACCAGAATGGCCTAGGGATAAAATACCCATACCGTTGTAATCGGACGAGTTTCTGCTTTCAGTTACAATAGGAACTTTTGGGTTAGGTCAATCCGTTCGCGAAATATGGGACTTTGAAGCTAAGAAATGGTTGACGAGACAACAAATTTTTCGCAATTCTGCTGCTCCAAACGCTTAACCAGAATGGCCTAGGGAAAAAATACACATACCGCTGTAATCGGGCGAGTTTCTACTTTCAGACGCAATAGGAATTTTTGGGTTAGGTCAATCCGTTCGCGAGATATGGGAGTTTGAAGCCAAGAAATGGATGAGAAGGCAAAAAATTTTTCGCAATTCTGCTGCTCCAAACGCTTAACCAGAATGGCCTAGGGAAAAAATACACATACCGTTGTAAACGGGCGAGTTTCTACTTTCAGATGCAATAGGAATTTTTGGGTTCGTTCAATCCGTTCGCGAGATATGGGAGTTTGAAGCTAAGAAATGGTTGAGAAGACAACTAATTTTTCGCACTTCTGCTGCTCCAAACGCTTAACCAGAATGGCCTAGGGAAAAAATACGCATACAGTTGTAATCGGGCGAGTTTCTACTTTCAGACGCAGCAGGAATTTTTGGGTTAGGTCAATCCGTTCGCGAGATATGAGAGTTTGAAGCCAAGAGATGGCTGAGAAGGCAAAAAATTTTTCGCAATTCTGCTGCTCCAAACGCTTAACAAGAATGGCCTAGGGAAAAAATACACATACCGTTGTAATCGGGAGAGTTTCTAATTTCAGAGGCAACAGGAATTTTTGGGTTAGGTCAATCCGTTCGCGAGATATGGGAGTTTGAAGCCAAGAAATCGTTGAGAAAGCAAAAAATTTTTCGCAATTCTGCTGCTCCAAACGCTTAACCAGAATGGCCTGGGGAAAAAATACACATACCGTTGTAATCGGGCGAGTTTCTACTTTCAGATGTAATAGGAATTTTTGGGTTAGTTCAATCCGCTCGCGAGATATGGGAGTTTGAAGCTAAGAAATGGTTGAGAAGACAACAAATTTGTCGCACTTCTGCTGCTCCAGCGCTTAACCAGAATGGCCTAGCCAAAAAATACACATACCGTTGTAATCGGGAGAGTTTCTAATTTCAGACGCAACAGGAATTTTTGGGTTAGGTCAATCCGTTCGCGAGATATGGGAGTTTGAAGCCAAGAAATGGTTGAGAAAGCAAAAAATTTTTCGCAATTCTGCTGCTCCAAACGCTTAACCAGAATGGCCTGGGGAAAAAATACACATACCGTTGTAATCGGGCGAGATTCTACTTTCAGATGTATTAGGAACTTTTGGGTTAGGACAATCCGTTCGCGAGATATGGGACCTTGAAGCTAAGAAATGGTTGAGAAGACAACAAATTTTTCGCACTTCTGCTGCTCCAAAAGCTTAACCAGAATGGCCTAGGGAAAAAATACGCATACAGTTGTAATCGGGCGAGTTTCTACTTTCAGACGCAGCAGGAATTTTTGGGTTTGGACAATCCGTTCGCGAGATATGGGACTTTGAAGCTAAGAAATGTTTGAGAAGACAACAAATTTTTCGCACTTCTGCTGCTCCAAAAGCTTAACCAGAATGGCCTAGGGATAAAATATCCATACCGTTGTAATCGGACGAGTTTCTGCTTTCAGTTACAATAGGAACTTTTGGGTTAGGTCAATCCGTTCGCGAGATATGGGACTTTGAAGCTAAGAAATGGTTGACGAGACAACAAATTTTTCGCACTTCTGCTGCTCCAATCGCTTAACCAGAATGGGATAGGGAAAAAATACACATACCGCTGTAATCGGGCGAGTTTCTACTTTCAGATGCAATAGGAATTTTTGGGTTAGGTCAATCCGTTCGCGAGATATGGGAGTTTGAAGCCAAGAAATGGATGAGAAGGCAAAAAATTTTTCGCAATTCTGCTGCTCCAAACGCTTAACCAGAATGGCCTAGGGAAAAAATACACATACCGTTGTAATCGGGCGAGTTTCTACTTTCAGATGCAATAGGAATTTTTGGGTTCATTCAATCCGTTCGCGAGATATGGGAGTTTGAAGCTAAGAAATGGTTGAGAAGACAACTAATTTTTCGCACTTCTGCTGCTCCAAACGCTTAACCAGAATGGCCTAGGGAAAAAATACGCATACAGTTGTAATCGGGCGAGTTTCTACTTTCAGACGCAGCAGGAATTTTTGGGTTAGGTCAATCCGTTCGCGAGATATGAGAGTTTGAAACCAAGAAATGGTTGAGAAGGCAAAAAATTTTTCGCAATTCTGCTGCTCCAAACGCTTAACAAGAATGGCCTAGGGAAAAAATACACATACCGTTGTAATCGGGAGAGTTTCTAATTTCAGACGCAACAGGAATTTTTGGGTTAGGTCAATCCGTTCGCGAGATATGGGAGTTTGAAGCCAAGAAATCGTTGAGAAAGCAAAAAATTTTTCGCAATTCTGCTGCTCCAAACGCTTAACCAGAATGGCCTGGGGAAAAAATACACATACCGTTGTAATCGGGCGAGTTTCTACTTTCAGATGTAATAGGAATTTTTGGGTTAGTTCAATCCGCTCGCGAGATATGGGAGTTTGAAGCTAAGAAATGGTTGAGAAGACAACAAATTTGTCGCACTTCTGCTGCTCCAGCGCTTAACCAGAATGGCCTAGGGAAAAAATACGCATACAGTTGTAATCGGGCGAGTTTCTACTTTCAGACGCAGCAGGAATTTTTGGGTTTGGTCAATCCGTTCGCGAGATATGGGACTTTGAAGCTAAGAAATGGTTGAGAAGACAACAAATTTTTCGCACTTCTGCTGCCCGAAACGCATAACCAGAATGGTCTAGGGAAAAAATACACATACCGCTGTAATCGGGCGAGTTTCTAATTTCAGATGCAATAGGAATTTTTGGGTTAGGTCAATCCATTCGCGAGATATGAGAGTTTGAAGCCAAGAAATGGTTGAGAAGGCAAAAAATTTTTCGCAATTCTGCTGCTCCAAACGCTTAACCAGAATGGCCTGGGGAAAAAATACACATACCGTTGTAATCGGGCGAGATTCTACTTTCAGATGTAATAGGAACTTTTGGGTTAGGACAATCCGTTCGCGAGATATGGGACCTTGAAGCTAAGAAATGGTTGAGAAGACAACAAATTTTTCGCACTTCTGCTGCTCCAAAAGCTTAACCAGAATGGCCTTGGGAAAAAATACACATACCGATGTAATCGGGCGAGTTTCTACATTCAGATGCAATAGGAATTTTTTGGTTAGGTCAATCCGTTCGCGAGATATGGGACTTTGAAGCTAAGAAATGGTTGAGAAGACAACAAATTTTTCGCACTTCTGCTGCTCCAAACGCATAACCAGAATGGCCTAGGAAAAAAATACACATACCGCTGTAATCGGGCGAGTTTCTACTTTCAGATGCAATAGGAATTTTTGGGTTAGGTCAATCCGTTCGCGAGATATGGGACTTTGAAGCTAAGAAATGGTTGACAAGACAACCAATTTTTCGCACTTCTGCTGCTCCAATCGCTTAACCAGAATGGCCTAGGGAAAAAATACGCATACAGTTGTAATCGGGCGAGTTTCTACTTTCAGACGCAGCAGGAATTTTTGGGTTTGGACAATCCGTTCGCGAGATATGGGACTTTGAAGCTAAGAAATGGTTGAGAAGACAACAAATTTTTCGCACTTCTGCTGCTCCAAAAGCTTAACCAGAATGGCCTAGGGATAAAATACCCATACCGTTGTAATCGGACGAGTTTCTGCTTTCAGTTACAATAGGAACTTTTGGGTTAGGTCAATCCGTTCGCGAGATATGGGACTTTGAAGCTAAGAAATGGTTGACGAGACAACAAATTTTTCGCACTTCTGCTGCTCCAAACGCTTAACCAGAATGGCCTAGGGAAAAAATACGCATACAGTTGTAATCGGGCGAGTTTCTACTTTCAGACGCAGCAGGAATTTTTGGGTTAGGTCAATCCGTTCGCGAGATATGAGAGTTTGAAACCAAGAAATGGTTGAGAAGGCAAAAAATTTTTCGCAATTCTGCTGCTCCAAACGCTTAACAAGAATGGCCTAGGGAAAAAATACACATACCGTTGTAATCGGGAGAGTTTCTAATTTCAGACGCAACAGGAATTTTTGGGTTAGGTCAATCCGTTCGCGAGATATGGGAGTTTGAAGCCAAGAAATCGTTGAGAAAGCAAAAAATTTTTCGCAATTCTGCTGCTCCAAACGCTTAACCAGAATGGCCTGGGGAAAAAATACACATACCGTTGTAATCGGGCGAGTTTCTACTTTCAGATGTAATAGGAATTTTTGGGTTAGTTCAATCCGCTCGCGAGATATGGGAGTTTGAAGCTAAGAAATGGTTGAGAAGACAACAAATTTGTCGCACTTCTGCTGCTCCAGCGCTTAACCAGAATGGCCTAGGGAAAAAATACGCATACAGTTGTAATCGGGCGAGTTTCTACTTTCAGACGCAGCAGGAATTTTTGGGTTTGGTCAATCCGTTCGCGAGATATGGGACTTTGAAGCTAAGAAATGGTTGAGAAGACAACAAATTTTTCGCACTTCTGCTGCCCGAATCGCATAACCAGAATGGTCTAGGGAAAAAATACACATACCGCTGTAATCGGGCGAGTTTCTAATTTCAGATGCAATAGGAATTTTTGGGTTAGGTCAATCCATTCGCGAGATATGAGAGTTTGAAGCCAAGAAATGGTTGAGAAGGCAAAAAATTTTTCGCAATTCTGCTGCTCCAAACGCTTAACCAGAATGGCCTGGGGAAAAAATACACATACCGTTGTAATCGGGCGAGATTCTACTTTCAGATGTAATAGGAACTTTTGGGTTAGGACAATCCGTTCGCGAGATATGGGACCTTGAAGCTAAGAAATGGTTGAGAAGACAACAAATTTTTCGCACTTCTGCTGCTCCAAAAGCTTAACCAGAATGGCCTTGGGAAAAAATACACATACCGATGTAATCGGGCGAGTTTCTACATTCAGATGCAATAGGAATTTTTTGGTTAGGTCAATCCGTTCGCGAGATATGGGACTTTGAAGCTAAGAAATGGTTGAGAAGACAACAAATTTTTCGCACTTCTGCTGCTCCAAACGCATAACCAGAATGGCCTAGGAAAAAAATACACATACCGCTGTAATCGGGCGAGTTTCTACTTTCAGATGCAATAGGAATTTTTGGGTTAGGTCAATCCGTTCGCGAGATATGGGACTTTGAAGCTAAGAAATGGTTGACAAGACAACCAATTTTTCGCACTTCTGCTGCTCCAATCGCTTAACCAGAATGGCCTAGGGAAAAAATACGCATACAGTTGTAATCGGGCGAGTTTCTACTTTCAGACGCAGCAGGAATTTTTGGGTTTGGACAATCCGTTCGCGAGATATGGGACTTTGAAGCTAAGAAATGGTTGAGAAGACAACAAATTTTTCGCACTTCTGCTGCTCCAAAAGCTTAACCAGAATGGCCTAGGGATAAAATACCCATACCGTTGTAATCGGACGAGTTTCTGCTTTCAGTTACAATAGGAACTTTTGGGTTAGGTCAATCCGTTCGCGAGATATGGGACTTTGAAGCTAAGAAATGGTTGACGAGACAACAAATTTTTCGCACTTCTGCTGCTCCAATCGCTTAACCAGAATGGGCTAGGGAAAAAATACACATACCGTTGTAATCGTGCGAGTTTGTACTTTCAGACGCAATAGGAATTTTTGGGTTAGGTCAATCCGTTCGCGAGATATGGGAGTTTGAAGCCAAGAAATGGTTGAGAAGGCAAAAAATTTTTCGCAATTCTGCTGCTCCAAACGCTTAACCAGAATGGCCTAGGGAAAAAATACACATACCGTTGTAATCGGGAGAGTTTCTAATTTCAGACGCAACAGGAATTTTTGGGTTAGGTCAATCCGTTCGCGAGATATGGGAGTTTGAAGCCAAGAAATCGTTGAGAAAGCAAAAAATTTTTCGCAATTCTGCTGCTCCAAACGCTTAACCAGAATGGCCTGGGGAAAAAATACACATACCGTTGTAATCGGACGAGTTTCTACTTTCAGTTACAAAAGGAATTTTTGGGTTAGGTCATTCCGTTCGCGAGATATGGGACTTTGAAGCTAAGAAATGGTTGACGAGACAACAAATTTTTCGCACTTCTGCTGCTCCAATCGCTTAACCAGAATGGCCTAGGGAAAAAATACGCATACCGTTGTAATCGGACGAGTTTCTGCTTTCAGTTACAATAGGAACTTTTGTGTTAGGTCAATCCGTTCGCGAGATATGGGACTTTGAAGCTAAGAAATGGTTGAGAAGACAACAAATTTTTCGCACTTCTGCTGCTCCAAAAGCTTAACCAGAATGGCCTAGGGAAAAAATACCCATACCGTTGTAATCGGACGAGTTTCTGCTTTCAGTTACAATAGGAACTTTTGTGTTAGGTCAATCCGTTCGCGAGATATGGGACTTTGAAGCTAAGAAATGGTTGAGAAGACAATAAATTTTTCGCACTTCTGTTGCTCCAAACGCTTAACCAGAATGGCCAAGGGATAAAATACAAATACCGTTGTAATCGGACGAGTTTCTACTTTCAGTTACAATAGGAATTTTTGGGTTAGGTCAATCCGTTCGCGAGATATGGGAGTTTGAAGCTAAGAAATGGTTGAGAAGACAACTAATTTTTCGCACTTCTGCTGCTCCAAACGCTTAACCAGAATGGCCTGGGGAAAAAATACGCATACAGTTGTAATCGGGCGAGTTTCTACTTTCAGACGCAGCAGGAATTTTTGGGTTTGGTCAATCCGTTCGCGAGATATGGGAGTTTGAAGCCAAGAAATGGTTGAGAAAGCAAAAAATTTTTCGCAATTCTGCTGCTCCAATCGCTTAACCAGAATGGGCTAGGGAACAAATACACATACCGTTGTAATCGGGCGAGTTTCTACTTTCAGATGTAATAGGAACTTTTGGGTTAGGTCAATCCGTTCGCGAGATATGGGACTTTGAATCTAAGAAATGGTTGAGAAGGCATAAAATTTTTCGCAATTCTGCTGCTCCAAACGCTTAACCAGAATTGCCTGGGGAAAAAATACACATACCGTTGTAATCGGGCGAGTTTCTACTTTCAGATGTAATAGGAACTTTTGGGTTAGGTCAATCCGTTCGCGAGATATGGGACTTTGAAGCTAAGAAATGGTTGACAAGACAACAAATTTTTCGCACTTCTGCTGCTCCAATCGCTTAACCAGAATGGCCTAGGGAAAAAATACGCATACAGTTGTAATCGGGCGAGTTTCTACTTTCAGACGCAGCAGGAATTTTTGGGTTTGGTCAATCCGTTCACGAGATATGGGACTTTGAATCTAAGAAATGGTTGAGAAGACAACAAATTTTTCGCACTTCTGCTGCTCCAAAAGCTTAACCAGAATGGCCTAGGGAAAAAATACCCATACCGTTGTAATCGGACGAGTTTCTGCTTTCAGTTACAATAGGAACTTTTGTGTTAGGTCAATCCGTTCGCGAGATATGGGACTTTGAAGCTAAGAAATGGTTGAGAAGACAATAAATTTTTCGCACTTCTGTTGCTCCAAACGCTTAACCAGAATGGCCAAGGGATAAAATACAAATACCGTTGTAATCGGACGAGTTTCTACTTTCAGTTAAAATAGGAATTTTTGGGTTAGGTCAATCCGTTCGCGAGATATGGGAGTTTGAAGCTAAGAAATGGTTGAGAAGACAACTAATTTTTCGCACTTCTGCTGCTCCAAACGCTTAACCAGAATGGCCTGGGGAAAAAATACACATACCGTTGTAATCGGGCGAGTTTCTACTTTCAGATGTAATAGGAATTTTTGGGTTAGTTCAATCCGCTTGCGAGATATGGGAGTTTGAAGCTAAGAAATGGTTGAGAAGACAACAAATTTGTCGCACTTCGGCTGCTCCAAACGCTAAACCAGAATGGCCTAGGGAAAAAATACACATACCGTTGTAATCGGGCGAGTTTCTACTTTCAGATCCAATAGGAATTTTTAGGTTGGGTCAATCCTTTCGCGAGATATGGGAGTTTGAAGCTAAGAAATGGTTGAGAAGACAACAAATTTTTCGCACTTCTGCTGCTCCAAACGCTTAACCAGAATGGCCTAGGGAAAAAATACACATACCGTTGTAATCGGGCGAGTTTCTACTTTCAGATGCAATAGGAATTTTTGGGTTAGGTCAATCCGTTTGTGAGATATGGGAGTTTGAAGTCAAGGCATGGTTGAGAAGGCAAAAAATTTTTCGCAATTCTGCTGCTTCAAACGCTTAACCAGAATGGCCTAGGGAAAAAATAAACATACCGTTGTAATCGGGCGAGTTTCTACTTTCAGATGCAATAGGAATTTTTGGGTTAGGTCAATCCGTTCGCGAGATATGGGAGTTTGAAGCTAAGAAATGGTTGAGAAGGCAAGAAATTTTTCGCACTTCTGTTGCTCCAAACGCTTAACCAGAATGGCCAAGGGATAAAATACAAATACCGTTCTAATCGGACGAGTTTCTACTTTCAGTTACAATAGGAATTTTTGGGTTAGGTCAATCCGTTCGCGAGATATGGGAGTTTGAAGCTAAGAAATGGTTGAGAAGACAACTAATTTTTCGCACTTCTGCTGCTCCAAACGCTTAACCAGAATGGCCTGGGGAAAAAATACACATACCGTTGTAATCGGGCGAGTTTCTACTTTCAGATGTAATAGGAATTTTTGGGTTAGTTCAATCCGCTTGCGAGATATGGGAGTTTGAAGCTAAGAAATGGTTGAGAAGACAACAAATTTTTCGCACTTCTGCTGCTCCAAACGCTAAACCAGAATGGCCTAGGGAAAAAATACACATACCGTTGTAATCGGGCGAGTTTCTACTTTCAGATCCAATAGGAATTTTTAGGTTGGGTCAATCCTTTCGCGAGATATGGGAGTTTGAAGCTAAGAAATGGTTGAGAAGACAACAAATTTTTCGCACTTCTGCTGCTCCAAACGCTTAACCAGAATGGCCTAGGGAGAAAATACACATACCGTTGTAATCGGGCGAGTTTCTACTTTCAGATGCAATAGGAATTTTTGGGTTAGGTCAATCCGTTCGCGAGATATGGGAGTTTGAAGCTAAGAAATGGTAGAGAAGGCAAAAAATTATTCGCATTTCTGCTGCTCCAAACGCTTAACCAGAATGGCCTAGGGAAAAAATACACATACCGTTGTAATCGGGCGAGTTTCTACTTTCAGATGCAATAGGAATTTTTGGGTTAGGTCAATCCGTTTGTGAGATATGGGAGTTTGAAGCCGAGGCATGGTTGAGAAGGCAAAAAATTTTTCGCAATTCTGCTGCTTCAAACGCTTAACCAGAATGGCCTAGGGAAAAAATAAACATACCGTTGTAATCGGGCGAGTTTCTACTTTCAGATGCAATAGGAATTTTTGGGTTAGGTCAATCCGTTCGCGAGATATGGGAGTTTGAAGCTAAGAAATGGTTGAGAAGACAACTAATTTTTCGCACTTCGGCTGCTCCAAACGCTAAACCAGAATGGCCTAGGGAAAAAATACACATACCGTTGTAATCGGGCGAGTTTCTACTTTCAGATCCAATAGGAATTTTTAGGTTGGGTCAATCCTTTCGCGAGATATGGGAGTTTGAAGCTAAGAAATGGTTGAGAAGACAACAAATTTTTCGCACTTCTGCTGCTCCAAACGCTTAACCAGAATGGCCTAGGGAAAAAATACACATACCGTTGTAATCGGGCGAGTTTCTACTTTCAGATGCAATAGGAATTTTTGGGTTAGGTCAATCCGTTTGTGAGATATGGGAGTTTGAAGCCAAGGCATGGTTGAGAAGGCAAAAAATTTTTCGCAATTCTGCTGCTTCAAACGCTTAACCAGAATGGCCTAGGGAAAAAATAAACATACCGTTGTAATCGGGCGAGTTTCTACTTTCAGATGCAATAGGAATTTTTGGGTTAGGTCAATCCGTTCGCGAGATATGGGAGTTTGAAGCTAAGAAATGGTTGAGAAGGCAAGAAATTTTTCGCACTTCTGTTGCTCCAAACGCTTAACCAGAATGGCCAAGGGATAAAATACAAATACCGTTGTAATCGGACGAGTTTCTACTTTCAGTTACAATAGGAATTTTTGGGTTAGGTCAATCCGTTCGCGAGATATGGGAGTTTGAAGCTAAGAAATGGTTGAGAAGACAACTAATTTTTCGCACTTCTGCTGCTCCAAACGCTTAACCAGAATGGCCTGGGGAAAAAATACACATACCGTTGTAATCGGGCGAGTTTCTACTTTCAGATGTAATAGGAATTTTTGGGTTAGTTCAATCCGCTTGCGAGATATGGGAGTTTGAAGCTAAGAAATGGTTGAGAAGACAACAAATTTGTCGCACTTCTGCTGCTCCAAACGCTAAACCAGAATGGCCTAGGGAAAAAATACACATACCGTTGTAATCGGGCGAGTTTCTACTTTCAGATCCAATAGGAATTTTTAGGTTGGGTCAATCCTTTCGCGAGATATGGGAGTTTGAAGCTAAGAAATGGTTGAGAAGACAACTAATTTTTCGCACTTCGGCTGCTCCAAACGCTAAACCAGAATGGCCTAGGGAAAAAATACACACACCGTTGTAATCGGGCGAGTTTCTACTTTCAGATCCAATAGGAATTTTTAGGTTGGGTCAATCCTTTCGCGAGATATGGGAGTTTGAAGCTAAGAAATGGTTGAGAAGACAACAAATTTTTCGCACTTCTGCTGCTCCAAACGCTTAACCAGAATGGCCTAGGGAAAAAATACACATACCGTTGTAATCGGGCGAGTTTCTACTTTCAGATGCAATAGGAATTTTTGGGTTAGGTCAATCCGTTTGTGAGATATGGGAGTTTGAAGCCAAGGCATGGTTGAGAAGGCAAAAAATTTTTCGCAATTCTGCTGCTTCAAACGCTTAACCAGAATGGCCTAGGGAAAAAAATAAACATACCGTTGTAATCGGGCGAGTTTCTACTTTCAGATGCAATAGGAATTTTTGGGTTAGGTCAATCCGTTCGCGAGATATGGGAGTTTGAAGCTAAGAAATGGTTGAGAAGGCAAGAAATTTTTCGCACTTCTGTTGCTCCAAACGCTTAACCAGAATGGCCAAGGGATAAAATACAAATACCGTTGTAATCGGACGAGTTTCTACTTTCAGTTACAATAGGAATTTTTGGGTTAGGTCAATCCGTTCGCGAGATATGGGAGTTTGAAGCTAAGAAATGGTTGAGAAGACAACTAATTTTTCGCACTTCTGCTGCTCCAAACGCTTAACCAGAATGGCCTGGGGAAAAAATACACATACCGTTGTAATCGGGCGAGTTTCTACTTTCAGATGTAATAGGAATTTTTGGGTTAGTTCAATCCGCTTGCGAGATATGGGAGTTTGAAGCTAAGAAATGGTTGAGAAGACAACAAATTTGTCGCACTTCTGCTGCTCCAAACGCTAAACCAGAATGGCCTAGGGAAAAAATACACATACCGTTGTAATCGGGCGAGTTTCTACTTTCAGATCCAATAGGAATTTTTAGGTTGGGTCAATCCTTTCGCGAGATATGGGAGTTTGAAGCTAAGAAATGGTTGAGAAGACAACTAATTTTTCGCACTTCGGCTGCTCCAAACGCTAAACCAGAATGGCCTAGGGAAAAAATACACACACCGTTGTAATCGGGCGAGTTTCTACTTTCAGATCCAATAGGAATTTTTAGGTTGGGTCAATCCTTTCGCGAGATATGGGAGTTTGAAGCTAAGAAATGGTTGAGAAGACAACAAATTTTTCGCACTTCTGCTGCTCCAAACGCTTAACCAGAATGGCCTAGGGAAAAAATACACATACCGTTGTAATCGGGCGAGTTTCTACTTTCAGATGCAATAGGAATTTTTGGGTTAGGTCAATCCGTTTGTGAGATATGGGAGTTTGAAGCCAAGGCATGGTTGAGAAGGCAAAAAATTTTTCGCAATTCTGCTGCTTCAAACGCTTAACCAGAATGGCCTAGGGAAAAAATAAACATACCGTTGTAATCGGGCGAGTTTCTACTTTCAGATGCAATAGGAATTTTTGGGTTAGGTCAATCCGTTCGCGAGATATGGGAGTTTGAAGCTAAGAAATGGTTGAGAAGGCAAGAAATTTTTCGCACTTCTGTTGCTCCAAACGCTTAACCAGAATGGCCAAGGGATAAAATACAAATACCGTTGTAATCGGACGAGTTTCTACTTTCAGTTACAATAGGAATTTTTGGGTTAGGTCAATCCGTTCGCGAGATATGGGAGTTTGAAGCTAAGAAATGGTTGAGAAGACAACTAATTTTTCGCACTTCTGCTGCTCCAAACGCTTAACCAGAATGGCCTGGGGAAAAAATACACATACCGTTGTAATCGGGCGAGTTTCTACTTTCAGATGTAATAGGAATTTTTGGGTTAGTTCAATCCGCTTGCGAGATATGGGAGTTTGAAGCTAAGAAATGGTTGAGAAGACAACAAATTTTTCGCACTTCTGCTGCTCCAAACGCTAAACCAGAATGGCCTAGGGAAAAAATACACATACCGTTGTAATCGGGCGAGTTTCTACTTTCAGATCCAATAGGAATTTTTAGGTTGGGTCAATCCTTTCGCGAGATATGGGAGTTTGAAGCTAAGAAATGGTTGAGAAGACAACAAATTTTTCGCACTTCTGCTGCTCCAAACGCTTAACCAGAATGGCCTAGGGAGAAAATACACATACCGTTGTAATCGGGCGAGTTTCTACTTTCAGATGCAATAGGAATTTTTGGGTTAGGTCAATCCGTTCGCGAGATATGGGAGTTTGAAGCTAAGAAATGGTAGAGAAGGCAAAAAATTATTCGCATTTCTGCTGCTCCAAACGCTTAACCAGAATGGCCTAGGGAAAAAATACACATACCGTTGTAATCGGGCGAGTTTCTACTTTCAGATGCAATAGGAATTTTTGGGTTAGGTCAATCCGTTTGTGAGATATGGGAGTTTGAAGCCGAGGCATGGTTGAGAAGGCAAAAAATTTTTCGCAATTCTGCTGCTTCAAACGCTTAACCAGAATGGCCTAGGGAAAAAATAAACATACCGTTGTAATCGGGCGAGTTTCTACTTTCAGATGCAATAGGAATTTTTGGGTTAGGTCAATCCGTTCGCGAGATATGGGAGTTTGAAGCTAAGAAATGGTTGAGAAGACAACTAATTTTTCGCACTTCTGCTGCTCCAAACGCTTAACCAGAATGGCCTAGGGAAAAAATACACATACCGTTGTAATCGGGCGAGTTTCTACTTTCAGATGCAATAGGAATTTTTGGGTTAGGTCAATCCGTTCGCGAGATATGGGAGTTTGAAGCTAAGAAATGGTTGAGAAGACAACTAATTTTTCGCACTTCGGCTGCTCCAAACGCTAAACCAGAATGGCCTAGGGAAAAAATACACATACCGTTGTAATCGGGCGAGTTTCTACTTTCAGATCCAATAGGAATTTTTAGGTTGGGTCAATCCTTTCGCGAGATATGGGAGTTTGAAGCTAAGAAATGGTTGAGAAGACAACAAATTTTTCGCACTTCTGCTGCTCCAAACGCTTAACCAGAATGGCCTAGGGAAAAAATACACATACCGTTGTAATCGGGCGAGTTTCTACTTTCAGATGCAATAGGAATTTTTGGGTTAGGTCAATCCGTTTGTGAGATATGGGAGTTTGAAGCCAAGGCATGGTTGAGAAGGCAAAAAATTTTTCGCAATTCTGCTGCTTCAAACGCTTAACCAGAATGGCCTAGGGAAAAAATAAACATACCGTTGTAATCGGGCGAGTTTCTACTTTCAGATGCAATAGGAATTTTTGGGTTAGGTCAATCCGTTCGCGAGATATGGGAGTTTGAAGCTAAGAAATGGTTGAGAAGGCAAGAAATTTTTCGCACTTCTGTTGCTCCAAACGCTTAACCAGAATGGCCAAGGGATAAAATACAAATACCGTTGTAATCGGACGAGTTTCTACTTTCAGTTACAATAGGAATTTTTGGGTTAGGTCAATCCGTTCGCGAGATATGGGAGTTTGAAGCTAAGAAATGGTTGAGAAGACAACTAATTTTTCGCACTTCTGCTGCTCCAAACGCTTAACCAGAATGGCCTGGGGAAAAAATACACATACCGTTGTAATCGGGCGAGTTTCTACTTTCAGATGTAATAGGAATTTTTGGGTTAGTTCAATCCGCTTGCGAGATATGGGAGTTTGAAGCTAAGAAATGGTTGAGAAGACAACAAATTTGTCGCACTTCTGCTGCTCCAAACGCTAAACCAGAATGGCCTAGGGAAAAAATACACATACCGTTGTAATCGGGCGAGTTTCTACTTTCAGATCCAATAGGAATTTTTAGGTTGGGTCAATCCTTTCGCGAGATATGGGAGTTTGAAGCTAAGAAATGGTTGAGAAGACAACTAATTTTTCGCACTTCGGCTGCTCCAAACGCTAAACCAGAATGGCCTAGGGAAAAAATACACATACCGTTGTAATCGGGCGAGTTTCTACTTTCAGATCCAATAGGAATTTTTAGGTTGGGTCAATCCTTTCGCGAGATATGGGAGTTTGAAGCTAAGAAATGGTTGAGAAGACAACAAATTTGTCGCACTTCTGCTGCTCCAAACGCTTAACCAGAATGGCCTAGGGAAAAAATACACATACCGTTGTAATCGGGCGAGTTTCTACTTTCAGATGCAATAGGAATTTTTGGGTTAGGTCAATCCGTTTGTGAGATATGGGAGTTTGAAGCCAAGGCATGGTTGAGAAGGCAAAAAATTTTTCGCAATTCTGCTGCTTCAAACGCTTAACCAGAATGGCCTAGGGAAAAAATAAACATACCGTTGTAATCGGGCGAGTTTCTACTTTCAGATGCAATAGGAATTTTTGGGTTAGGTCAATCCGTTCGCGAGATATGGGAGTTTGAAGCTAAGAAATGGTTGAGAAGGCAAGAAATTTTTCGCACTTCTGTTGCTCCAAACGCTTAACCAGAATGGCCAAGGGATAAAATACAAATACCGTTGTAATCGGACGAGTTTCTACTTTCAGTTACAATAGGAATTTTTGGGTTAGGTCAATCCGTTCGCGAGATATGGGAGTTTGAAGCTAAGAAATGGTTGAGAAGACAACTAATTTTTCGCACTTCTGCTGCTCCAAACGCTTAACCAGAATGGCCTGGGGAAAAAATACACATACCGTTGTAATCGGGCGAGTTTCTACTTTCAGATGTAATAGGAATTTTTGGGTTAGTTCAATCCGCTTGCGAGATATGGGAGTTTGAAGCTAAGAAATGGTTGAGAAGACAACAAATTTGTCGCACTTCTGCTGCTCCAAACGCTAAACCAGAATGGCCTAGGGAAAAAATACACATACCGTTGTAATCGGGCGAGTTTCTACTTTCAGATCCAATAGGAATTTTTAGGTTGGGTCAATCCTTTCGCGAGATATGGGAGTTTGAAGCTAAGAAATGGTTGAGAAGACAACAAATTTTTCGCACTTCTGCTGCTCCAAACGCTTAACCAGAATGGCCTAGGGAAAAAATACACATACCGTTGTAATCGGGCGAGTTTCTACTTTCAGATGCAATAGGAATTTTTGGGTTAGGTCAATCCGTTCGCGAGATATGGGAGTTTGAAGCTAAGAAATGGTAGAGAAGGCAAAAAATTATTCGCATTTCTGCTGCTCCAAACGCTTAACCAGAATGGCCTAGGGAAAAAATACACATACCGTTGTAATCGGGCGAGTTTCTACTTTCAGATGCAATAGGAATTTTTGGGTTAGGTCAATCCGTTTGTGAGATATGGGAGTTTGAAGCCAAGGCATGGTTGAGAAGGCAAAAAATTTTTCGCAATTCTGCTGCTTCAAACGCTTAACCAGAATGGCCTAGGGAAAAAATAAACATACCGTTGTAATCGGGCGAGTTTCTACTTTCAGATGCAATAGGAATTTTTGGGTTAGGTCAATCCGTTCGCGAGATATGGGAGTTTGAAGCTAAGAAATGGTTGAGAAGACAACTAATTTTTCGCACTTCTGCTGCTCCAAACGCTTAACCAGAATGGCCTAGGGAAAAAATACACATACCGTTGTAATCGGGCGAGTTTCTACTTTCAGATGCAATAGGAATTTTTGGGTTAGGTCAATCCGTTCGCGAGATATGGGAGTTTGAAGCTAAGAAATGGTTGAGAAGAAAACTAATTTTTCGCACTTCGGCTGCTCCAAACGCTAAACCAGAATGGCCTAGGGAAAAAATACACATACCGTTGTAATCGGGCGAGTTTCTACTTTCAGATCCAATAGGAATTTTTAGGTTGGGTCAATCCTTTCGCGAGATATGGGAGTTTGAAGCTAAGAAATGGTTGAGAAGACAACAAATTTTTCGCACTTCTGCTGCTCCAAACGCTTAACCAGAATGGCCTAGGGAAAAAATACACATACCGTTGTAATCGGGCGAGATTCTACTTTCAGATGCAATAGGAATTTTTGGGTTAGGTCAATCCGTTTGTGAGATATGGGAGTTTGAAGCTAAGAAATGGTTGAGAAGACAACTAATTTTTCGCACTTCTGCTGCTCCAAACGCTTAACCAGAATGGCCTGGGGAAAAAATACACATACCGTCGTAATCGGGCGAGTTTCTACTTTCAGATGTAATAGGAATTTTTGGGTTAGTTCAATCCGCTTGCGAGATATGGGAGTTTGAAGCTAAGAAATGGTTGAGAAGACAACAAATTTGTCGCACTTCTGCTGCTCCAAACGCTAAACCAGAATGGCCTAGGGAAAAAATACACATACCGTTGTAATCGGGCGAGTTTCTACTTTCAGATCCAATAGGAATTTTTAGATTGGGTCAATCCTTTCGCGAGATATGGGAGTTTGAAGCTAAGAAATGGTTGAGAAGACAACTAATTTTTCGCACTTCGGCTGCTCCAAACGCTAAACCAGAATGGCCTAGGGAAAAAATACACATACCGTTGTAATCGGGCGAGTTTCTACTTTCAGATCCAATAGGAATTTTTAGGTTGGGTCAATCCTTTCGCGAGATATGGGAGTTTGAAGCTAAGAAATGGTTGAGAAGACAACAAATTTTTCGCACTTCTGCTGCTCCAAACGCTTAACCAGAATGGCCTAGGGAAAAAATACACATACCGTTGTAATCGGGCGAGTTTCTACTTTCAGATGCAATAGGAATTTTTGGGTTAGGTCAATCCGTTTGTGAGATATGGGAGTTTGAAGCCAAGGCATGGTTGAGAAGGCAAAAAATTTTTCGCAATTCTGCTGCTTCAAACGCTTAACCAGAATGGCCTAGGGAAAAAATAAACATACCGTTGTAATCGGGCGAGTTTCTACTTTCAGATGCAATAGGAATTTTTGGGTTAGGTCAATCCGTTCGCGAGATATGGGAGTTTGAAGCTAAGAAATGGTTGAGAAGGCAAGAAATTTTTCGCACTTCTGTTGCTCCAAACGCTTAACCAGAATGGCCAAGGGATAAAATACAAATACCGTTGTAATCGGACGAGTTTCTACTTTCAGTTACAATAGGAATTTTTGGGTTAGGTCAATCCGTTCATGAGATATGGGAGTTTGAAGCTAAGAAATGGTTGAGAAGACAACTAATTTTTCGCACTTCTGCTGCTCCAAACGCTTAACCAGAATGGCCTGGGGAAAAAATACACATACCGTTGTAATCGGGCGAGTTTCTACTTTCAGATGTAATAGGAATTTTTGGGTTAGTTCAATCCGCTTGCGAGATATGGGAGTTTGAAGCTAAGAAATGGTTGAGAAGACAACAAATTTGTCGCACTTCTGCTGCTCCAAACGCTAAACCAGAATGGCCTAGGGAAAAAATACACATACCGTTGTAATCGGGCGAGTTTCTACTTTCAGATCCAATAGGAATTTTTAGGTTGGGTCAATCCTTTCGCGAGATATGGGAGTTTGAAGCTAAGAAATGGTTGAGAAGACAACAAATTTTTCGCACTTCTGCTGCTCCAAACGCTTAACCAGAATGGCCTAGGGAAAAAATACACATACCGTTGTAATCGGGCGAGTTTCTACTTTCAGATGCAATAGGAATTTTTGGGTTAGGTCAATCCGTTCGCGAGATATGGGAGTTTGAAGCTAAGAAATGGTAGAGAAGGCAAAAAATTATTCGCATTTCTGCTGCTCCAAACGCTTAACCAGAATGGCCTAGGGAAAAAATACACATACCGTTGTAATCGGGCGAGTTTCTACTTTCAGATGCAATAGGAATTTTTGGGTTAGGTCAATCCGTTTGTGAGATATGGGAGTTTGAAGCCAAGGCATGGTTGAGAAGGCAAAAAATTTTTCGCAATTCTGCTGCTTCAAACGCTTAACCAGAATGGCCTAGGGAAAAAATAAACATACCGTTGTAATCGGGCGAGTTTCTACTTTCAGATGCAATAGGAATTTTTGGGTTAGGTCAATCCGTTCGCGAGATATGGGAGTTTGAAGCTAAGAAATGGTTGAGAAGGCAAGAAATTTTTCGCACTTCTGTTGCTCCAAACGCTTAACCAGAATGGCCAAGGGATAAAATACAAATACCGTTGTAATCGGACGAGTTTCTACTTTCAGTTACAATAGGAATTTTTGGGTTAGGTCAATCCGTTCGCGAGATATGGGAGTTTGAAGCTAAGAAATGGTTGAGAAGACAACTAATTTTTCGCACTTCTGCTGCTCCAAACGCTTAACCAGAATGGCCTGGGGAAAAAATACACATACCGTTGTAATCGGGCGAGTTTCTACTTTCAGATGTAATAGGAATTTTTGGGTTAGTTCAATCCGCTTGCGAGATATGGGAGTTTGAAGCTAAGAAATGGTTGAGAAGACAACAAATTTGTCGCACTTCTGCTGCTCCAAACGCTAAACCAGAATGGCCTAGGGAAAAAATACACATACCGTTGTAATCGGGCGAGTTTCTACTTTCAGATCCAATAGGAATTTTTAGGTTGGGTCAATCCTTTCGCGAGATATGGGAGTTTGAAGCTAAGAAATGGTTGAGAAGACAACTAATTTTTCGCACTTCGGCTGCTCCAAACGCTAAACCAGAATGGCCTAGGGAAAAAATACACATACCGTTGTAATCGGGCGAGTTTCTACTTTCAGATCCAATAGGAATTTTTAGGTTGGGTCAATCCTTTCGCGAGATATGGGAGTTTGAAGCTAAGAAATGGTTGAGAAGACAACAAATTTTTCGCACTTCTGCTGCTCCAAACGCTTAACCAGAATGGCCTAGGGAAAAAATACACATACCGTTGTAATCGGGCGAGTTTCTACTTTCAGATGCAATAGGAATTTTTGGGTTAGGTCAATCCGTTTGTGAGATATGGGAGTTTGAAGCCAAGGCATGGTTGAGAAGGCAAAAAATTTTTCGCAATTCTGCTGCTTCAAACGCTTAACCAGAATGGCCTAGGGAAAAAATAAACATACCGTTGTAATCGGGCGAGTTTCTACTTTCAGATGCAATAGGAATTTTTGGGTTAGGTCAATCCGTTCGCGAGATATGGGAGTTTGAAGCTAAGAAATGGTTGAGAAGGCAAGAAATTTTTCGCACTTCTGTTGCTCCAAACGCTTAACCAGAATGGCCAAGGGATAAAATACAAATACCGTTGTAATCGGACGAGTTTCTACTTTCAGTTACAATAGGAATTTTTGGGTTAGGTCAATCCGTTCATGAGATATGGGAGTTTGAAGCTAAGAAATGGTTGAGAAGACAACTAATTTTTCGCACTTCTGCTGCTCCAAACGCTTAACCAGAATGGCCTGGGGAAAAAATACACATACCGTTGTAATCGGGCGAGTTTCTACTTTCAGATGTAATAGGAATTTTTGGGTTAGTTCAATCCGCTTGCGAGATATGGGAGTTTGAAGCTAAGAAATGGTTGAGAAGACAACAAATTTGTCGCACTTCTGCTGCTCCAAACGCTAAACCAGAATGGCCTAGGGAAAAAATACACATACCGTTGTAATCGGGCGAGTTTCTACTTTCAGATGTAATAGGAATTTTTGGGTTAGTTCAATCCGCTTGCGAGATATGGGAGTTTGAAGCTAAGAAATGGTTGAGAAGACAACAAATTTGTCGCACTTCTGCTGCTCCAAACGCTAAACCAGAATGGCCTAGGGAAAAAATACACATACCGTTGTAATCGGGCGAGTTTCTACTTTCAGATGCAATAGGAATTTTTGGGTTAGGTCAATCCGTTTGTGAGATATGGGAGTTTGAAGCCAAGGCATGGTTGAGAAGGCAAAAAATTTTTCGCAATTCTGCTGCTTCAAACGCTTAACCAGAATGGCCTAGGGAAAAAATAAACATACCGTTGTAATCGGGCGAGTTTCTACTTTCAGATGCAATAGGAATTTTGGGGTTAGGTCAATCCGTTCGCGAGATATGGGAGTTTGAAGCTAAGAAATGGTTGAGAAGGCAAGAAATTTTTCGCACTTCTGTTGCTCCAAACGCTTAACCAGAATGGCCAAGGGATAAAATACAAATACCGTTGTAATCGGACGAGTTTCTACTTTCAGTTACAATAGGAATTTTTGGGTTAGGTCAATCCGTTCATGAGATATGGGAGTTTGAAGCTAAGAAATGGTTGAGAAGACAACTAATTTTTCGCACTTCTGCTGCTCCAAACGCTTAACCAGAATGGCCTGGGGAAAAAATACACATACCGTTGTAATCGGGCGAGTTTCTACTTTCAGATGTAATAGGAATTTTTGGGTTAGTTCAATCCGCTTGCGAGATATGGGAGTTTGAAGCTAAGAAATGGTTGAGAAGACAACAAATTTGTCGCACTTCTGCTGCTCCAAACGCTAAACCAGAATGGCCTAGGGAAAAAATACACATACCGTTGTAATCGGGCGAGTTTCTACTTTCAGATCCAATAGGAATTTTTAGGTTGGGTCAATCCTTTCGCGAGATATGGGAGTTTGAAGCTAAGAAATGGTTGAGAAGACAACAAATTTTTCGCACTTCTGCTGCTCCAAACGCTTAACCAGAATGGCCTAGGGAAAAAATACACATACCGTTGCAATCGGGCGAGTTTCTACTTTCAGATGCAATAGGAATTTTTGGGTTAGGTCAATCCGTTCGCGAGATATGGGAGTTTGAAGCTAAGAAATGGTAGAGAAGGCAAAAAATTATTCGCATTTCTGCTGCTCCAAACGCTTAACCAGAATGGCCTAGGGAAAAAATACACATACCGTTGTAATCGGGCGAGTTTCTACTTTCAGATGCAATAGGAATTTTTGGGTTAGGTCAATCCGTTTGTGAGATATGGGAGTTTGAAGCCAAGGCATGGTTGAGAAGGCAAAAAATTTTTCGCAATTCTGCTGCTTCAAACGTTTAACCAGAATGGCCTAGGGAAAAAATAAACATACCGTTGTAATCGGGCGAGTTTCTACTTTCAAATGCAATAGGAATTTTTGGGTTAGGTCAATCCGTTCGCGAGATATGGGAGTTTGAAGCTAAGAAATGGTTGAGAAGACAACTAATTTTTCGCACTTCTGCTGCTCCAAACGCTTAACCAGAATGGCCTAGGGAAAAAATACACATACCGTTGTAATCGGGCGAGTTTCTACTTTCAGATGCAATAGGAATTTTTGGGTTAGGTCAATCCGTTCGCGAGATATGGGAGTTTGAAGCTAAGAAATGGTAGAGAAGGCAAAAAATTATTCGCATTTCTGCTGCTCCAAACGCTTAACCAGAATGGCCTAGGGAAAAAATACACATACCGTTGTAATCGGGCGAGTTTCTACTTTCAGATGCAATAGGAATTTTTGGGTTAGGTCAATCCGTTTGTGAGATATAGGAGTTTGAAGCCAAGGCATGGTTGAGAAGGCAAAAAATTTTTCGCAATTCTGCTGCTTCAAACGCTTAACCAGAATGGCCTAGGGAAAAAATAAACATACCGTTGTAATCGGGCGAGTTTCTACTTTCAGATGCAATAGGAATTTTTGGGTTAGGTCAATCCGTTCGCGAGATATGGGAGTTTGAAGCTAAGAAATGGTTGAGAAGGCAAGAAATTTTTCGCAATTCTGCTGCTCCAAACGCTTGACCAGAATGGACTAGGGAAAAAATACACATACCGTTGTAAACGGGCGAGTTTCTACTTCCAGACGCTACAGGAATTTTAGGTTAGGTCTATCCGTTCGCGAGATATGGGGGTTTGAAGCCAAGAAATGGTTGAGAAGGAAAAAATTTTTCGCAATTCTGCTGCTCCAAACGCTTAACCAGAATGGCCTAGGGAAAAAATACACATACCACTGTAATCGGGCGAGGTTCTATTTTCAGATGCAATAGGAATTTTTGGGTCAGGTCAATCCGTTCGCGAGATATGGGAGTTTGAAGCCAAGAAATGGTTGAGAAGGCAAAAAATTTTTCGCATTTCTGCTGCTCCAAACGCTTAACCAGAATGGCCTAGGGAAAAAATACACACACCGTTGTAATCGGGCGAGTTTCTACTTTCAGATGTAATAGGAATTTTTGGGTTAGGTCAATCCGTTCGCGAGATATGGGGGTTTGAAGCCAAGAAATGGTTGAGAAGGAAAAGATTTTTCGCAATTCTGCTACTCCAAACGCTTAACCAGAATGGCCTAGGGAAAAAATACACATACCGTTGAAATCGGGCGAGCTTCTACTTTCAGATGCAATAGGAATTTTTGGGTTAGGTCAATCCGTTCGCGAGATATGGGAGTTTGAAGCCAAGGCATGGTTGAGAAGGCAAAAAATTTTTCGCAATTCTGCTGCTCCAAACGCTTAACCAGAATGGCCTAGGGAAAAAATACACACACCGTTGTAATCGGGCGAGTTTCTACTTTCAGATGCAATAGGAATTTTTGGGTTAGGTCAATCCGTTCGCGAGATATGGGGGTTTGAAGCCAAGAAATGGTTGAGAAGGAAAAGATTTTTCGCAATTCTGCTGCTCCAAACGCTTAACCAGAATGGCCTAGGGAAAAAATACACACACCGTTGTAATCGGGCGAGTTTCTACTTTCAGATGCAACAGGAATTTTTGGCTTCGGTGAATCCGTTCGCGAGATATGGGAGTTTGAAGCCAAGAAATGTATGAGAAGGCAAAAAATTTTTCGCAATTCTGGTGCTCCAAACGCTTAACCAGAATGGCCTAGGGAAAAAATACACTTACCGTTGTAATCGGGCGAGTTTCTACGGCCAGACGCTACAGGAATTTTTGGGTTAGGTCAATCCGTTCGCGAGATATGGGAGTTTGAAGCCAAGAAATGGTTGAGAAGGCAACAAATTTTTCGCAGTTCTGCTTTTCCAAACGCTTAACCAGAATGGCCTAGGGAAAAAATACACATACCGTTGTAATCGGGCGAGGTTCGACTTTCAGATGCAATAGGAATTTTTGGGTTAGGTCAATCCGTTCGCGAGATATGGGAGTTTGAATCCAAGAAATGGTTGAGAATGCAAAAAATTTTTCGCAATTCTGCTGCTCCAAACGCTTAACCAGAATGGCCTAGGGAAAAAATACGCATACAGTAGTAATCGGGCGAGTTTCTACTTTCAGACGCAGCAGGAATTTTTGGGTTTGGACAATCCGTTCGCGAGATATGGGACTTTGAAGCTAAGAAATGGTTGAGAAGACAACAAATTTTTCGCACTTCTGCTGCTCCAAAAGCTTAACCAGAATGGCCTAGGGAAAAAATACACATACCGTTGTAATCGGGCGAGTTTCTACTTTCAGATGCAATAGGAATTTTTGGGTTCGTTCAATCCGTTCGCGAGATATGGGAGTTTGAAGCTAAGAAATGGTTGAGAAGACAACTAATTTTTCGCACTTCTGCTGCTCCAAACGCTTAACCAGAATGGCCTAGGGAAAAAATTCACATACCGTTGTAATCGGGCGAGTTTCTACTTTCAGATGCAATAGGAATTTTTGGGTTAGGTCAATCCGTTCGCGAGATATGAGAGTTTGAAGCCAAGAAATGGTTGAGAAGGCAAAAAATTTTTCGCAATTCTGCTGCTCCAAACGCTTAACCAGAATGGCCTAGCGAAAAAATACACATACCGTTGTAATCGGACGAGTTTCTACTTTCAGTTACAAAAGGAATTTTTGGGTTAGGTCATTCCGTTCGCGAGATATGGGACTTTGAAGCTAAGAAATGGTTGACAAGACAACAAATTTTTCGCACTTCTGCTGCTCCAATCGCTTAACCAGAATGGCCTAGGGAAAAAATTCACATACCGTTGTAATCGGGCGAGTTTCTACTTTCAGATGCAATAGGAATTTTTGGGTTAGGTCAATCCGTTCGCGAGATATGGGACTTTGAAGCTAAGAAATGGTTGAGAAGACAACAAATTTTTCGCACTTCTGCTGCTCCAAACGCATAACCAGAATGGCCTAGGGAAAAAATACACATACCGCTGTAATCGGGCGAGTTTCTACTTTCAGATGCAATAGGAATTTTTGGGTTAGGTCAATCCGTTCGCGAGATATGGGACTTTGAAGCTAAGAAATGGTTGACAAGACAACCAATTTTTCGCACTTCTGCTGCTCCAATCGCTTAACCAGAATGGCCTAGGGATAAAATACACATACCGTTGTAATCGGGCGAGTTTCTACTTTCAGATGTAATAGGAATTTTTGGGTTAGTTCAATCCGCTTGCGAGATATGGGAGTTTGAAGCTAAGAAATGGTTGAGAAGACAACAAATTTGTCGCACTTCTGCTGCTCCAAACGCTTAACCAGAATGGCCTAGGGAAAAAATACACACACCGTTGTAATCGGGCGAGTTTCTACTTTCAGATGCAACAGGAATTTTTGGCTTCGGTGAATCCGTTCGCGAGATATGGGAGTTTGAAGCCAAGAAATGTATGAGAAGGCAAAAAATTTTTCGCAATTCTGGTGCTCCAAACGCTTAACCAGAATGGCCTAGGGAAAAAATACACTTACCGTTGTAATCGGGTGAGTTTCTACGGCCAGACGCTACAGGAATTTTTGGGTTAGGTCAATCCGTTCGCGAGATATGGGAGTTTGAAGCCAAGAAATGGTTGAGAAGGCAACAAATTTTTCGCAGTTCTGCTTTTCCAAACGCTTAACCAGAATGGCCTAGGGAAAAAATACACATACCGTTGTAATCGGGCGAGGTTCGACTTTCAGATGCAATAGGAATTTTTGGGTTAGGTCAATCCGTTCGCGAGATATGGGAGTTTGAATCCAAGAAATGGTTGAGAATGCAAAAAATTTTTCGCAATTCTGCTGCTCCAAACGCTTAACCAGAATGGCCTAGGGAAAAAATACGCATACAGTAGTAATCGGGCGAGTTTCTACTTTCAGACGCAGCAGGAATTTTTGGGTTTGGACAATCCGTTCGCGAGATATGGGACTTTGAAGCTAAGAAATGGTTGAGAAGACAACAAATTTTTCGCACTTCTGCTGCTCCAAAAGCTTAACCAGAATGGCCTAGGGAAAAAATACACATACCGTTGTAATCGGGCGAGTTTCTACTTTCAGATGCAATAGGAATTTTTGGGTTCGTTCAATCCGTTCGCGAGATATGGGAGTTTGAAGCTAAGAAATGGTTGAGAAGACAACTAATTTTTCGCACTTCTGCTGCTCCAAACGCTTAACCAGAATGGCCTAGGGAAAAAATTCACATACCGTTGTAATCGGGCGAGTTTCTACTTTCAGATGCAATAGGAATTTTTGGGTTAGGTCAATCCGTTCGCGAGATATGAGAGTTTGAAGCCAAGAAATGGTTGAGAAGGCAAAAAATTTTTCGCAATTCTGCTGCTCCAAACGCTTAACCAGAATGGCCTAGCGAAAAAATACACATACCGTTGTAATCGGACGAGTTTCTACTTTCAGTTACAAAAGGAATTTTTGGGTTAGGTCATTCCGTTCGCGAGATATGGGACTTTGAAGCTAAGAAATGGTTGACAAGACAACAAATTTTTCGCACTTCTGCTGCTCCAATCGCTTAACCAGAATGGCCTAGGGAAAAAATTCACATACCGTTGTAATCGGGCGAGTTTCTACTTTCAGATGCAATAGGAATTTTTGGGTTAGGTCAATCCGTTCGCGAGATATGGGACTTTGAAGCTAAGAAATGGTTGAGAAGACAACAAATTTTTCGCACTTCTGCTGCTCCAAACGCATAACCAGAATGGCCTAGGGAAAAAATACACATACCGCTGTAATCGGGCGAGTTTCTACTTTCAGATGCAATAGGAATTTTTGGGTTAGGTCAATCCGTTCGCGAGATATGGGACTTTGAAGCTAAGAAATGGTTGACAAGACAACCAATTTTTCGCACTTCTGCTGCTCCAATCGCTTAACCAGAATGGCCTAGGGATAAAATACGCATACAGTTGTAATCGGGCGAGTTTCTACTTTCAGACGCAGCAGGAATTTTTGGGTTTGGACAATCCGTTCGCGAGATATGGGACTTTGAAGCTAAGAAATGGTTGAGAAGACAACAAATTTTTCGCACTTCTGCTGCTCCAAAAGCTTAACCAGAATGGCCTAGGGAAAAAATACACATACCGTTGTAATCGGGCGAGTGTCTACTTCCAGATGCAATAGGAATTTTTGGGTTCGTTCAATCCGTTCGCGAGATATGGGAGTTTGAAGCTAAGAAATGGTTGAGAAGACAACTAATTTTTCGCACTTCTGCTGCTCCAAACGCTTAACCAGAATGGCCTAGGGAAAAAATACGCATACAGTTGTAATCGGGCGAGTTTCTACTTTCAGACGCAGCAGGAATTTTTGGGTTAGGTCAATCCGTTCGCGAGATATGAGAGTTTGAAGCCAAGAAATGGTTGAGAAGGCAAAAAATTTTTCGCAATTCTGCTGCTCCAAACGCTTAACCAGAATGGCCTAGCGAAAAAATACACATACCGTTGTAATCGGGAGAGTTTCTAATTTCAGACGCAACAGGAATTTTTGGGTTAGGTCAATCCGTTCGCGAGATATGAGAGTTTGAAGCCAAGAAATGGTTGACGAGACAACAAATTTTTCGCACTTCTGCTGCTCCAATCGCTTAACCAGAATGAGCTAGGGAACAAATACACATACCGTTGTAATCGGGCGAGTTTCTACTTTCAGATGTAATAGGAACTTTTGGGTTAGGTCAATCCGTTCGCGAGATATGGGACTTTGAAGCTAAGAAATGGTTGAGAAGGCATAAAATTTTTCGCAATTCTGCTGCTCCAAACGCTTAACCAGAATTGCCTGGGGAAAAAATACACATACCGTTGTAATCGGGCGAGTTTCTACTTTCAGATGTAATAGGAACTTTTGGGTTAGGTCAATCCGTTCGCGAGATATGGGACTTTGAAGCTAAGAAATGGTTGACAAGACAACAAATTTTTCGCACTTCTGCTGCTCCAATCGCTTAACCAGAATGGCCTAGGGAAAAAATACGCATACAGTTGTAATCGGGCGAGTTTCTACTTTCAGACGCAGCAGGAATTTTTGGGTTTGGACAATCCGTTCGCGAGATATGGGACTTTGAAGCTAAGAAATGGTTGAGAAGACAACAAATTTTTCGCACTTCTGCTGCTCCAAAAGCTTAACCAGAATGGCCTAGGGAAAAAATTCACATACCGTTGTAATCGGGCGAGTTTCTACTTTCAGATGCAATAGGAATTTTTGGGTTAGGTCAATCCGTTCGCGAGATATGGGACTTTGAAGCTAAGAAATGGTTGAGAAGACAACAAATTTTTCGCACTTCTGCTGCTCCAAACGCATAACCAGAATGGCCTAGGGAAAAAATACACATACCGCTGTAATCGGGCGAGTTTCTACTTTCAGATGCAATAGGAATTTTTGGGTTAGGTCAATCCGTTCGCGAGATATGGGACTTTGAAGCTAAGAAATGGTTGACAAGACAACCAATTTTTCGCACTTCTGCTGCTCCAATCGCTTAACCAGAATGGCCTAGGGAAAAAATACGCATACAGTTGTAATCGGGCGAGTTTCTACTTTCAGACGCAGCAGGAATTTTTGAGTTTGGACAATCCGTTCGCGAGATATGGGACTTTGAAGCTAAGAAATGGTTGAGAAGACAACAAATTTTTCGCACTTCTGCTGCTCCAAAAGCTTAACCAGAATGGCCTAGGGAAAAAATACCCATACCGTTGTAATCGGGAGAGTTGCTAATTTCAGACGCAACAGGAATTTTTGGGTTAGGTCAATCCGTTCGCGAGATATGAGAGTTTGAAGCCAAGAAATGGTTGACGAGACAACAAATTTTTCGCACTTCTGCTGCTCCAATCGCTTAACCAGAATGGGCTAGGGAACAAATACACATACCGTTGTAATCGGGCGAGTTTCTACTTTCAGATGTAATAGGAACTTTTGGGTTAGGTCAATCCGTTCGCGAGATATGGGACTTTGAAGCTAAGAAATGGTTGAGAAGGCATAAAATTTTTCGCAATTCTGCTGCTCCAAACGCTTAACCAGAATTGCCTGGGGAAAAAATACACATACCGTTGTAATCGGGCGAGTTTCTACTTTCAGATGTAATAGGAACTTTTGGGTTAGGTCAATCCGTTCGCGAGATATGGGACTTTGAAGCTAAGAAATGGTTGACAAGACAACAAATTTTTCGCACTTCTGCTGCTCCAATCGCTTAACCAGAATGGCCTAGGGAAAAAATACGCATACAGTTGTAATCGGGCGAGTTTCTACTTTCAGACGCAGCAGGAATTTTTGGGTTTGGTCAATCCGTTCGCGAGATATGGGACTTTGAAGCTAAGAAATGGTTGAGAAGACAACAAATTTTTCGCACTTCTGCTGCTCCAAAAGCTTAACCAGAATGGCCTAGGGAAAAAATACCCATACCGTTGTAATCGGACGAGTTTCTGCTTTCAGTTACAATAGGAACTTTTGTGTTAGGTCAATCCGTTCGCGAGATATGGGACTTTGAAGCTAAGAAATGGTTGAGAAGACAACTAATTTTTCGCACTTCTGCTGCCCCAAACGCTTAACCAGAATGGCCTGGGGAAAAAATACACATACCGTTGTAATCGGGCGAGTTTCTACTTTCAGATGTAATAGGAATTTTTGGGTTAGTTCAATCCGCTCGCGAGATATGGGAGTTTGAAGCTAAGAAATGGTTGAGAAGACAACAAATTTGTCGCACTTCTGCTGCTCCAAACGCTTAACCAGAATGGCCTAGGGAAAAAATACACATACCGTTGTAATCGGGCGAGTTTCTACTTTCAGATCCAATAGGAATTTTTAGGTTGGGTCAATCCTTTCGCGAGATATGGGAATTTGAAGCTAAGAAATGGTTGAGAAGACAACAAATTTTTCGCACTTCTGCTGCTCCAAACGCTTAACCAGAATGGCCTAGGGAAAAAATACACATACCGTTGTAATCGGGAGAGTTTCTAATTTCAGGCGCAACAGGAATTTTTGGGTTAGGTCAATCCGTTCGCGAGATATGGGAGTTTGAAGCCAAGAAATGGTTGAGAAAGCAAAAAATTTTTCGCAATTCTGCTGCTCCAAACGCTTAACCAGAATGGCCTGGGGAAAAAATACACATACCGTTGTAATCGGGCGAGATTCTACTTTCAGATGTAATAGGAACTTTTGGGTTAGGACAATCCGTTCGCGAGATATGGGACCTTGAAGCTAAGAAATGGTTGAGAAGACAACAAATTTTTCGCACTTCTGCTGCTCCAAAAGCTTAACCAGAATGGCCTAGGGATAAAATACCCATACCGTTGTAATCGGACGAGTTTCTGCTTTCAGTTACAATAGGAACTTTTGGGTTAGGTCAATCCGTTCGCGAGATATGGGACTTTGAAGCTAAGAAATGGTTGACGAGACAACAAATTTTTCGCACTTCTGTTGCTCCAAACGCTTAACCAGAATGGCCAAGGGATAAAATACAAATACCGTTGTAATCGGACGAGTTTCTACTTTCAGTTACAATAGGAATTTTTGGGTTAGGTCAATCCGTTCGCGAGATATGGGAGTTTGAAGCTAAGAAATGGTTGAGAAGACAACTAATTTTTCGCACTTCTTCTGCTCCAAACGCTTAACCAGAATGGCCTGGGGAAAAAATACACATACCGTTGTAATCGGGCGAGTTTCTACTTTCAGATGTAATAGGAATTTTTGGGTTAGTTCAATTCGCTTGCGAGATATGGGAGTTTGAAGCTAAGAAATGGTTGAGAAGACAACAAATTTGTCGCACTTCTGCTGCTCCAAACGCTAAACCAGAATGGCCTAGGGAAAAAATACACATACCGTTGTAATCGGGCGAGTTTCTACTTTCAGATGCAATAGGAATTTTTGGGTTAGGTCAATCCGTTCGCGAGATATGGGAGTTTGAAGCTAAGAAATGGTTGAGAAGGCAAGAAATTTTTCGCAATTCTGCTGCTCCAAACGCTTGACCAGAATGGACTAGGGAAAAAATACACATACCGTTGTAATCGGGCGAGTTTCTACTTCCAGACGCTACAGGAATTTTAGGTTAGGTCTATCCGTTCGCGAGATATGGGGGTTTGAAGCCAAGAAATGGTTGAGAAGGAAAAAATTTTTCGCAATTCTGCTGCTCCAAACGCTTAACCAGAATGGCCTAGGGAAAAAATACACATACCGCTGTAATCGGGCGAGGTTCTATTTTCAGATGCAATAGGAATTTTTGGGTCAGGTCAATCCGTTCGCGAGATATGGGAGTTTGAAGCCAAGAAATGGTTGAGAAGGCAAAAAATTTTTCGCAGTTCTGCTGCTCCAAACGCTTAACCAGAATGGCCTAGGGAAAAAATACACACACCGTTGTAATCGGGCGAGTTTCTACTTTCAGATGCAATAGGAATTTTTGGGTTAGGTCAATCCGTTCGCGAGATATGGGGGTTTGAAGCCAAGAAATGGTTGAGAAGGAAAAGATTTTTCGCAATTCTGCTACTCCAAACGCTTAACCAGAATGGCCTAGGGAAAAAATACACATACCGTTGAAATCGGGCGAGCTTCTACTTTCAGATGCAATAGGAATTTTTGGGTTAGGTCAATCCGTTCGCGAGATATGGGAGTTTGAAGCCAAGGCATGGTTGAGAAGGCAAAAAATTTTTCGCAATTCTGCTGCTCCAAACGCTTAACCAGAATGGCCTAGGGAAAAAATACACACACCGTTGTAATCGGGCGAGTTTCTACTTTCAGATGCAATAGGAATTTTTGGGTTAGGTCAATCCGTTCGCGAGATATGGGGGTTTGAAGCCAAGAAATGGTTGAGAAGGAAAAGATTTTTCGCAATTCTGCTACTCCAAACGCTTAACCAGAATGGCCTAGGGAAAAAATACACTTACCGTTGTAATCGGGCGAGTTTCTACGGCCAGACGCTACAGGAATTTTTGGGTTAGGTCAATCCGTTCGCGAGATATGGGAGTTTGAAGCCAAGAAATGGTTGAGAAGGCAACAAATTTTTCGCAGTTCTGCTTTTCCAAACGCTTAACCAGAATGGCCTAGGGAAAAAATACTCATACCGTTGTAATCGGGCGAGGTTCGACTTTCAGATGCAATAGGAATTTTTGGGTTAGGTCAATCCGTTCGCGAGATATGGGAGTTTGAAGCCAAGAAATGGTTGAGAATGCAAAAAATTTTTCGCAATTCTGCTGCTCCAAACGCTTAACCAGAATGGCCTAGGGAAAAAATACACATACCGTTGTAATCGGGCGAGTTTCTACTTTCAGATGCAATAGGAATTTTTGGGTTAGGTCAATCCGTTCGCGAGATATGGGAGTTTGAAGCCAGGAAATGGATGAGAAGGCAAAAAATTTTTCGCAATTCTGCGGCTCCAAACGCTTAACCAGAATGGCCTAGGGAAAAAATACACATACCGTTGTAATCGGGCGAGTTTCTACTTTCAGATGCAATAGGAATTTTTGGGTTAGGTCAATCCGTTCGCGAGATATGGGTGTTTGAAGCCAAGAAATGGTTGAGAAGGCAACAAATTTTTCGCATTTCTGCTGCTCCAAACGCTTAACAAGAATGACCTAGGGAAAAAATACACATACCGTTGTAATCGGGCGAGTTTCTACTTTCAGATGCAATAGGAATTTTTTGGGTTGGGTCAATCCTTTCGCGAGATATGGGAGTTTGAAGCTAAGAAATGTTTGAGAAGACAACAAATTTTTCGCACTTCTGCTGCTCCAAACGCTTAACCAGAATGGCCTAGGGAAAAAATACACATACCGTGGTAATCGGGCGAGTTTCTACTTTCAGATGCAATAGGAATTTTTGGGTTAGGTCAATCCGTTCGCGAGATATGGGAGTTTGAAGCTAAGAAATGGTAGAGAAGGCAACAAATTTTTCGCAATTCTGCTGCTCCAAACGCTTAACCAGAATGGCCTAGGGACAAAATACACATACCGTTGTAATCGGGCGAGTTTCTACTTTCAGATGCAATAGGAATTTTTGGGTTAGGTCAATCCGTTCGCGAGATATGGGAGTTTGAAGCTAAGAAATGGTTGAGAAGACAACAAATTTTTCGCAATTCTGCTGCTCCAAACGCTTGACCAGAACGGGCTAGGGAAAAAATACACATACCGTTGTAATCGGGCGAGTTTCTACTTTCACACGCAACAGGTATTTTTGGGTTAGGTCAATCCGTTCGCGAGATATGGGAGTTTGAAGCCAAGAAATGGTTGAGAAGGCAAAAAATTATTCGCATTTCTGCTGCTCCAAACGCTTAACCAGAATGGCCTAGGGAAAAAATACACATACCGCTGTAATCGGGCGAGGTTCTATTTTCAGATGCAATAGGAATTTTTGGGTTAGGTCAATCCGTTCGCGAGATATGGGAGTTTGAAGCCAAGAAATGGTTGAGAAGTCAAAAAATTTTTCGCAATTCTGCTGCTCCAAACGCTTAACCAGAATGGCCTAGGGAAAAAATACACATACCGTTGTAATCGGGCGAGTTTCTACTTTCAGATGCAATAGGAATTTTTGGGTTAGATCAATCCGTTCGCGAGATATGGGACTTTGAAGCTAAGAAATGGTTGACAAGAAAACAAATTTTTCGCACTTCTGCTGCTCCAATCGCTTAACCAGAATCGCCTAGGGAAAAAATTCACATACCGCTGTAATCGGGCGAGCTTCTACTTTCAGATGCAATAGGAATTTTTTGGTTAGGTCAATCCGTTCGCGAGATATGGGAGTTTGAAGCTAAGAAATGGTTGAGAAGACAACAAATTTTTCGCACTTCTGCTGCTCCAAACGCTTAACCAGAATGTCCTAGGGAAAAAATACCCATACCGTTGTAATCGGACGAGCTTCTACTTTCAGTTACAATAGCAATTTTTGGGTTAGGTCAATCCGTTCTCGAGATATGGGACTTTGAAGCTAAGAAATGGTTGACAAGACAACAAATTTTTCGCACTTCTGCTGCTCCAAACGCTTAACCAGAATGGCCTAGGGAAAAAATACCCATACCGTTGTAATCGGACGAGTTTCTACTTTCAGTTACAATAGGAATTTTTGGGTTAGGTCAATCCGTTCGCGAGATATGGTAGATTGAAGCTAAGAAATGGTTGACAAGACAACAAATTTTTCGCACTTCTGCTGCTCCAATCGCTTAACCAGAATGGGCTAGGGAAAAAATACACATACCGTTGTAAGCGGGCGAGTTTCTACTTTCAGTTACAATAGGAATTTTTTGGTTAGGTCAATCCGTTCGCGAGATATGGGACTTTGAAGCTAAGAAATGGTTGAGAAGACAACAAATTTTTCGCACTTCTGCTGCTCCAAACGCTTAACCAGAATGGCCTAGGGAAAAAATTCACATACCGTTGTAATCGGGCGAGCTTCTACTTTCAGATGCTATAGGAATCTTTGGGTTAGGTCAATCCGTTCGCGAGATATGGGAATTTGAAGCTAAGAAATGGTTGAGAAGACAACAAATTTTTCGCACTTCTGCTTCTCCAAACGCTTAACCAGAATGGCCTAGGGAAAAAATACACATACCGTTGTAATCGGGCGAGTTTCTACTTTCAGATGCAATAGAAATTTTTGGGTTAGGTCAATCCGCTCGCGAGATATGTGAGTTTGAAGCTACGAAATTGTTGAGAAGACAACAAATTTTTCGCACTTCGGCTGCTCCAAACGCTTATCCAGAATGGCCTAGGGAAAAAATACCCATACCGTTGTAATCGGACGATCTTCTACTTTCAGATGCTATAGGAATTTTTGGGTTAGGTCAATCCGTTCGCGAGATATGGGAGATTGAAGCTACGAAATGGTTGAGAAGACAACAAATTTTTCGCACTTCTGCTGCTCCAAACGCTTAACCAGAATGGCCTAGGGAAAAAATACCCATACCGTTGTAATCGGACGAGTTTCTGCTTTCAGTTACAATAGGAATTTTTGGGTTAGGTCAATCCGTTCGCGAGATATGGGAGATTGAAGCTAAGAAATGGTTGACAAGACAACAAATTTTTCGCACTTCTGCTTCTCCAATCGCTTAACCAGAATGGGCTAGGGAAAAAATACACATACCGTTGTAATCGGGCGAGTTTGTACTTTCAGTTACAATAGGAATTTTTAGGTTAGGTCAATCCGTTCGCGAGATATGGGACTTTGAAGCTAAGAAATGGTTGAGAAGACAACTAATTTTTCGCACTTCTGCTGCTCCAAACGCTTAACCAAAATGACCTAGGGAAAAAATACACATACCTTTGTAATCGGGCGAGTTTCTAATTTCAGACGCAACAGGAATTTTTGGGTTAGGTCAATCCGTTCGCGAGATATGGGAGTTTGAAGCCAAGAAATGGTTGAGAAGGCAAAAAATTTTTCGCACTTCTGCTGCTCCAAACGCTTAACCAGAATGGCCTAGGGAAAAAATACACAAACCGCTGTAATCGGGCGAGTTTCTACTTTCAGATGCATTAGGAATTTTTTGGTTAGGTCAATCCGTTCGCAAGATATGGGAGATTGAATCAAAGAAATGGTTGAGAAGGCAAAAAATGTTTCGCAATTCCGCTGCACCAAACGGTTAACCAGAATGGCCTAGGGAAAAAATTCACATACCGCTGTAATCGGGCGAGCTCCTACTTTCAGATGCAATAGGAATTTTTGGGTTAGGTCAATCCGTTTGCGAGATATGTGAGTTTGAAGCTAAGAAATGGTTGAGAAGACAACTAATTTTTCGCACTTCTGCTGCTCCAAACGCTTAACCAGAATGTCCTAGGGAAAAACTACCCATACCGTTGTAATCGGACGAGCTTCTACTTTCAGTTACAATAGCAATTTTTGGGTTAGGTCAATCCGTTCTCGAGATATGGGACTTTGAAGCTAAGAAATGGTTGACAAGACAACAAATTTTTCGCACTTCTGCTGCTCCAATCGCTTAACCAGAATTGCCTAGGGAAAAAATACACATACCGCTGTAATCGGGCGAGTTTCTACTTTCAGATGCAATAGGAATTTTATGGTTAGGTCAATCCGTTCGCGAGATATGGGAGATTGAAGCCAAGAAATGGTTGAGAAGGCAAAAAATTTTTCGCAATTCCGCTGCACCAAACGCTTAACCAGAATGGCCTAGGGAAAAAATTCACATACCGTTGTAATCGGGCGAGCTTCTACTTTCAGATGCAACAGGAATTTTTGGGTTAGGTCAATCCGTTCGCGAGATATGGGAGTTTGAAGCTACGAAATGGTTGAGAAGACAACAAATTTTTCGCACTTCTGCTGCTCCAAACGCTTAACCAGAATGGCCTAGGGAAAAAATACCCATACCGTTGTAATCGGACGAGTTTCTACTTTCAGTTACAATAAGAATTTTTGGGTTAGGTCAATCCGTTCGCGAGATATGGGAGATTGAAGCTCAGAAATGGTTGACAAGACAACAAATTTTTCGCACTTCTGCTTCTCCAATCGCTTAACCAGAATGGGCTAGGGAAAAAATACACATACCGTTGTAATCGGGCGAGTTTCTACTTTCAGTTACAATAGGAATTTTTTGGTTAGGTCAATCCGTTCGCGAGATATGGGACTTTGAAGCTAAGAAATGGTTGAGAAGACAACAAATTTTTCGCACTTCTGCTGCTCCAAACGCTTAACCAGAATGGCCTAGGGAAAAAATACACAAACCACTGTAATCGGGCGAGTTTCTACTTTCAGATGCAATACGAATTTTTGGGTTAGGTCAATCCGTTCGCGAGATATGGGAGATTGAAGCTCAGAAATGGTTGACAAGACAACAAATTTTTCGCACTTCTGCTTCTCCAATCGCTTAACCAGAATGGGCTAGGGAAAAAATACACATACCGTTGTAATCGGGCGAGTTTCTACTTTCAGTTACAATAGGAATTTTTTGGTTAGGTCAATCCGTTCTCGAGATATGGGACTTTGAAGCTAAGAAATGGTTCAGAAGACAACTAATTTTTCGCACTTCTGCTGCTCCAAACGCTTAACCAAAATGACCTAGGGAAAAAATACACATACCTTTGTAATCGGGCGAGTTTCTAATTTCAGACGCAACAGTAATTTTTGGGTTAGGTCAATCCGTTCGCGAGATATGGGAGTTTGAAGCCAAGAAATGGTTGAGAAGGCAAACAATTTTTCGCACTTCTGCTGCTCCAAACGCTTAACCAGAATGGCCTAGGGAAAAAACACACATACCGTTGTAATCGGGCGAGTTTCTACTTTCAGATGCTATAGGAATTTTTGGGTTAGGTCAATCCGTTCGCGAGATATGGGAGTTTGAAGCTACGAAATGGTTGAGAAGACAACAAATTTTTCGCACTTCTGCTGCTCCAAACGCTTAACCAGAATGGCCTAGGGAAAAAATACCCATACCGTTGTAATCGGACGAGCTTCTACTTTCAGATGCAATAGGAATTTTTGGGTTAGGTCAATCCGTTCGCGAGATATGGAAGATTGAATCCAAGAAATGGTTGAGAAGGCAAAAAATGTTTCGCAATTCCGCTGCACCAAACGGTTAACCAGAATGGCATTGGGAAAAAATACACAAACCGCTGTAATCGGGCGAGTTTCTACTTTCAGATGCATTAGGAATTTTTTGGTTAGGTCAATCCGTTCGCAAGATATGGAAGATTGAATCCAAGAAATGGTTGAGAAGGCAAAAAATGTTTCGCAATTCCGCTGCACCAAACGGTTAACCAGAATGGCCTTGGGAAAAAATTCACATACCGCTGTAATCGGGCGAGCTCCTACTTTCAGATGCAATAGGAATTTTTGGGTTAGGTCAATCCGTTCGCGAGGTATGAGAGTTTGAAGCTAAGAAATGGTTGAGAAGACAACTAATTTTTCGCACTTCTGCTGCTCCAAACGCTTAACCAGAATGGCCTAGGGAAAAAATACACATACCGTTGTAATCGGGCGAGTTTCTACTTTCAGTTACAATAGCAATTTTTGGGTTAGGTCATTCCGTTCGCGAGATATGGGACTTTGAAGCTAAGAAATGGTTGACACGACAACAAATTTTTCGCACTTCTGCTGCTCCAAACGCTTAACCAGAATGGGCTAGGGAAAAAATACACATACCGTTGTAATCGGGCGAGTTTCTACTTTCAGTTACAATAGCAATTTTTGGGTTAGGTCAATCCGTTCGCGAGATATGGGACTTTGAAGCTAAGAAATGGTTGAGAAGACAACAAATTTTTCGCACTTCTGCTGCTCCAAACGCTTAACCAGAATGGACTAGGGAAAAAATACCCATACCGTTGTAATCGGACAAGCTTCTACTTTCAGATGCAATAGGAATTTTTGGGTTAGGTCAATCCGTTCGCGAGATATGGGAGTTTGAAGCCAAGAAATGGTTGAGACGGCAAAAAATTTTTCGCACTTCTGCTGCTCCAATCACTTAACCAGAATGGCCTAGGGAAAAAATACACAAACCGCTGTAATCGGGCGAGTTTCTACTTTCAGATGCATTAGGAATTTTTTGGTTAGGTCAATCCGTTCGCAAGATATGGGAGATTGAATCCAAGAAATGGTTGAGAAGGCAAAAAATGTTTCGCAATTCCGCTGCACCAAACGGTTAACCAGAATGGCCTAGGGAAAAAATTCACATACCGCTGTAATCGGGCGAGCTCCTACTTTCAGATGCAATAGGAATTTTTGGGTTAGGTCAATCCGTTCGCGAGATATGAGAGTTTGAAGCTAAGAAATGGTTGAGAAGACAACTAATTTTTCGCACTTCTGCTGCTCCAAACGCTTAACCAGAATGGCCTAGGGAAAAAATACACATACCGCTGTAATCAGGCGAGCTCCTACTTTCAGATGCAATAGGAATTTTTGGGTTAGGTCAATCCGTTCGCGAGATATGAGAGTTTGAAGCTAAGAAATGGTTGAGAAGACAACTAATTTTTCGCACTTCTGCTGCTCCAAACGCTTAACCAGAATGGCCTAGGGAAAAAATACACATACCGTTGTAATCGGGCGAGTTTCTACTTTCAGATGCAATGGGAATTTTTGGGTTATGTCAATCCGTTCGCGAGATATGGGAATTTGAAGCTAAGAAATGGTTGAGAAGACAACTAATTTTTCGCACTTCTGCTGCTCCAATCGCTTAAGCAGAATGGCCTAGGGAAAAAATACACATACCGTTGTAATCGGGCGAGTTTCTACTTTCAGATGCAATAGGAATTTTTGGGTTAGGTCAATCCGCTCGCGAGATATGGGACTTTGAAGCTACGAAATGGTTGAGAAGACAACAAATTTTTCGCACTTCTGCTGCTCCAAACGCTTAACCAGAATGGCCTAGGGAAAAAATACACAAACCACTGTAATCGGGCGAGTTTCTACTTTCAGATGCAATACGAATTTTTTGGTTAGGTCAATCCGTTCGCAAGATATGGGATATTGAAGCCAAGAAATGGTTGAGAAGGCAAAAAATTTTTCGCAATTCCGTTGCACCAAACGGTTAACCAGAATGGCCTAGGGAAAAAATTCACATACCGTTGTAATCGGGCGAGCTTCTACTTTCAGATGCTATAGGAATCTTTGGATTAGGTCAATCCGTTCGCGAGATATGGGAATTTGAAGCTAAGTAATGGTTGAGAAAACAACTATTTTTTCGCACTTCTGCTGCTCCAAACGCTTAACCAGAATGGCCCAGGGAAAAAATACACATACCGTTGTAATCGGGCGAGTTTCTACTTTCAGATGCAATAGGAATTTTTGGGTTAGGTCAATCCGTTCGCGAGATATGGGACTTTGAAGCTAAGAAATGGTTGACACGACAACAAATTTTTCGCACTTCTGCTGCTCCAAACGCTTAACCAGAATGGGCTAGGGAAAAAATACACATACCGTTGTAATCGGGCGAGTTTCTACTTTCAGTTACAATAGCAATTTTTGGGTTAGGTCAATCCGTTCGCGAGATATGGGTCTTTGAAGCTAAGAAATGGTTGAGAAGACAACAAATTTTTCGCAATTCTGCTGCTCCAAACGCTTGACCAGAACGGGCTAGGGAAAAAATACACATACCGTTGTAATCGGGCGAGTTTCTACTTTCACACGCAACAGGTATTTTTGGGTTAGGTCAATCCGTTCGCGAGATATGGGAGTTTGAAGCCAAGAAATGGTTGAGAAGGCAAAAAATTATTCGCATTTCTGCTGCTCCAAACGCTTAACCAGAATGGCCTAGGGAAAAAATACACATACCGCTGTAATCGGGCGAGGTTCTATTTTCAGATGCAATAGGAATTTTTGGGTTAGGTCAATCCGTTCGCGAGATATGGGAGTTTGAAGCCAAGAAATGGTTGAGAAGTCAAAAAATTTTTCGCAATTCTGCTGCTCCAAACGCTTAACCAGAATGGCCTAGGGAAAAAATACACATACCGTTGTAATCGGGCGAGTTTCTACTTTCAGATGCAATAGGAATTTTTGGGTTAGATCAATCCGTTCGCGAGATATGGGACTTTGAAGCTAAGAAATGGTTGACAAGAAAACAAATTTTTCGCACTTCTGCTGCTCCAATCGCTTAACCAGAATCGCCTAGGGAAAAAATTCACATACCGCTGTAATCGGGCGAGCTTCTACTTTCAGATGCAATAGGAATTTTTTGGTTAGGTCAATCCGTTCGCGAGATATGGGAGTTTGAAGCTAAGAAATGGTTGAGAAGACAACAAATTTTTCGCACTTCTGCTGCTCCAAACGCTTAACCAGAATGTCCTAGGGAAAAAATACCCATACCGTTGTAATCGGACGAGCTTCTACTTTCAGTTACAATAGCAATTTTTGGGTTAGGTCAATCCGTTCTCGAGATATGGGACTTTGAAGCTAAGAAATGGTTGACAAGACAACAAATTTTTCGCACTTCTGCTGCTCCAAACGCTTAACCAGAATGGCCTAGGGAAAAAATACCCATACCGTTGTAATCGGACGAGTTTCTACTTTCAGTTACAATAGGAATTTTTGGGTTAGGTCAATCCGTTCGCGAGATATGGTAGATTGAAGCTAAGAAATGGTTGACAAGACAACAAATTTTTCGCACTTCTGCTGCTCCAATCGCTTAACCAGAATGGGCTAGGGAAAAAATACACATACCGTTGTAAGCGGGCGAGTTTCTACTTTCAGTTACAATAGGAATTTTTTGGTTAGGTCAATCCGTTCGCGAGATATGGGACTTTGAAGCTAAGAAATGGTTGAGAAGACAACAAATTTTTCGCACTTCTGCTGCTCCAAACGCTTAACCAGAATGGCCTAGGGAAAAAATACCCATACCGTTGAAATCGGACGAGTTTCCACTTTCAGATGCAATAGGAATTTTTGGGTTAGGTCAATCCGTTCGCGAGATATGGGAGTTTGAAGCCAAGAAATGGTTGAGAAGGCAAAAAATTTTTCGCACTTCTGCTGCTCCAAACGCTTAACCAGAATGGCCTAGGGAAAAAATACACATACCGTTGTAATCGGGCGAGTTTCTACTTTCAGGTGCAATAGGAATTTTTGGGTTAGGTCAATCCGTTCGCGAGATATGGGAGTTTGAAGCCACGAAATAGTTGAGAAGGCAACAAATTTTTCGCAATTCTGCTGCTCCAAACGCTCAACCAGAATGGCCTAGGGAAAAAATACACATACCGCTGTAATCGGGCGAGTTTCTACTTTCAGATGCAATAGGAATTTTTTGGTTAGGTCAATCCGTTCGCAAGATATGGGATATTGAAGCCAAGAAATGGTTGAGAAGGCAAAAAATTTTTCGCAATTCCGCTGCACCAAACGGTTAACCAGAATGGCCTAGGGAAAAAATTCACATACCGTTGTAATCGGGCGAGCTTCTACTTTCAGATGCTATAGGAATCTTTGGGTTAGGTCAATCCGTTCGCGAGATATGGGAATTTGAAGCTAAGAAATGGTTGAGAAGACAACAAATTTTTCGCACTTCTGCTGCTCCAAACGCTTAACCAGAATGGCCTAGGGAAAAAATACACATACCGTTGTAATCGGGCGAGTTTCTACTTTCAGATGCAATAGAAATTTTTGGGTTAGGTCAATCCGCTCGCGAGATATGTGAGTTTGAAGCTACGAAATTGTTGAGAAGACAACAAATTTTTCGCACTTCGGCTGCTCCAAACGCTTATCCAGAATGGCCTAGGGAAAAAATACCCATACCGTTGTAATCGGACGAGCTTCTACTTTCAGATGCTATAGGAATTTTTGGGTTAGGTCAATCCGTTCGCGAGATATGGGAGATTGAAGCTACGAAATGGTTGAGAAGACAACAAATTTTTCGCACTTCTGCTGCTCCAAACGCTTAACCAGAATGGCCTAGGGAAAAAATACCCATACCGTTGTAATCGGACGAGTTTCTGCTTTCAGTTACAATAGGAATTTTTGGGTTAGGTCAATCCGTTCGCGAGATATGGGAGATTGAAGCTAAGAAATGGTTGACAAGACAACAAATTTTTCGCACTTCTGCTTCTCCAATCGCTTAACCAGAATGGCCTAGGGAAAAAATACACAAACCGCTGTAATCGGGCGAGTTTCTACTTTCAGATGCATTAGGAATTTTTTGGTTAGGTCAATCCGTTCGCAAGATATGGGAGATTGAATCAAAGAAATGGTTGAGAAGGCAAAAAATGTTTCGCAATTCCACTGCACCAAACGGTTAACCAGAATGGCCTAGGGAAAAAATTCACATACCGCTGTAATCGGGCGAGCTCCTACTTTCAGATGCAATAGGAATTTTTGGGTTAGGTCAATCCGTTCGCGAGATATGGGAATTTGAAGCTAAGAAATGGTTGAGAAGACAACTAATTTTTCGCACTTCTGCTGCTCCAAACGCTTAACCAAAATGACCTAGGGAAAAAATACACATACCTTTGTAATCGGGCGAGTTTCTAATTTCAGACGCAACAGGAATTTTTGGGTTAGGTCAATCCGTTCGCGAGATATGGGAGTTTGAAGCCAAGAAATGGTTGAGAAGGCAAAAAATTTTTCGCACTTCTGCTGCTCCAAACGCTTAACCAGAATGGCCTAGGGAAAAAATACACAAACCGCTGTAATCGGGCGAGTTTCTACTTTCAGATGCATTAGGAATTTTTTGGTTAGGTCAATCCGTTCGCAAGATATGGGAGATTGAATCAAAGAAATGGTTGAGAAGGCAAAAAATGTTTCGCAATTCCACTGCACCAAACGGTTAACCAGAATGGCCTAGGGAAAAAATTCACATACCGCTGTAATCGGGCGAGCTCCTACTTTCAGATGCAATAGGAATTTTTGGGTTAGGTCAATCCGTTTGCGAGATATGTGAGTTTGAAGCTAAGAAATGGTTGAGAAGACAACTAATTTTTCGCACTTCTGCTGCTCCAAACGCTTAACCAGAATGTCCTAGGGAAAAACTACCCATACCGTTGTAATCGGACGAGCTTCTACTTTCAGTTACAATAGCAATTTTTGGGTTAGGTCAATCCGTTCTCGAGATATGGGACTTTGAAGCTAAGAAATGGTTGACAAGACAACAAATTTTTCGCACTTCTGCTGCTCCAATCGCTTAACCAGAATTGCCTAGGGAAAAAATACACATACCGCTGTAATCGGGCGAGTTTCTACTTTCAGATGCAATAGGAATTTTATGGTTAGGTCAATCCGTTCGCGAGATATGGGAGATTGAAGCCAAGAAATGGTTGAGAAGGCAAAAAATTTTTCGCAATTCCGCTGCACCAAACGCTTAACCAGAATGGCCTAGGGAAAAAATTCACATACCGTTGTAATCGGGCGAGCTTCTATTTTCAGATGCAACAGGAATTTTTGGGTTAGGTCAATCCGTTCGCGAGATATGGGAGTTTGAAGCTACGAAATGGTTGAGAAGACAACAAATTTTTCGCACTTCTGCTGCTCCAAACGCTTAACCAGAATGGCCTAGGGAAAAAATACCCATACCGTTGTAATCGGACGAGTTTCTACTTTCAGTTACAATAAGAATTTTTGGGTTAGGTCAATCCGTTCGCGAGATATGGGAGATTGAAGCTCAGAAATGGTTGACAAGACAACAAATTTTTCGCACTTCTGCTTCTCCAATCGCTTAACCAGAATGGGCTAGGGAAAAAATACACATACCGTTGTAATCGGGCGAGTTTCTACTTTCAGTTACAATAGGAATTTTTTGGTTAGGTCAATCCGTTCGCGAGATATGGGACTTTGAAGCTAAGAAATGGTTGAGAAGACAACAAATTTTTCGCACTTCTGCTGCTCCAAACGCTTAACCAGAATGGCCTAGGGAAAAAATACACAAACCACTGTAATCGGGCGAGTTTCTACTTTCAGATGCAATACGAATTTTTGGGTTAGGTCAATCCGTTCGCGAGATATGGGAGATTGAAGCTCAGAAATGGTTGACAAGACAACAAATTTTTCGCACTTCTGCTTCTCCAATCGCTTAACCAGAATGGGCTAGGGAAAAAATACACATACCGTTGTAATCGGGCGAGTTTCTACTTTCAGTTACAATAGGAATTTTTTGGTTAGGTCAATCCGTTCTCGAGATATGGGACTTTGAAGCTAAGAAATGGTTGAGAAGACAACTAATTTTTCGCACTTCTGCTGCTCCAAACGCTTAACCAAAATGACCTAGGGAAAAAATACACATACCTTTGTAATCGGGCGAGTTTCTAATTTCAGACGCAACAGTAATTTTTGGGTTAGGTCAATCCGTTCGCGAGATATGGGAGTTTGAAGCCAAGAAATGGTTGAGAAGGCAAAAAATTTTTCGCACTTCTGCTGCTCCAAACGCTTAACCAGAATGGCCTAGGGAAAAAACACACATACCGTTGTAATCGGGCGAGTTTCTACTTTCAGATGCTATAGGAATTTTTGGGTTAGGTCAATCCGTTCGCGAGATATGGGAGTTTGAAGCTACGAAATGGTTGAGAAGACAACAAATTTTTCGCACTTCTGCTGCTCCAAACGCTTAACCAGAATGGCCTAGGGAAAAAATACCCATACCGTTGTAATCGGACGAGCTTCTACTTTCAGATGCAATAGGAATTTTTGGGTTAGGTCAATCCGTTCGCGAGATATGGAAGATTGAATCCAAGAAATGGTTGAGAAGGCAAAAAATGTTTCGCAATTCCGCTGCACCAAACGGTTAACCAGAATGGCCTTGGGAAAAAATACACAAACCGCTGTAATCGGGCGAGTTTCTACTTTCAGATGCATTAGGAATTTTTTGGTTAGGTCAATCCGTTCGCAAGATATGGAAGATTGAATCCAAGAAATGGTTGAGAAGGCAAAAAATGTTTCGCAATTCCGCTGCACCAAACGGTTAACCAGAATGGCCTTGGGAAAAAATTCACATACCGCTGTAATCGGGCGAGCTCCTACTTTCAGATGCAATAGGAATTTTTGGGTTAGGTCAATCCGTTCGCGAGGTATGAGAGTTTGAAGCTAAGAAATGGTTGAGAAGACAACTAATTTTTCGCACTTCTGCTGCTCCAAACGCTTAACCAGAATGGCCTAGGGAAAAAATACACATACCGTTGTAATCGGGCGAGTTTCTACTTTCAGTTACAATAGCAATTTTTGGGTTAGGTCAATCCGTTCGCGAGATATGGGACTTTGAAGCTAAGAAATGGTTGACACGACAACAAATTTTTCGCACTTCTGCTGCTCCAAACGCTTAACCAGAATGGGCTAGGGAAAAAATACACATACCGTTGTAATCGGGCGAGTTTCTACTTTCAGTTACAATAGCAATTTTTGGGTTAGGTCAATCCGTTCGCGAGATATGGGACTTTGAAGCTAAGAAATGGTTGAGAAGACAACAAATTTTTCGCACTTCTGCTGCTCCAAACGCTTAACCAGAATGGACTAGGGAAAAAATACCCATACCGTTGTAATCGGACAAGCTTCTACTTTCAGATGCAATAGGAATTTTTGGGTTAGGTCAATCCGTTCGCGAGATATGGGAGTTTGAAGCCAAGAAATGGTTGAGACGGCAAAAAATTTTTCGCACTTCCGCTGCTCCAATCACTTAACCAGAATGGCCTAGGGAAAAAATACACAAACCGCTGTAATCGGGCGAGTTTCTACTTTCAGATGCATTAGGAATTTTTTGGTTAGGTCAATCCGTTCGCAAGATATGGGAGATTGAATCCAAGAAATGGTTGAGAAGGCAAAAAATGTTTCGCAATTCCGCTGCACCAAACGGTTAACCAGAATGGCCTAGGGAAAAAATTCACATACCGCTGTAATCGGGCGAGCTCCTACTTTCAGATGCAATAGGAATTTTTGGGTTAGGTCAATCCGTTCGCGAGATATGAGAGTTTGAAGCTAAGAAATGGTTGAGAAGACAACTAATTTTTCGCACTTCTGCTGCTCCAAACGCTTAACCAGAATGGCCTAGGGAAAAAATACACATACCGCTGTAATCAGGCGAGCTCCTACTTTCAGATGCAATAGGAATTTTTGGGTTAGGTCAATCCGTTCGCGAGATATGAGAGTTTGAAGCTAAGAAATGGTTGAGAAGACAACTAATTTTTCGCACTTCTGCTGCTCCAAACGCTTAACCAGAATGGCCTAGGGAAAAAATACACATACCGTTGTAATCGGGCGAGTTTCTACTTTCAGATGCAATGGGAATTTTTGGGTTATGTCAATCCGTTCGCGAGATATGGGAATTTGAAGCTAAGAAATGGTTGAGAAGACAACTAATTTTTCGCACTTCTGCTGCTCCAATCGCTTAAGCAGAATGGCCTAGGGAAAAAATACACATACCGTTGTAATCGGGCGAGTTTCTACTTTCAGATGCAATAGGAATTTTTGGGTTAGGTCAATCCGCTCGCGAGATATGGGACTTTGAAGCTACGAAATGGTTGAGAAGACAACAAATTTTTCGCACTTCTGCTGCTCCAAACGCTTAACCAGAATGGCCTAGGGAAAAAATACACAAACCACTGTAATCGGGCGAGTTTCTACTTTCAGATGCAATACGAATTTTTGGGTTAGGTCAATCCGTTCGCGAGATATGGGAGATTGAAGCTCAGAAATGGTTGACAAGACAACAAATTTTTCGCACTTCTGCTTCTCCAATCGCTTAACCAGAATGGGCTAGGGAAAAAATACACATACCGTTGTAATCGGGCGAGTTTCTACTTTCAGTTACAATAGGAATTTTTTGGTTAGGTCAATCCGTTCTCGAGATATGGGACTTTGAAGCTAAGAAATGGTTGAGAAGACAACTAATTTTTCGCACTTCTGCTGCTCCAAACGCTTAACCAAAATGACCTAGGGAAAAAATACACATACCTTTGTAATCGGGCGAGTTTCTAATTTCAGACGCAACAGTAATTTTTGGGTTAGGTCAATCCGTTCGCGAGATATGGGAGTTTGAAGCCAAGAAATGGTTGAGAAGGCAAAAAATTTTTCGCACTTCTGCTGCTCCAAACGCTTAACCAGAATGGCCTAGGGAAAAAACACACATACCGTTGTAATCGGGCGAGTTTCTACTTTCAGATGCTATAGGAATTTTTGGGTTAGGTCAATCCGTTCGCGAGATATGGGAGTTTGAAGCTACGAAATGGTTGAGAAGACAACAAATTTTTCGCACTTCTGCTGCTCCAAACGCTTAACCAGAATGGCCTAGGGAAAAAATACCCATACCGTTGTAATCGGACGAGCTTCTACTTTCAGATGCAATAGGAATTTTTGGGTTAGGTCAATCCGTTCGCGAGATATGGAAGATTGAATCCAAGAAATGGTTGAGAAGGCAAAAAATGTTTCGCAATTCCGCTGCACCAAACGGTTAACCAGAATGGCCTTGGGAAAAAATACACAAACCGCTGTAATCGGGCGAGTTTCTACTTTCAGATGCATTAGGAATTTTTTGGTTAGGTCAATCCGTTCGCAAGATATGGAAGATTGAATCCAAGAAATGGTTGAGAAGGCAAAAAATGTTTCGCAATTCCGCTGCACCAAACGGTTAACCAGAATGGCCTTGGGAAAAAATTCACATACCGCTGTAATCGGGCGAGCTCCTACTTTCAGATGCAATAGGAATTTTTGGGTTAGGTCAATCCGTTCGCGAGGTATGAGAGTTTGAAGCTAAGAAATGGTTGAGAAGACAACTAATTTTTCGCACTTCTGCTGCTCCAAACGCTTAACCAGAATGGCCTAGGGAAAAAATACACATACCGTTGTAATCGGGCGAGTTTCTACTTTCAGTTACAATAGCAATTTTTGGGTTAGGTCAATCCGTTCGCGAGATATGGGACTTTGAAGCTAAGAAATGGTTGACACGACAACAAATTTTTCGCACTTCTGCTGCTCCAAACGCTTAACCAGAATGGGCTAGGGAAAAAATACACATACCGTTGTAATCGGGCGAGTTTCTACTTTCAGTTACAATAGCAATTTTTGGGTTAGGTCAATCCGTTCGCGAGATATGGGACTTTGAAGCTAAGAAATGGTTGAGAAGACAACAAATTTTTCGCACTTCTGCTGCTCCAAACGCTTAACCAGAATGGACTAGGGAAAAAATACCCATACCGTTGTAATCGGACAAGCTTCTACTTTCAGATGCAATAGGAATTTTTGGGTTAGGTCAATCCGTTCGCGAGATATGGGAGTTTGAAGCCAAGAAATGGTTGAGACGGCAAAAAATTTTTCGCACTTCCGCTGCTCCAATCACTTAACCAGAATGGCCTAGGGAAAAAATACACAAACCGCTGTAATCGGGCGAGTTTCTACTTTCAGATGCATTAGGAATTTTTTGGTTAGGTCAATCCGTTCGCAAGATATGGGAGATTGAATCCAAGAAATGGTTGAGAAGGCAAAAAATGTTTCGCAATTCCGCTGCACCAAACGGTTAACCAGAATGGCCTAGGGAAAAAATTCACATACCGCTGTAATCGGGCGAGCTCCTACTTTCAGATGCAATAGGAATTTTTGGGTTAGGTCAATCCGTTCGCGAGATATGAGAGTTTGAAGCTAAGAAATGGTTGAGAAGACAACTAATTTTTCGCACTTCTGCTGCTCCAAACGCTTAACCAGAATGGCCTAGGGAAAAAATACACATACCGCTGTAATCAGGCGAGCTCCTACTTTCAGATGCAATAGGAATTTTTGGGTTAGGTCAATCCGTTCGCGAGATATGAGAGTTTGAAGCTAAGAAATGGTTGAGAAGACAACTAATTTTTCGCACTTCTGCTGCTCCAAACGCTTAACCAGAATGGCCTAGGGAAAAAATACACATACCGTTGTAATCGGGCGAGTTTCTACTTTCAGATGCAATGGGAATTTTTGGGTTATGTCAATCCGTTCGCGAGATATGGGAATTTGAAGCTAAGAAATGGTTGAGAAGACAACTAATTTTTCGCACTTCTGCTGCTCCAATCGCTTAAGCAGAATGGCCTAGGGAAAAAATACACATACCGTTGTAATCGGGCGAGTTTCTACTTTCAGATGCAATAGGAATTTTTGGGTTATGTCAATCCGCTCGCGAGATATGGGACTTTGAAGCTACGAAATGGTTGAGAAGACAACAAATTTTTCGCACTTCTGCTGCTCCAAACGCTTAACCAGAATGGCCTAGGGAAAAAATACACAAACCACTGTAATCGGGCGAGTTTCTACTTTCAGATGCAATACGAATTTTTTGGTTAGGTCAATCCGTTCGCAAGATATGGGATATTGAAGCCAAGAAATGGTTGAGAAGGCAAAAAATTTTTCGCAATTCCGTTGCACCAAACGGTTAACCAGAATGGCCTAGGGAAAAAATTCACATACCGTTGTAATCGGGCGAGCTTCTACTTTCAGATGCTATAGGAATCTTTGGATTAGGTCAATCCGTTCGCGAGATATGGGAATTTGAAGCTAAGTAATGGTTGAGAAAACAACTATTTTTTCGCACTTCTGCTGCTCCAAACGCTTAACCAGAATGGCCCAGGGAAAAAATACACATACCGTTGTAATCGGGCGAGTTTCTACTTTCAGATGCAATAGGAATTTTTGGGTTAGGTCAATCCGTTCGCGAGATATGGGACTTTGAAGCTAAGAAATGGTTGACACGACAACAAATTTTTCGCACTTCTGCTGCTCCAAACGCTTAACCAGAATGGGCTAGGGAAAAAATACACATACCGTTGTAATCGGGCGAGTTTCTACTTTCAGTTACAATAGCAATTTTTGGGTTAGGTCAATCCGTTCGCGAGATATGGGTCTTTGAAGCTAAGAAATGGTTGAGAAGACAACAAATTTGTCGCACTTCTGCTGCTCCAAACGCTTAACCAGAATGGACTAGGGAAAAAATACCCATACCGTTGTAATCGGACGAGTTTCTACTTTCAGATGCAATAGGAATTTTTGGGTTAGGTCAATCCGTTCGCGAGATATGGGACTTTGAAGCTAAGAAATGGTTGACAAGACAACAAATTTTTCGCACTTCTGCTGCTCCAATCGCTTAACCAGAATGGCCTAGGGAAAAAATTCACATACCGCTGTAATCCGGCGAGCTTCTACTTTCAGATGCAATAGGAATTTTTGGGTTAGGTCCATCCGTTCGCGAGATATGGGAGTTTGAAGCTAAGAAATGGTTGAGAAGACAACTAATTTTTTGCACTTCTGCTGCTCCAAACACTTAACCAGAATGGCCTAGGGAAAAAATACACATACCGCTGTAATCGGGCGAGTTTCTAATTTCAGACGCAACAGGAATTTTTGGGTTAGGTCAATCCGTTCGCGAGATATGGGACTTTGAAGCTAAGAAATGGTTGACAAGACAACAAATTTTTCGCACTTCTGCTGCTCCAATCGCTTAACCAGAATGGCCTAGGGAAAAAAATCACATACCGCTGTAATCGGGCGAGCTTCTACTTTCAGATGCAATAGGAATTTTTGGGTTAGGTTAATCCGTTCGCGAGATATGGGAGTTTGAAGCTAAGAAATGGTTGACAAGACAACAAATTTTTCGCACTTCTGCTGCTCCAATCGCTTAACCAGAATGGCCTAGGGAAAAAAATCACATACCGCTGTAATCGGGCGAGCTTCTACTTTCAGATGCAATAGGAATTTTTGGGTTAGGTCAATCCGTTCGCGAGATATGGGAGTTTGAAGCCAAGGCATGGTTGAGAAGGCAAAAAATTTTTCGCAATTCTGCTGCTCCAAACGCTTAACCAGAATGGCCTAGGGAAAAAATACACATACCGTTGAAATCGGGCGAGCTTCTACTTTCAGATGCAATAGGAATTTTTGGGTTAGGTCAATCCGTTCGCGAGATATGGGAGTTTGAAGCCAAGGCATGGTTGAGAAGGCAAAAAATTTTTCGCAATTCTGCTGCTCCAAACGCTTAACCAGAATGGCCTAGGGAAAAAATAAACATACCGTTGTAATCGGGCGAGTTTCTACTTTCAGATGCAATAGGAATTTTTGGGTTAGGTCAATCCGTTCGCGAGATATGGGAGTTTGAAGCTAAGAAATGGTTGAGGAGACGACAAATTTTTCGCAATTCTGCTGCTCCAAACGCTTAACCAGAGTGGCCTAGGGCAAAAATACACATACCGTTGTAATCGGGCGAGTTTCTACTTTCAGATGCAACAGGAATTTTTGGCTTCGGTGAATCCGTTCGCGAGATATGGGAGTTTGAAGCCAAGAAATGTATGAGAAGGCAAAAAATTTTTCGCAATTCTGGTGCTCCAAACGCTTAACCAGAATGGCCTAGGGAAAAAATACACTTACCGTTGTAATCGGGCGAGTTTCTACGGCCAGACGCTACAGGAATTTTTGGGTTAGGTCAATCCGTTCGCGAGATATGGGAGTTTGAAGCCAAGAAATGGTTGAGAAGGCAACAAATTTTTCGCAGTTCTGCTTTTCCAAACGCTTAACCAGAGTGGCCTAGGGAAAAAATACACATACCGTTGTAATCGGGCGAGGTTCGACTTTCAGATGCAATAGGAATTTTTGGGTTAGGTCAATCCGTTCGCGAGATATGGGAGTTTGAAGCCAAGAAATGGTTGAGAATGCAAAAAATTTTTCGCAATTCTGTTGCTCCAAACGCTTAACCAGAATGGCCTAGGGAAAAAATACACATACCGTTGTAATCGGGCGAGTTTCTACTTTCAGATGCAATAGGAATTTTTGGGTTAGGTCAATCCGTTCGCGAGATATGGGAGTTTGAAGCCAAGAAATGGATGAGAAGGCAAAAAATTTTTCGCAATTCTGCGGCTCCAAACGCTTAACCAGAATGGCCTAGGGAAAAAATACACATACCGTTGTAATCGGGCGAGTTTCTACTTTCAGATGCAATAGGAATTTTTGGGTTATGTCAATCCGTTCGCGAGATATGGGAGTTTGAAGCCAAGAAATGGTTGAGAAGGCAACAAATTTTTCGCATTTCTGCTGCTCCAAACGCTTAACAAGAATGACCTAGGGAAAAAATACACATACCGTTGAAATCGGGCGAGTTTCTACTTTCAGATGCAATAGGAATTTTTGGGTTAGGTCAATCCGTTCGCGAGATATGGGAGTTTGAAGCTAAGAAACGGTTGAGAAGACAACAAATTTTTCGCAATTCTGCTGCTCCAAACGCTTAACCAGTGTGGCCTAGGGCAAAAGTACACATACCGTTGTAATCGGGCGAGTTTCTACTTTCAGACGCAACAGGAATTTTTGGATTAGGTGAATCCGTTCGCGAGATATGGGAGTTTGAAGCCAAGAAATGTATGAGAAGGCAAAAAATTTTTCGCAATTCTGCTGCTCCAAACGCTTAACCAGAATGGCCTAGGGAAAAAATACACTTACCGTTGTAATCAGGCGAGTTTCTACGTCCAGACGCTACAGGAATTTTTGGGTTAGGTCAATCCGTTCGCGAGATATGGGAGTTTGAAGCCAAGAAATGGTTGACAAGGCAACAAATTTTTCGCAGTTCTGCTGCTCCAAACGCTTAACCAGTGTGGCCTAGGGCAAAAGTACACATACCGTTGTAATCGGGCGAGTTTCTACTTTCAGACGCAACAGGAATTTTTGGATTAGGTCAATCCGTTCGCGAGATATGGGAGTTTGAAGCCAAGAAATGGTTGAGAATGCAAAAAATTTTTCGCAATTCTGTTGCTCCAAACGCTTAACCAGAATGGCCTAGGGAAAAAATACACATACCGTTGTAATCGGGCGAGTTTCTACTTTCAGATGCAATAGGAATTTTTGGGTTAGGTCAATCCGTTCGCGAGATATGGGAGTTTGAAGCTAAGAAATGGTTGAGAAGACAACAAATTTTTCGCAATTCTGCTGCTCCAAACGCTTAACCAGAATGGCCTAGGGAAAAAATACACATACCGTTGTAATCGGGCGAGTTTCTACTTTCAGATGCAATAGGAATTTTTGGGTTAGGTCAATCCGTTCGCGAGATATGGGACTTTGAAGCTAAGAAATGGTTGACAAGAAAACAAATTTTTCGCACTTCTGCTGCTCCAATCGCTTAACCAGAATCGCCTAGGGAAAAAATTCACATACCGCTGTAATCGGGCGAGCTTCTACTTTCAGATGCAATAGGAATTTTTTGGTTAGGTCAATCCGTTCGCGAGATATGGGAGTTTGAAGCTAAGAAATGGTTGAGAAGACAACAAATTTTTCGCACTTCTGCTGCTCCAAACGCTTAACCAGAATGTCCTAGGGAAAAAATACCCATACCGTTGTAATCGGACGAGCTTCTACTTTCAGTTACAATAGCAATTTTTGGGTTAGGTCAATCCGTTCGCGAGATATGGGACTTTGAAGCTAAGAAATGGTTGACAAGACAACAAATTTTTCGCACTTCTGCTGCTCCAATCGCTTAACCAGAATGGCCTAGGGAAAAAAATCACATACCGCTGTAATCGGGCGAGCTTCTACTTTCAGATGCAATAGGAATTTTTGGGTTAGGTTAATCCGTTCGCGAGATATGGGAGTTTGAAGCTAAGAAATGGTTGACAAGACAACAAATTTTTCGCACTTCTGCTGCTCCAATCGCTTAACCAGAATGGCCTAGGGAAAAAAATCACATACCGCTGTAATCGGGCGAGCTTCTACTTTCAGATGCAATAGGAATTTTTGGGTTAGGTCAATCCGTTCGCGAGATATGGGAGTTTGAAGCCAAGGCATGGTTGAGAAGGCAAAAAATTTTTCGCAATTCTGCTGCTCCAAACGCTTAACCAGAATGGCCTAGGGAAAAAATAAACATACCGTTGTAATCGGGCGAGTTTCTACTTTCAGATGCAATAGGAATTTTTGGGTTAGGTCAATCCGTTCGCGAGATATGGGAGTTTGAAGCTAAGAAATGGTTGAGGAGACGACAAATTTTTCGCAATTCTGCTGCTCCAAACGCTTAACCAGAGTGGCCTAGGGCAAAAATACACATACCGTTGTAATCGGGCGAGTTTCTACTTTCAGATGCAACAGGAATTTTTGGCTTCGGTGAATCCGTTCGCGAGATATGGGAGTTTGAAGCCAAGAAATGTATGAGAAGGCAAAAAATTTTTCGCAATTCTGGTGCTCCAAACGCTTAACCAGAATGGCCTAGGGAAAAAATACACTTACCGTTGTAATCGGGCGAGTTTCTACGGCCAGACGCTACAGGAATTTTTGGGTTAGGTCAATCCGTTCGCGAGATATGGGAGTTTGAAGCCAAGAAATGGTTGAGAAGGCAACAAATTTTTCGCAGTTCTGCTTTTCCAAACGCTTAACCAGAGTGGCCTAGGGAAAAAATACACATACCGTTGTAATCGGGCGAGGTTCGACTTTCAGATGCAATAGGAATTTTTGGGTTATGTCAATCCGTTCGCGAGATATGGGAGTTTGAAGCCAAGAAATGGTTGAGAATGCAAAAAATTTTTCGCAATTCTGTTGCTCCAAACGCTTAACCAGAATGGCCTAGGGAAAAAATACACATACCGTTGTAATCGGGCGAGTTTCTACTTTCAGATGCAATAGGAATTTTTGGGTTAGGTCAATCCGTTCGCGAGATATGGGAGTTTGAAGTCAAGAAATGGATGAGAAGGCAAAAAATTTTTCGCAATTCTGCGGCTCCAAACGCTTAACCAGAATGGCCTAGGGAAAAAATACACATACCGTTGTAATCGGGCGAGTTTCTACTTTCAGATGCAATAGGAATTTTTGGGTTAGGTCAATCCGTTCGCGAGATATGGGAGTTTGAAGCCAAGAAATGGTTGAGAAGGCAACAAATTTTTCGCATTTCTGCTGCTCCAAACGCTTAACAAGAATGACCTAGGGAAAAAATACACATACCGTTGAAATCGGGCGAGTTTCTACTTTCAGATGCAATAGGAATTTTTGGGTTAGGTCAATCCGTTCGCGAGATATGGGAGTTTGAAGCTAAGAAACGGTTGAGAAGACAACAAATTTTTCGCAATTCTGCTGCTCCAAACGCTTAACCAGTGTGGCCTAGGGCAAAAGTACACATACCGTTGTAATCGGGCGAGTTTCTACTTTCAGACGCAACAGGAATTTTTGGATTAGGTGAATCCGTTCGCGAGATATGGGAGTTTGAAGCCAAGAAATGTATGAGAAGGCAAAAAATTTTTCGCAATTCTGCTGCTCCAAACGCTTAACCAGAATGGCCTAGGGAAAAAATACACTTACCGTTGTAATCAGGCGAGTTTCTACGTCCAGACGCTACAGGAATTTTTGGGTTAGGTCAATCCGTTCGCGAGATATGGGAGTTTGAAGCCAAGAAATGGTTGACAAGGCAACAAATTTTTCGCAGTTCTGCTGCTCCAAACGCTTAACCAGTGTGGCCTAGGGCAAAAGTACACATACCGTTGTAATCGGGCGAGTTTCTACTTTCAGACGCAACAGGAATTTTTGGATTAGGTCAATCCGTTCGCGAGATATGGGAGTTTGAAGCCAAGAAATGGTTGAGAATGCAAAAAATTTTTCGCAATTCTGTTGCTCCAAACGCTTAACCAGAATGGCCTAGGGAAAAAATACACATACCGTTGTAATCGGGCGAGTTTCTACTTTCAGATGCAATAGGAATTTTTGGTTTAGGTCAATCCGTTCGCGAGATATGGGAGTTTGAAGCTAAGAAATGGTTGAGAAGACAACAAATTTTTCGCAATTCTGCTGCTCCAAACGCTTAACCAGAATGGCCTAGGGAAAAAATACACATACCGCTGTAATCGGGCGAGTTTCTACTTTCAGATGCAATAGGAATTTTTGGGTTAGGTCAATCCGTTCGCGAGATATGGGACTTTGAAGCTAAGAAATGGTTGACAAGAAAACAAATTTTTCGCACTTCTGCTGCTCCAATCGCTTAACCAGAATCGCCTAGGGAAAAAATTCACATACCGCTGTAATCGGGCGAGCTTCTACTTTCAGATGCAATAGGAATTTTTTGGTTAGGTCAATCCGTTCGCGAGATATGGGAGTTTGAAGCTAAGAAATGGTTGAGAAGACAACAAATTTTTCGCACTTCTGCTGCTCCAAACGCTTAACCAGAATGTCCTAGGGAAAAAATACCCATACCGTTGTAATCGGACGAGCTTCTACTTTCAGTTACAATAGCAATTTTTGGGTTAGGTCAATCCGTTCTCGAGATATGGGACTTTGAAGCTAAGAAATGGTTGACAAGACAACAAATTTTTCGCACTTCTGCTGCTCCAAACGCTTAACCAGAATGGCCTAGGGAAAAAATACCCATACCGTTGTAATCGGACGAGTTTCTACTTTCAGATACAATAGGAATTTTTGGGTTAGGTCAATCCGTTCGCGAGATATGGTAGATTGAAGCTAAGAAATGGTTGTCAAGACAACAAATTTTTCGCACTTCTGCTGCTCCAAACGCTTAACCAGAATGGCCTAGGGAAAAAATACCCATACCGTTGTAATCGGACGAGCTTCTACTTTCAGATGCAATAGGAATTTTTGGGTTAGGTCAATCCGTTCGCGAGATATGGGAGTTTGAAGCCAAGAAATGGTTGAGACGGCAAAAAATTTTTCGCACTTCTGCTGCTCCAATCGCTTAACCAGAATGGCCTAGGGAAAAAATACACAAACCGCTGTAATCGGGCGAGTTTCTACTTTCAGACGCATTAGGAATTTTTTGGTTAGGTCAATCCGTTCGCAAGATATGGGAGATTGAATCCAAGAAATGGTTGAGAAGGCAAAAAATGTTTCGCAATTCCGCTGCACCAAACGGTTAACCAGAATGGCCTAGGGAAAAAATTCACATACCGCTGTAATCGGGCGAGCTCCTACTTTCAGATGCAATAGGAATTTTTGGGTTAGGTCAATCCGTTTGCGAGATATGAGAGTTTGAAGCTAAGAAATGGTTGAGAAGACAACTAATTTTTCGCACTTCTGCTGCTCCAAACGCTTAACCAGAATGTCCTAGGGAAAAACTACCCATACCGTTGTAATCGGACGAGCTTCTACTTTCAGTTACAATAGCAATTTTTGGGTTAGGTCAATCCGTTCTCGAGATATGGGACTTTGAAGCTAAGAAATGGTTGACAAGACAACAAATTTTTCGCACTTCTGCTGCTCCAATCGCTTAACCAGAATTGCCTAGGGAAAAAATACACATACCGCTGTAATCGGGCGAGTTTCTACTTTCAGATGCAATAGGAATTTTATGGTTAGGTCAATCCGTTCGCAAGATATGGGAGATTGAAGCCAAGAAATGGTTGAGAAGGCAAAAAATTTTTCGCAATTCCGCTGCACCAAACGCTTAACCAGAATGGCCTAGGGAAAAAATTCACATACCGTTGTAATCGGGCGAGCTTCTACTTTCAGATGCAACAGGAATTTTTGGGTTAGGTCAATCCGTTCGCGAGATATGGGAGATTGAAGCTCAGAAATGGTTGACAAGACAACAAATTTTTCGCACTTCTGCTTCTCCAATCGCTTAACCAGAATGGGCTAGGGAAAAAATACACATACCGTTGTAATCGGGCGAGTTTCTACTTTCAGTTACAATAGGAATTTTTTGGTTAGGTCAAACCGTTCGCGAGATATGGGACTTTGAAGCTAAGAAATGGTTGAGAAGACAACTAATTTTTCGCACTTCTGCTGCTCCAAACGCTTAACCAAAATGACCTAGGGAAAAAATACACATACCTTTGTAATCGGGCGAGTTTCTAATTTCAGACGCAACAGGAATTTTTGGGTTAGGTCAATCCGTTCGCGAGATATGGGAGTTTGAAGCCAAGAAATGGTTGAGAAGGCAAAAAATTTTTCGCACTTCTGCTGCTCCAAACGCTTAACCAGAATGGCCTTGGGAAAAAATTCACATACCGCTGTAATCGGGCGAGCTCCTACTTTCAGATGCAATAGGAATTTTTGGGTTAGGTCAATCCGTTCGCGAGGTATGAGAGTTTGAAGCTAAGAAATGGTTGAGAAGACAACTAATTTTTCGCACTTCTGCTGCTCCAAACGCTTAACCAGAATGGCCTAGGGAAAAAATACACATACCGCTGTAATCGGGCGAGCTCCTACTTTCAGATGCAATAGGAATTTTTGGGTTAGGTCAATCCGTTCGCGAGATATGAGAGTTTGAAGCTAAGAAATGGTTGAGAAGACAACTAATTTTTCGCCCTTCTGCTGCTCCAAACGCTTAACCAGAATGGCCTAGGGAAAAAATACACAAACCGCTGTAATCGGGCGAGTTTCTACTTTCAGATGCAATACGAATTTTTTGGTTAGGTCAATCCGTTCGCAAGATATGGGATATTGAAGCCAAGAAATGGTTGAGAAGGCAAAAAATTTTTCGCAATTCCGTTGCACCAAACGGTTAACCAGAATGGCCTAGGGAAAAAATTCACATACCGTTGTAATCGGGCGAGCTTCTACTTTCAGATGCTATAGGAATCTTTGGATTAGGTCAATCCGTTCGCGAGATATGGGAATTTGAAGCTAAGTAATGGTTGAGAAGACAACTAGTTTTTCGCACTTCTGCTGCTCCAAACGCTTAACCAGAATGGCCCAGGGAAAAAATACACATACCGTTGTAATCGGGCGAGTTTCTACTTTCAGATGCAATAGGAATTTTTGGGATAGGTCAATCCGTTCGCGAGATATGGGACTTTGAAGCTAAGAAATGGTTGACACGACAACAAATTTTTCGCACTTCTGCTGCTCCAAACGCTTAACGAGAATGGGCTAGGGAAAAAATACACATACCGTTGTAATCGGGCGAGTTTCTACTTTCAGTTACAATAGCAATTTTTGGGTTAGGTCAATCCGTTCGCGAGATATGGGACTTTGAAGCTGAGAAATGGTTGAGAAGACAACAAATTTTTCGCACTTCTGCTGCTCCAAACGCTTAACCAGAATGGACTAGGGAAAAAATACCCATACCGTTGTAATCGGACGAGTTTCTACTTTCAGATGCAATAGGAATTTTTGGGTTAGGTCAATCCGTTCGCAAGATATGGGAGATTGAATCCAAGAAATGGTTGAGAAGGCAAAAAATGTTTCGCAATTCCGCTGCACCAAACGGTTAACCAGAATGGCCTAGGGAAAAAATTCACATACCGCTGTAATCGGGCGAGCTCCTACTTTCAGATGCAATAGGAATTTTTGGGTTAGGTCAATCCGTTCGCGAGATATGAGAGTTTGAAGCTAAGAAATGGTTGAGAAGACAACTAATTTTTCGCACTTCTGCTGCTCCAAACGCTTAACCAGAATGGCCTAGGGAAAAAATACACATACCGTTGTAATCGGGCGAGTTTCTACTTTCAGATGCAATGGGAATTTTTGGGTTAGGTCAATCCGTTCGCGAGATATGGGAATTTGAAGCTAAGAAATGGTTGAGAAGACAACTAATTTTTCGCACTTCTGCTGCTCCAAACGCTTAAGCAGAATGGCCTAGGGAAAAAATACACATACCGTTGTAATCGGGCGAGTTTCTACTTTCAGATGCAATAGGAATTTTTGGGTTAGGTCAATCCGCTCGCGAGATATGGGACTTTGAAGCTACGAAATGGTTGAGAAGGCAAAAAATTTTTCGCAATTCCGTTGCACCAAACGGTTAACCAGAATGGCCTAGGGAAAAAATTCACATACCGTTGTAATCGGGCGAGCTTCTACTTTCAGATGCTATAGGAATCTTTGGATTAGGTCAATCCGTTCGCGAGATATGGGAATTTGAAGCTAAGTAATGGTTGAGAAAACAACTATTTTTTCGCACTTCTGCTGCTCCAAACGCTTAAGCAGAATGTCCTAGGGAAAAAATACACATACCGTTGTAATCGGGCGAGTTTCCACTTTCAGATGCAATAGGAATTTTTGGGTTAGGTCAATCCGTTCGCGAGATATGGGAGTTTGAAGCCAAGAAATGGTTGAGAAGGCAAAAAATTTTTCGCACTTCTGCTGCTCCAATCGCTTAACCAGAATGGCCTAGGGAAAAAATACACATAACGTTCTAATCGGGCGAGTTTCTACTTTCAGGTGCAATAGGAATTTTTGAGTTAGGTCAATCCGTTCGCGAGATATGGGAGTTTGAAGCCACGATATAGTTGAGAAGGCAACAAATTTTACGCAATTCTGCTGCTCCAAGCGCTCAACCAGAATGGCCTAGGGAAAAAATACACATACCGCTGTAATCGGGCGAGTTTCTACTTTCAGATGCAATAGGAATTTTTTGGTTAGGTCAATCCGTTCGCAAGATATGGGATATTGAAGCCAAGAAATGGTTGAGAAGGCAAAAAATTTTTCGCAATTCCGCTGCACCAAACGGTTAACCAGAATGGCCTAGGGAAGAAATTCACACACCGTTGTAATCGGGCGAGCTTCTACTTTCAGATGCTATAGGAATCTTTGGGTTAGGTCAATCCGGTCGCGAGATATGGGAATTTGAAGCTAAGAAATGGTTGAGAAGACAACTAATTTTTCGCACTTCTGCTGCTCCAAACGCTTAACCAGAATGGCCCAGGGAAAAAATACACATACCGTTGTAATCGGGCGAGTTTCTACTTTCAGATGCAATAGGAATTTTTGGGTTAGGTCAATCCGTTCGCGAGATATGGGAATTTGAAGCTAAGAAATGGTTGAGAAGACAACTCATTTTTCGCAATTCTGCTGCCCCAAACGCTTAACCAGAATGGCCTAGGGAAAAAATACAAATGCCGCTGTAATCGGGCGAGTTTCTATTTTCAGATGCAATAGGAATTTTTGGGTTAGGTCAATCCGTTCCCGAGATATGAGAGTTTGAAGCCAAGAAATGAATGAGAAGGCAAAAAATTTTTCGCAATTCTGCTGCCCCAAACGCTTAACCGGAATGGCCTAGGGAAAAAATACACATACCGCTGTAATCGGGCGAGTTTCTACTTTCAGATGCAATAGGAATTTTTGGGTTAGGTCAATCCGTTCGCGAGATATGAGAGTTTGAAGCCAAGAAATGAATGAGAAGGCAAAAAATTTTTCGCAATTCTGCTGCTCCAAACGCTTAACCAGAATGGCCTAGGGAAAAAATACACGGACCGTTGTAATCGAGCGAGTATCTACTTTCAGATGCAATAGGAATTTTTGGGTTAGGTCAATCCGCTCGCGATATATGGGACTTTGAAGCTAAGAAATGGTTGAGAAGACAACAAATTTTTCGCACTTCTGCTGCTCCAAACGCTTAAGCAGAATGTCCTAGGGAAAAAATACCCATACCGTTGTAATCGGACGAGCTTCTACTTTCAGTTACAATAGCAAATTTGGGTTAGGTCAATCCGTTCTCGAGATATGGGACTTTGAAGCTAAGAAATGGTTGACAAGACAACAAATTTTTCGCACTTCTGCTGCTACAAACGCTTAACCAGAATGGCCTAGGGAAAAAATACCCATACCGTTGTAATCGGACGAGTTTCTACTTTCAGTTACAATAGGAATTTTTTGGTTAGGTCAATCCGTTCGCGAGATATGGGACTTTGAAGCTAAGAAATGGTTGAGAAGACAACAAATTTTTCGCACTTCTGCTGCCCCAAACGCTTAACCAGAATGGCCTAGGGAAAAAATACACATAACGTTCTAATCGGGCGAGTTTCTACTTTCAGGTGCAATAGGAATTTTTGAGTTAGGTCAATCCGTTCGCGAGATATGGGAGTTTGAAGCCACGAAATAGTTGAGAAGGCAACAAATTTTTCGCAATTCTGCTGCTCCAAGCGCTCAACCAGAATGGCCTAGGGAAAAAATACACATACCGCTGTAATCGGGCGAGTTTCTACTTTCAGATGCAATAGGAATTTTTTGGTTAGGTCAATCCGTTCGCAAGATATGGGATATTGAAGCCAAGAAATGGTTGAGAAGGCAAAAAATTTTTCGCACTTATGCTGCTCCAATCGCTTAACAAGAATGGCCTAGGGAAAAAATACACATAACGTTCTAATCGGGCGAGTTTCTACTTTCAGGTGCAATAGGAATTTTTGAGTTAGGTCAATCCGTTCGCGAGATATGGGAGTTTGAAGCCACGAAATAGTTAAGAAGGCAACAAATTTTTCGCAATTCTGCTGCTCCAAGCGCTCAACCAGAATGGCCTAGGGAAAAAATACACATACCGCTGTAATCGGGCGAGTTTCTACTTTCAGATGCAATAGGAATTTTTTGGTTAGGTCAATCCGTTCGCAAGATATGGGATATTGAAGCCAAGAAATGGTTGAGAAGGCAAAAAATTTTTCGCAATTCCGCTGCACCAAACGGTTAACCAGAATGGCCTAGGGAAAAAATTCACACACCGTTGTAATCGGGCGAGCTTCTACTTTCAGATGCAATAGGAATTTTTGGGTTAGGTCAATCCGTTCGCGAGATATGGGAATTTGAAGCTAAGAAATGGTTGAGAAGACAACTCATTTTTCGCAATTCTGCTGCCCCAAACGCTTAACCAGAATGGCCTAGGGAAAAAATAGACATACCGCTGTAGTCGGGCGAGTTTCTACTTTCAGATGCAATAGGAATTTTTGGGTTAGGTCAATCCGTTCGCGAGATATGAGAGTTTGAAGCCAAGAAATGAATGAGAAGGCAAAAAATTTTTCGCAATTCTGCTGCTCCAAACGCTTAACCAGAATGGCCTAGGGAAAAAATACACACACCGTTGTAATCGGACGAGCTTCTACTTTCAGTTACAATAGCAATTTTTGGGTTAGGTCAATCCGTTCTCGAGATATGGGACTTTGAAGCTAAGAAATGGTTGAGAAGACAACTAATTTTTCGCACTTCTGCTGCTCCAAACGCTTAACCAGACTGGCCCAGGGAAAAAATACACATACCGTTGTAATCGGGCGAGTTTCTACTTTCAGATGCAATAGGAATTTTTGGGTTAGGTCAATCCGTTCTCGAGATATGGGAATTTGAAGCTAAGAAATGGTTGAGAAGACAACTAATTTTTCGCACTTCTGCTGCTCCAAACGCTTAACCAGAATGGCCTAGGGAAAAAATACACATACCGTTCTAATCGGGCGAGTTTCTACTTTCAGATGCAATAGGAATTTTTGGGTTAGGTCAATCCGTTCTCGAGATATGGGAATTTGAAGCTAAGAAATGGTTGAGAAGACAACTAATTTTTCGCACTTCTGCTGCTCCAAACGCTTAACCAGAATGGCCTAGGGAAAAAATACACATACCGTTCTAATCGGGCGAGTTTCTACTTTCAGATGCAATAGGAATTTTTGGGTTAGGTCAATCCGCTCGCGAGATATGTGAGTTTGAAGCTACAAAATGGTTGAGAAGACAACAAATTTTTCGCACTTCTGCTGCTCCAAACGCTTAACCAGAATGGCCTAGGGAAAAAATACCCATACCGTTGTAATCGGACTAGTTTCTAATTTCAGTTACAATAGGAATTTTTGGGTTAGGTCAATCCGTTCGCGAGATATGGGACTTTGAAGCTAAGAAATGGTTGACACGACAACAAATTGTTCGCACTTCTGCTGCTCCAATCGCTTAACCAGAATGGGCTAGGGAAAAAATACACATACCGTTGTAATCGGGCGAGTTTCTACTTTCAGATGCAATAGGAATTTTTGGGTTAGGTCAATCCGTTCTCGAGATATGGGAATTTGAAGCTAAGAAATGGTTGAGAAGACAACTAATTTTTCGCACTTCTGCTGCTCCAAACGCTTAACCAGAATGGCCTAGGGAAAAAATACCCATACCGTTGAAATCAGACGAGTTTCCACTTTCAGATGCAATAGGAATTTTTGGGTTAGGTCAATCCGTTCGCGAGATATGGGAGTTTGAAGCCAAGAAATGTTTGAGAAGGCAAAAAATTTTTCGCACTTCTGCTGCTCCAATCGCTTAACAAGAATGGCCTAGGGAAAAAATACACATAACGTTCTAATCGGGCGAGTTTCTACTTTCAGGTGCAATAGGAATTTTTGAGTTAGGTCAATCCGTTCGCGAGATATGGGAGTTTGAAGCCACGAAATAGTTGAGAAGGCAACAAATTTTTCGCAATTCTGCTGCTCCAAGCGCTCAACCAGAATGGCCTAGGGAAAAAATACACATACCGCTGTAATCGGGCGAGTTTCTACTTTCAGATGCAATAGGAATTTTTTGGTTAGGTCAATCCGTTCGCAAGATATGGGATATTGAAGCCAAGAAATGGTTGAGAAGGCAAAAAATTTTTCGCAATTCCGCTGCACCAAACGGTTAACCAGAATGGCCTAGGGAAAAAATTCACACACCGTTGTAATCGGGCGAGCTTCTAGTTTCAGATGCTATAGGAATCTTTGGGTTAGGTCAATCCGGTCGCGAGATATGGGAATTTGAAGCTAAGAAATGGTTGAGAAGACAACTAATTTTTCGCACTTCTGCTGCTCCAAACGCTTAACCAGAATGGCCCAGGGAAAAAATACACATACCGTTGTAATCGGGCGAGTTTCTACTTTCAGATGCAATAGGAATTTTTGGGTTAGGTCAATCCGTTCGCGAGATATGGGAATTTGAAGCTAAGAAATGGTTGAGAAGACAACTCATTTTTCGCAATTCTGCTGCCCCAAACGCTTAACCAGAATGGCCTAGGGAAAAAATAGACATACCGCTGTAGTCGGGCGAGTTTCTACTTTCAGATGCAATAGGAATTTTTGAGTTAGGTCAATCCGTTCGCGAGATATGAGAGTTTGAAGCCAAGAAATGAATGAGAAGGCAAAAAATTTTTCGCAATTCTGCTGCTCCAAACGCTTAACCAGAATGGCCTAGGGAAAAAATACACACACCGTTGTAATCGGGCGAGTATCTACTTTCAGATGCAATAGGAATTTTTGGGTTAGGTCAATCCGCTCGCGATATATGGGACTTTGAAGCTAAGAAATGGTTGAGAAAACAACAAATTTTTCGCACTTCTGCTGCCCCAAACGCTTAACCAGAATGGCCTAGGGAAAAAATACCCATACCGTTGTAATCGGACGAGTTTCTACTTTCAGTTACAATAGGAATTTTTGGGTTAGGTCAATCCGTTCGCGAGATATGGGACTTTGAAGCTAAGAAATGGTTGACAAGACAACAAATTTTTCGCACTTCTGCTGCTCCAATCGCTTAACCAGAATGGGCTAGGGAAAAAATACACATACCGTTGTAATCGGGCGAGTTTCTACTTTCAGCTACAATAGGAATTTTTGGGTTAGGTCAATCCGTTCGCGAGTTATGGGACTTTGAAGCTAAGAAATGGTTGAGAAGACAACAAATTTTTCGCACTTCTGCTGCTCCAAACGCTTAACCAGACTGTCCTAGGGAAAAAATACCCATACCGTTGTAATCGGACGAGCTTCTACTTTCAGTTACAATAGCAATTTTTGGGTTAGGTCAATCCGTTCTCGAGATATGGGACTTTGAAGCTAAGAAATGGTTGAGAAGACAACTAATTTTTCGCACTTCTGCTGCTCCAAACGCTTAACCAGACTGGCCCAGGGAAAAAATACACATACCGTTGTAATCGGGCGAGTTTCTACATTCAGATGCAATAGGAATTTTTGGGTTAGGTCAATCCGTTCTCGAGATATGGGAATTTGAAGCTAAGAAATGGTTGAGAAGACAACTAATTTTTCGCACTTCTGCTGCTCCAAACGCTTAACCAGAATGGCCTAGGGAAAAAATACACATACCGTTCTAATCGGGCGAGTTTCTACTTTCAGATGCAATAGGAATTTTTGGGTTAGGTCAATCCGTTCTCGAGATATGGGAATTTGAAGCTAAGAAATGGTTGAGAAGACAACTAATTTTTCGCACTTCTGCTGCTCCAAACGCTTAACCAGAATGGCCTAGGGAAAAAATACACATACCGTTCTAATCGGGCGGGTTTCTACTTTCAGATGCAATAGGAATTTTTGGGTTAGGTCAATCCGCTCGCGAGATATGTGAGTTTGAAGCTACAAAATGGTTGAGAAGACAACAAATTTTTCGCACTTCTGCTGCTCCAAACGCTTAACCAGAATGGCCTAGGGAAAAAATACCCATACCGTTGTAATCGGACTAGTTTCTAATTTCAGTTACAATAGGAATTTTTGGGTTAGGTCAATCCGTTCGCGAGATATGGGACTTTGAAGCTAAGAAATGGTTGACACGACAACAAATTGTTCGCACTTCTGCTGCTCCAATCGCTTAACCAGAATGGGCTAGGGAAAAAATACACATACCGTTGTAATCGGGCGAGTTTCTACTTTCAGATGCAATAGGAATTTTTGGGTTAGGTCAATCCGTTCTCGAGATATGGGAATTTGAAGCTAAGAAATGGTTGAGAAGACAACTAATTTTTCGCACTTCTGCTGCTCCAAACGCTTAACCAGAATGGCCTAGGGAAAAAATACACATACCGTTCTAATCGGGCGAGTTTCTACTTTCAGATGCAATAGGAATATTTGGGTTAGGTCAATCCGTTCTCGAGATATGGGAATTTGAAGCTAAGAAATGGTTGAGAAGACAACTAATTTTTCGCACTTCTGCTGCTCCAATCGCTTAACCAGAATGGGCTAGGGAAAAAATACACATACCGTTGTAATCGGGCGAGTTTCTACTTTCAGCTACAATAGGAATTTTTGGGTTAGGTCAATCCGTTCGCGAGTTATGGGACTTTGAAACTAAGAAATGGTTGAGAAGACAACAAATTTTTCGCACTTCTGCTGCTCCAAACGCTTAACCAGACTGTCCTAGGGAAAAAATACCCATACCGTTGTAATCGGGCGAGTTTCTACTTTCAGATGCAATAGGAATTTTTGGGTTAGGTCAATCCGTTCTCGAGATATGGGAATTTGAAGCTAAGAAATGGTTGAGAAGACAACTAATTTTTCGCACTTCTGCTGCTCCAAACGCTTAACCAGAATGGCCTAGGGAAAAAATACACATACCGTTCTAATCGGGCGAGTTTCTACTTTCAGATGCAATAGGAATTTTTGGGTTAGGTCAATCCGTTCTCGAGATATGGGAATTTGAAGCTAAGAAATGGTTGAGAAGACAACTAATTTTTCGCACTTCTGCTGCTCCAAACGCTTAACCAGAATGGCCTAGGGAAAAAATACACATACCGTTCTAATCGGGCGAGTTTCTACTTTCAGATGCAATAGGAATTTTTGGGTTAGGTCAATCCGCTCGCGAGATATGTGAGTTTGAAGCTACAAAATGGTTGAGAAGACAACAAATTTTTCGCACTTCTGCTGCTCCAAACGCTTAACCAGAATGGCCTAGGGAAAAAATACCCATACCGTTGTAATCGGACTAGTTTCTAATTTCAGTTACAATAGGAATTTTTGGGTTAGGTCAATCCGTTCGCGAGATATGGGACTTTGAAGCTAAGAAATGGTTGACACGACAACAAATTGTTCGCACTTCTGCTGCTCCAATCGCTTAACCAGAATGGGCTAGGGAAAAAATACACATACCGTTGTAATCGGGCGAGTTTCTACTTTCAGATGCAATAGGAATTTTTGGGTTAGGTCAATCCGTTCTCGAGATATGGGAATTTGAAGCTAAGAAATGGTTGAGAAGACAACTAATTTTTCGCACTTCTGCTGCTCCAAACGCTTCACCAGAATGGCCTAGGGAAAAAATACACATACCGTTCTAATCGGGCGAGTTTCTACTTTCAGATGCAATAGGAATTTTTGGGTTAGGTCAATCCGTTCGCGAGATATGGGAATTTGAAGCTAAGAAATGGTTGAGAAGACAACTCATTTTTCGCAATTCTGCTGCCCCAAACGCTTAACCAGAATGGCCTAGGGAAAAAATACACATACCGCTGTAATCGGGCGAGCTTCTACTTTCAGATGCAATAGGAATTTTTGGGTTAGGTCAATCCGTTCGCGAGATATGAGAGTTTGAAGCCAAGAAATGAATGAGAAGGCAAAAAATTTTTCGCAATTCTGCTGCTCCAAACGCTTAACCAGAATCGCCTAGGGAAAAAATACACACACCGTTGTAATCGGGCGAGTATCTACTTTCAGATGCAATAGGAATTTTTGGGTTAGGTCAATCCGCTCGCGATATATGGGACTTTGAAGCTAAGAAATGGTTGAGAAAACAACAAATTTTTCGCACTTCTGCTGCCCCAAACGCTTAACCAGAATGGCCTAGGGAAAAAATACCCATACCGTTGTAATCGGACGAGTTTCTACTTTCAGTTACAATAGGAATTTTTGGGTTAGGTCAATCCGTTCGCGACATATGGGACTTTGAAGCTAAGAAATGGTTGACAAGACAACAAATTTTTCGCACTTCTGCTGCTCCAATCGCTTAACCAGAATGGGCTAGGGAAAAAATACACATACCGTTGTAATCGGGCGAGTTTCTACTTTCAGCTACAATAGGAATTTTTGGGTTAGGTCAATCCGTTCGCGAGTTATGGGACTTTGAAGCTAAGAAATGGTTGAGAAGACAACAAATTTTTCGCACTTCTGCTGCTCCAAACGCTTAACCAGACTGTCCTAGGGAAAAAATACCCATACCGTTGTAATCGGACGAGCTTCTACTTTGAGTTACAATAGCAATTTTTGGGTTAGGTCAATCCGTTCTCGAGATATGGGACTTTGAAGCTAAGAAATGGTTGAGAAGACAACTAATTTTTCGCACTTCTGCTGCTCCAAACGCTTAACCAGACTGGCCCAGGGAAAAAATACACATACCGTTGTAATCGGGCGAGTTTCTACTTTCAGATGCAATAGGAATTTTTGGGTTAGGTCAATCCGTTCTCGAGATATGGGAATTTGAAGCTAAGAAATGGTTGAGAAGACAACTAATTTTTCGCACTTCTGCTGCTCCAAACGCTTAACCAGAATGGCCTAGGGAAAAAATACACATACCGTTCTAATCGGGCGAGTTTCTACTTTCAGATGCAGTAGGAATTTTTGGGTTAGGTCAATCCGTTCTCGAGATATGGGAATTTGAAGCTAAGAAATGGTTGAGAAGACAACTAATTTTTCGCACTTCTGCTGCTCCAAACGCTTAACCAGAATGGCCTAGGGAAAAAATACACATACCGTTCTAATCGGGCGAGTTTCTACTTTCAGATGCTATAGGAATTTTTGGGTTAGGTCAATCCGCTCGGGAGATATGTGAGTTTGAAGCTACAAAATGGTTGAGAAGAAAACAAATTTTTCGCACTTCTGCTGCTCCAAACGCTTAACCAGAATGGCCTAGGGAAGAAATACCCATACCGTTGTAATCGGACTAGTTTCTAATTTCAGTTACAATAGGAATTTTTGGGTTAGGTCAATCCGTTCGCGAGATATGGGACTTTGAAGCTAAGAAATGGTTGAGAAGACAACTAATTTTTCGCACTTCTGCTGCTCCAAACACTTAACCAGAATGGCCTAGGGAAAAAATACACATACCGTTGTAATCGGGCGAGTTTCTAATTTCAGACGCAACAGGAATTTTTGGGTTAGGTCAATCCGTTCGCGAGATATGGGACTTTGAAGCTAAGAAATGGTTGAGAAGACAACAAATTTTTCGCACTTCTGCTGCTCCAAACGCTTAACCAGAATGTCCTAGGGAAAAAATACCCATACCGTTGTAATCGGACGAGCTTCTACTTTCAGTTACAATAGCAATTTTTGGGTTAGGTCAATCCGTTCTCGAGATATAGGACTTTGAAGCTAAGAAATGGTTGAAAAGACAACAAATTTTTCGCACTTCTGCTGCTCCAAACGCTTAACCTGAATGGCCTAGGGAAAAAATACCCATACCGTTGTAATCGGACGAGTTTCTACTTTCAGTTACAATAGGAATTTTTGGGTTAGGTCAATCCGTTCGCGAGATATGGGAGATTGAAGCTAAGAAATGGTTGACAAGACAACAAATTTTTCGCACTTCTGCTGCTCCAATCGCTTAACAAGAATGGGCTAGTGAAAAAATACACATACCGTTGTAATCGGGCGAGCTTCTACTTTCAGATGCAATAGGAATTTTGGGTTAGGTTAATCCGTTCGCGAGATATGGGAGTTTGAAGCTAAGAAATGGTTGAGAAGACAACAAATTTTTCGCACTTCTGCTGCTCCAATCGCTTAACCAGAATGGCCTAGGGAAGAAATACCCATACCGTTGTAATCGGACTAGTTTCTAATTTCAGTTACAATAGGAATTTTTGGGTTAGGTCAATCCGTTCGCGAGATATGGGACTTTGAAGCTGAGAAATGGTTGAGAAGACAACTAATTTTTCGCACTTCTGCTGCTCCAAACACTTAACCAGAATGGCCTAGGGAAAAAATACACATACCGTTGTAATCGGGCGAGTTTCTAATTTCAGACGCAACAGGAATTTTTGGGTTAGGTCAATCCGTTCGCGAGATATGGGACTTTGAAGCTAAGAAATGGTTGACAAGACAACAAATTTTTCGCACTTCTGCTGCTCCAATCGCTTAACCAGAATGGCCTAGGGAAAAAATTCACATACCGCTGTAATCGGGCGAGCTTCTACTTTCAGATGCAATAGGAATTTTTGGGTTAGGTCAATCCGTTCGCGAGATATGGGAGTTTAAAGCTAAGAAATGGTTGAGAAGACAACAAATTTTTCGCACTTCTGCTGCTCCAAACGCTTAACCAGAATGTCCTAGGGAAAAAATACCCATACCGTTGTAATCGGACGAGCTTCTACTTTCAGTTACAATAGCAATTTTTGGGTTAGGTCAATCCGTTCTCGAGATATGGGACTTTGAAGCTAAGAAATGGTTGAAAAGACAACAAATTTTTCGCACTTCTGCTGCTCCAAACGCTTAACCTGAATGGCCTAGGGAAAAAATACCCATACCGTTGTAATCGGACGAGTTTCTACTTTCAGTTACAATAGGAATTTTTGGGTTAGGTCAATCCGTTCGCGAGATATGGGAGATTGAAGCTAAGAAATGGTTGACAAGACAACAAATTTTTCGCACTTCTGCTGCTCCAATCGCTTAACAAGAATGGGCTAGTGAAAAAATACACATACCGTTGTAATCGGGCGAGCTTCTACTTTCAGATGCAATAGGAATTTTTGGGTTAGGTTAATCCGTTCGCGAGATATGGGAGTTTGAAGCTAAGAAATGGTTGAGAAGACAACAAATTTTTCGCACTTCTGCTGCTCCAATCGCTTAACCAGAATGGCCTAGGGAAAAAATACCCATACCGTTGTAATCGGACGAGTTTCTACTTTCAGTTACAATAGGAATTTTTGGGTTAGGTCAATCCGTTCGCGAGATATGGGACTTTGAAGCTAAGAAATGGTTGACACGACAACAAATTGTTCGCACTTCTGCTGCTCCAATCGCTTAACCAGAATGGGCTAGGGAAAAAATACACATACCGTTGTAATCGGGCGAGTTTCTACTTTCAGATGCAATAGGAATTTTTGGGTTAGGTCAATCCGTTCTCGAGATATGGGAGTTTGAAGCTAAGAAATGGTTGAGAAGACAACTCATTTTTCGCAATTCTGCTGCCCCAAACGCTTAACCAGAATGGCCTAGGGAAAAAATACACATACCGCTGTAATCGGGCGAGTTTCTACTTTCAGATGCAATAGTAATTTTTGGGTTAGGTCAATCCGTTCGCGAGATATGAGAGTTTGAAGCCAAGAAATGAATGAGAAGGCAAAAAATTTTTCGCAATTCTGCTGCTCCAAACGCTTAACCAGAATGGCCTAGGGAAAAAATACCCATACCGTTGTAATCGGACGAGTTTCTACTTTCAGCTACAATAGGAATTTTTGGGTTAGGTCAATCCGTTCGCGAGATATGGGACTTTGAAGCTAAGAAATGGTTGACAAGACAACAAATTTTTCGCACTTCTGCTGCTCCAATCGCTTAACCAGAATGGGCTAGGGAAAAAATACACATACCGTTGTAATCGGGCGAGTTTCTACTTTCAGCTACAATAGGAATTTTTGGGTTAGGTCAATCCGTTCGCGAGTTATGGGACTTTGAAGCTAAGAAATGGTTGAGAAGACAACAAATTTTTCGCACTTCTGCTGCTCCAAACGCTTAACCAGACTGTCCTAGGGAAAAAATACCCATACCGTTGTAATCGGACGAGCTTCTACTTTGAGTTACAATAGCAATTTTTGGGTTAGGTCAATCCGTTCTCGAGATATGGGACTTTGAAGCTAAGAAATGGTTGAGAAGACAACTAATTTTTCGCACTTCTGCTGCTCCAAACGCTTAACCAGACTGGCCCAGGGAAAAAATACACATACCGTTGTAATCGGGCGAGTTTCTACTTTCAGATGCAATAGGAATTTTTGGGTTAGGTCAATCCGTTCTCGAGATATGGGAATTTGAAGCTAAGAAATGGTTGAGAAGACAACTAATTTTTCGCACTTCTGCTGCTCCAAACGCTTAACCAGAATGGCCTAGGGAAAAAATACACATACCGTTCTAATCGGGCGAGTTTCTACTTTCAGATGCAATAGGAATTTTTGGGTTAGGTCAATCCGTTCTCGAGATATGGGAATTTGAAGCTAAGAAATGGTTGAGAAGACAACTAATTTTTCGCACTTCTGCTGCTCCAAACGCTTAACCAGAATGGCCTAGGGAAAAAATACACATACCGTTCTAATCGGGCGAGTTTCTACTTTCAGATGCAATAGGAATTTTTGGGTTAGGTCAATCCGCTCGCGAGATATGTGAGTTTGAAGCTACAAAATGGTTGAGAAGAAAACAAATTTTTCGCACTTCTGCTGCTCCAAACGCTTAACCAGAATGGCCTAGGGAAGAAATACCCATACCGTTGTAATCGGACTAGTTTCTAATTTCAGTTACAATAGGAATTTTTGGGTTAGGTCAATCCGTTCGCGAGATATGGGACTTTGAAGCTAAGAAATGGTTGAGAAGACAACTAATTTTTCGCACTTCTGCTGCTCCAAACACTTAACCAGAATGGCCTAGGGAAAAAATACACATACCGTTGTAATCGGGCGAGTTTCTAATTTCAGACGCAACAGGAATTTTTGGGTTAGGTCAATCCGTTCGCGAGATATGGGACTTTGAAGCTAAGAAATGGTTGAGAAGACAACAAATTTTTCGCACTTCTGCTGCTCCAAACGCTTAACCAGAATGTCCTAGGGAAAAAATACCCATACCGTTGTAATCGGACGAGCTTCTACTTTCAGTTACAATAGCAATTTTTGGGTTAGGTCAATCCGTTCTCGAGATATAGGACTTTGAAGCTAAGAAATGGTTGAAAAGACAACAAATTTTTCGCACTTCTGCTGCTCCAAACGCTTAACCTGAATGGCCTAGGGAAAAAATACCCATACCGTTGTAATCGGACGAGTTTCTACTTTCAGTTACAATAGGAATTTTTGGGTTAGGTCAATCCGTTCGCGAGATATGGGAGATTGAAGCTAAGAAATGGTTGACAAGACAACAAATTTTTCGCACTTCTGCTGCTCCAATCGCTTAACAGGAATGGGCTTGTGAAAAAATACACATACCGTTGTAATCGGGCGAGCTTCTACTTTCAGATGCAATAGGAATTTTTGGGTTAGGTTAATCCGTTCGCGAGATATGGGAGTTTGAAGCTAAGAAATGGTTGAGAAGACAACAAATTTTTCGCACTTCTGCTGCTCCAATCGCTTAACCAGAATGGCCTAGGGAAGAAATACCCATACCGTTGTAATCGGACTAGTTTCTAATTTCAGTTACAATAGGAATTTTTGGGTTAGGTCAATCCGTTCGCGAGATATGGGACTTTGAAGCTAAGAAATGGTTGAGAAGACAACTAATTTTTCGCACTTCTGCTGCTCCAAACACTTAACCAGAATGGCCTAGGGAAAAAATACACATACCGTTGTAATCGGGCGAGTTTCTAATTTCAGACGCAACAGGAATTTTTGGGTTAGGTCAATCCGTTCGCGAGATATGGGACTTTGAAGCTAAGAAATGGTTGACAAGACAACAAATTTTTCGCACTTCTGCTGCTCCAATCGCTTAACCAGAATGGCCTAGGGAAAAAATTCACATACCGCTGTAATCGGGCGAGCTTCTACTTTCAGATGCAATAGGAATTTTTGGGTTAGGTCAATCCGTTCGCGAGATATGGGAGTTTAAAGCTAAGAAATGGTTGAGAAGACAACAAATTTTTCGCACTTCTGCTGCTCCAAACGCTTAACCAGAATGTCCTAGGGAAAAAATACCCATACCGTTGTAATCGGACGAGCTTCTACTTTCAGTTACAATAGCAATTTTTGGGTTAGGTCAATCCGTTCTCGAGATATGGGAATTTGAAGCTAAGAAATGGTTGAGAAGACAACTAATTTTTCGCACTTCTGCTGCTCCAAACGCTTAACCAGAATGGCCTAGGGAAAAAATACACATACCGTTCTAATCGGGCGAGTTTCTACTTTCAGATGCAATAGGAATTTTTGGGTTAGGTCAGTCCGTTCGCGAGATATGGGAATTTGAAGCTAAGAAATGGTTGAGAAGACAACTCATTTTTCGCAATTCTGCTGCCCCAAACGCTTAACCAGAATGGCCTAGGGAAAAAATACACATACCGCTGTAATCGGGCGAGTTTCTACTTTCAGATGCAATAGTAATTTTTGGGTTAGGTCAATCCGTTCGCGAGATATGAGAGTTTGAAGCCAAGAAATGAATGAGAAGGCAAAAAATTTTTCGCAATTCTGCTGCTCCAAACGCTTAACCAGAATGGCCTAGGGAAAAAATACACACACCGTTGTAATCGGGCGAGTATCTACTTTCAGATGCTATAGGAATTTTTGGGTTAGGTCAATCCGCTCGCGATATATGGGACTTTGAAGCAAAGAAATAGTTGAGAAAACAACAAATTTTTCGCACTTCTGCTGCCCCAAACGCTTAACCAGAATGGCCTAGGGAAAAAATACCCATACCGTTGTAATCGGACGAGTTTCTACTTTCAGCTACAATAGGAATTTTTGGGTTAGGTCAATCCGTTCGCGAGATATGGGACTTTGAAGCTAAGAAATGGTTGACAAGACAACAAATTTTTCGCACTTCTGCTGCTCCAATCGCTTAACCAGAATGGGCTAGGGAAAAAATACACATACCGTTGTAATCGGGCGAGTTTCTACTTTCAGCTACAATAGGAATTTTTGGGTTAGGTCAATCCGTTCGCGAGTTATGGGACTTTGAAGCTAAGAAATGGTTGAGAAGACAACAAATTTTTCGCACTTCTGCTGCTCCAAACGCTTAACCAGACTGTCCTAGGGAAAAAATACCCATACCGTTGTAATCGGACGAGCTTCTATTTTGAGTTACAATAGCAATTTTTGGGTTAGGTCAATCCGTTCTCGAGATATGGGACTTTGAAGCTAAGAAATGGTTGAGAAGACAACTAATTTTTCGCACTTCTGCTGCTCCAATCGCTTAACCAGAATGGGCTAGTAAAAAAATACACATACCGTTGTAATCGGGCGAGTTTCTACTTTCAGATGCAATAGGAATTTTTGGGTTAGGTCAATCCGTTCTCGAGATATTGGAATTTGAAGCTAAGAAATGGTTGAGAAGACAACTAATTTTTCGCACTTCTGCTGCTCCAAACACTTAACCAGAATGGCCTAGGGAAAAAATACACACACCGTTGTAATCGGGCGAGTTTCTAATTTCAGACGCAACAGGAATTTTTGGGTTAGGTCAATGCGTTCGCGAGATATGGGACTTTGAAGCTAAGAAATGGTTGACAAGACAACAAATTTTTCGCACTTCTGCTGCTCCAATCGCTTAACCAGAATGGCCTAGGGAAAAAATTCACATACCGCTGTAATCGGGCGAGCTTCTACTTTCAGATGCAATAGGAATTTTTGGGTTAGGTCAATCCGTTCGCGAGATATGGGAGTTTAAAGCTAAGAAATGGTTGAGAAGACAACTAATTTTTCGCACTTCTGCTGCTCCAAACGCTTAACCAGAATGGCCCAGGGAAAAAATACACATACCGTTGTAATCGGGCGAGTTTCTACTTTCAGATGCAATAGGAATTTTTGGGTTAGGTCAATCCGTTCGCGAGATATGGGAATTTGAAGCTAAGAAATGGTTGAGAAGACAACTAATTTTTCGCAATTCTGCTGCCCCAAACGCTTAACCACAATGGCCTAGGGAAAAAATACACATACCGCTGTAATCGGGCGAGTTTCTACTTTCAGATGCAATAGGAATTTTTGGGTTAGGTCAATCCGTTCGCGAGATATGAGAGTTTGAAGCCAAGAAATGAATGAGAAGGCAAAAAATTTTTCGCAATTCTGCTGCCCAAACGCTTAACCAGAATGGCCTAGGGAAAAAATACACATACCGCTGTAATCGGGCGAGTTTCTACTTTCAGATGCAATAGGAATTTTTGGGTTAGGTCAATCCGTTCGCGAGATATGAGAGTTTGAAGCCAAGAAATGGTTGAGAAGACAACAAATTTTTCGCACTTCTGCTGCTCCAAACGCTTAACCAGAATGTCCTAGGGAAAAAATACCCATACCGTTGTAATCGGACGAGCTTCTACTTTCAGTTACAATAGCAATTTTTGGGTTAGGTCAATCCGTTCTCGAGATATGGGACTTTGAAGCTAAGAAATGGTTGAAAAGACAACAAATTTTTCGCACTTCTGCTGCTCCAAACGCTTAACCTGAATGGCCTAGGGAAAAAATACCCATACCGTTGTAATCGGACGAGTTTCTACTTTCAGTTACAATAGGAATTTTTGGGTTAGGTCAATCCGTTCGCGAGATATGGGAGATTGAAGCTAAGAAATGGTTGACAAGACAACAAATTTTTCGCACTTCTGCTGCTCCAATCGCTTAACCAGAATGGGCTAGTAAAAAAATACACATACCGTTGTAATCGGGCGAGTTTCTACTTTCAGGTGCAATAGGAATTTTTGAGTTAGGTCAATCCGTTCGCGAGATATGGGAGTTTGAAGCCACGAAATAGTTGAGAAGGCAACAAATTTTTCGCAATTCTGCTGCTCCAAGCGCTCAACCAGAATGGCCTAGGGAAAAAATACACACACCGCTGTAATCTGGCGAGTTTCTACTTTCAGATGCAATAGGAATTTTTTGGTTAGGTCAATCCGTTCGCAAGATATGGGATATTGAAGCCAAGAAATGGTTGAGAAGGCAAAAAATTTTTCGCAATTCCGCTGCACCAAACGGTTAACCAGAATGGCCTAGGGAAAAAATTCACACACCGTTGTAATCGGGCGAGCTTCTACTTTCAGATGCTATAGGAATCTTTGGGTTAGGTCAATCCGGTCGCGAGATATGGGAATTTGAAGCTAAGAAATGGTTGAGAAGACAACTAATTTTTCGCACTTCTGCTGCTCCAAACGCTTAACCAGAATGGCCCAGGGAAAAAATACACATACCGTTGTAATCGGGCGAGTTTCTACTTTCAGATGCAATAGGAATTTTTGGGTTAGGTCAATCCGTTCGCGAGATATGGGAATTTGAAGCTAAGAAATGGTTGAGAAGACAACTAATTTTTCGCAATTCTGCTGCCCCAAACGCTTAACCAGAATGGCCTAGGGAAAAAATACACATACCGCTGTAATCGGGCGAGTTTCTACTTTCAGATGCAATAGGAATTTTTGGGTTAGGTCAATCCGTTCGCGAGATATGAGAGTTTGAAGCCAAGAAATGAATGAGAAGGCAAAAAATTTTTCGCAATTCTGCTGCCCAAACGCTTAACCAGAATGGCCTAGGGAAAAAATACACATACCGCTGTAATCGGGCGAGTTTCTACTTTCAGATGCAATAGGAATTTTTGGGTTAGGTCAATCCGTTCGCGAGATATGAGAGTTTGAAGCCAAGAAATGAATGAGATGGCAAAAAATTTTTCGCAATTCTGCTGCTCCAATCGCTTAACCAGAATGGGCTAGGGAAAAAATTCACATACCGCTGTAATCGGGCGAGCTTCTATTTTCAGATGCAATAGGAATTTTTGGGTTAGGTCAATCCGTTCGCGAGATATGGGAGTTTGAAGCTAAGAAATGGTTGACAAGACAACAAATTTTTCGCACTTCTGCTGCTCCAAACGCTTAACCTGAATGGCCTAGGGAAAAAATACCCATACCGTTGTAATCGGACGAGTTTCTACTTTCAGTTACAATAGGAATTTTTGGGTTAGGTCAATCCGTTCGCGAGATATGGGAGATTGAAGCTAAGAAATGGTTGACAAGACAACAAATTTTTCGCACTTCTGCTGCTCCAATCGCTTAACCAGAATGGGCTAGTGAAAAAATACACATACCGTTGTAATCGGGCGAGTTTCTACTTTCAGTTACAATAGGAATTTTTTGGTTAGGTCAATCCGTTCGCGAGATATGGGACTTTGAAGCTAAGAAATGGTTGAGAAGACAACAAATTTTTCGCACTTCTGCTGCTCCAAACGCTTAACCAGAATGGCCTAGGGAAAAAATACACATACCGTTGTAATCGGGCGAGTTTCTACTTTCAGTTACAATAGGAATTTTTGGGTTAGGTCAATCCGTTCGCGAGTTATGGGACTTTGAAGCTAAGAAATGGTTGAGAAGACAACAAATTTTTCGCACTTCTGCTGCTCCAAACGCTTAACCAGACCGTCCTAGGGAAAAAATACCCATACCGTTGTAATCGGACGAGCTTCTACTTTCAGTTACAATAGCAATTTTTGGGTTAGGTCAATCCGTTCTCGAGATATGGGAATTTGAAGCTATGAAATGGATGAGAAGACAACTAATTTTTCGCACTTCTGCTGCTCCAAACACTTAACCAGAATGGCCTAGGGAAAAAATACACATACCGTTGTAATCGGGCGAGTTTCTAATTTCAGACGCAACAGGAATTTTTGGGTTAGGTCAATCCGTTCGCGAGATATGGGACTTTGAAGCTAAGAAATGGTTGACAAGACAACAAATTTTTCGCACTTCTGCTGCTCCAATCGCTTAACCAGAATGGCCCAGGGAAAAAATACACATACCGTTGTAATCGGGCGAGTTTCTACTTTCAGATGCAATAGGAATTTTTGGGTTAGGTCAATCCGTTCGCGAGATATGGGAATTTGAAGCTAAGAAATGGTTGAGAAGACAACTAATTTTTCGCAATTCTGCTGCCCCAAACGCTTAACCAGAATGGCCTAGGGAAAAAATACACATACCGCTGTAATCGGGCGAGTTTCTACTTTCAGATGCAATAGGAATTTTTGGGTTAGGTCAATCCGTTCGCGAGATATGAGAGTTTGAAGCCAAGAAATGAATGAGAAGGCAAAAAATTTTTCGCAATTCTGCTGCCCAAACGCTTAACCAGAATGGCCTAGGGAAAAAATACACATACCGCTGTAATCGGGCGAGTTTCTACTTTCAGATGCAATAGGAATTTTTGGGTTAGGTCAATCCGTTCGCGAGATATGAGAGTTTGAAGCCAAGAAATGAATGAGATGGCAAAAAATTTTTCGCAATTCTGCTGCTCCAATCGCTTAACCAGAATGGGCTAGGGAAAAAATTCACATACCGCTGTAATCGGGCGAGCTTCTATTTTCAGATGCAATAGGAATTTTTGGGTTAGGTCAATCCGTTCGCGAGATATGGGAGTTTGAAGCTAAGAAATGGTTGACAAGACAACAAATTTTTCGCACTTCTGCTGCTCCAAACGCTTAACCTGAATGGCCTAGGGAAAAAATACCCATACCGTTGTAATCGGACGAGTTTCTACTTTCAGTTACAATAGGAATTTTTGGGTTAGGTCAATCCGTTCGCGAGATATGGGAGATTGAAGCTAAGAAATGGTTGACAAGACAACAAATTTTTCGCACTTCTGCTGCTCCAATCGCTTAACCAGAATGGGCTAGTGAAAAAATACACATACCGTTGTAATCGGGCGAGTTTCTACTTTCAGTTACAATAGGAATTTTTTGGTTAGGTCAATCCGTTCGCGAGATATGGGACTTTGAAGCTAAGAAATGGTTGAGAAGACAACAAATTTTTCGCACTTCTGCTGCTCCAAACGCTTAACCAGAATGGCCTAGGGAAAAAATACACATACCGTTGTAATCGGGCGAGTTTCTACTTTCAGTTACAATAGGAATTTTTGGGTTAGGTCAATCCGTTCGCGAGTTATGGGACTTTGAAGCTAAGAAATGGTTGAGAAGACAACAAATTTTTCGCACTTCTGCTGCTCCAAACGCTTAACCAGACCGTCCTAGGGAAAAAATACCCATACCGTTGTAATCGGACGAGCTTCTACTTTCAGTTACAATAGCAATTTTTGGGTTAGGTCAATCCGTTCTCGAGATATGGGAATTTGAAGCTATGAAATGGATGAGAAGACAACTAATTTTTCGCACTTCTGCTGCTCCAAACACTTAACCAGAATGGCCTAGGGAAAAAATACACATACCGTTGTAATCGGGCGAGTTTCTAATTTCAGACGCAACAGGAATTTTTGGGTTAGGTCAATCCGTTCGCGAGATATGGGACTTTGAAGCTAAGAAATGGTTGACAAGACAACAAATTTTTCGCACTTCTGCTGCTCCAATCGCTTAACCAGAATGGCCTAGGGAAAAAATTCACATACCGCTGTAATCGGGCGAGCTTCTACTTTCAGATGCAATAGGAATTTTTGGGTTAGGTCAATCCGTTCGCGAGATATGGGAGTTTGAAGCTAAGAAATGGTTGAGAAGACAACAAATTTTTCGCACTTCTTTTGCTCCAAACGCTTAACCAGAATGTCCTAGGGAAAAAATACCCATACCGTTGTAATCGGACGAGCTTCTACTTTCAGTTACAATAGCAATTTTTGGGTTAGGTCAATCCGTTCTCGAGATATGGGACTTTGAAGCTAAGAAATGGTTGACAAGACAACAAATTTTTCGCACTTCTGCTGCTCCAAACGCTTAACCTGAATGGCCTAGGGAAAAAATACCCATACCGTTGTAATCGGACGAGTTTCTACTTTCAGTTACAATAGGAATTTTTGGGTTAGGTCAATCCGTTCGCGAGATATGGGAGATTGAAGCTAAGAAATGGTTGACAAGACAACAAATTTTTCGCACTTCTGCTGCTCCAATCGCTTAACCAGAATGGGCTAGTGAAAAAATACACATACCGTTGTAATCGGGCGAGTTTCTACTTTCAGTTACAATAGCAATTTTTGGGTTAGGTCAATCCGTTCTCGAGATATGGGACTTTGAAGCTAAGAAATGGTTGACAAGACAACAAATTTTTCGCACTTCTGCTGCTCCAAACGCTTAACCTGAATGGCCTAGGGAAAAAATACCCATACCGTTGTAATCGGACGAGTTTCTACTTTCAGTTACAATAGGAATTTTTGGGTTAGGTCAATCCGTTCGCGAGATATGGGAGATTGAAGCTAAGAAATGGTTGACAAGACAACAAATTTTTCGCACTTCTGCTGCTCCAATCGCTTAACCAGAATGGGCTAGTGAAAAAATACACATACCGTTGTAATCGGGCGAGTTTCTACTTTCAGTTACAATAGGAATTTTTTGGTTAGGTCAATCCGTTCGCGAGATATGGGACTTTGAAGCTAAGAAATGGTTGAGAAGACAACAAATTTTTCGCACTTCTGCTGCTCCAAACGCTTAACCAGAATGGCCTAGGGAAAAAATACACATACCGTTGTAATCGGGCGAGTTTCTACTTTCAGTTACAATAGGAATTTTTGGGTTAGGTCAATCCGTTCGCGAGTTATGGGACTTTGAAGCTAAGAAATGGTTGAGAAGACAACAAATTTTTCGCACTTCTGCTGCTCCAAACGCTTAACCAGACTGTCCTAGGGAAAAAATACCCATACCGTTGTAATCGGACGAGCTTCTACTTTCAGTTACAATAGCAATTTTTGGGTTAGGTCAATCCGTTCTCGAGATATGGGAATTTGAAGCTATGAAATGGTTGAGAAGACAACTAATTTTTGCACTTCTGCTGCTCCAAACGCTTAACCAGAATGGCCTAGGGAAAAAATACACATACCGTTCTAATCGGGCGAGTTTCTACTTTCAGATGCAATAGGAATTTTTGGGTTAGGTCAATCCGCTCGCGAGATATGTGAGTTTGAAGCTACGAAATGGTTGAGAAGACAACAAATTTTTCGCACTTCTGCTGCTCCAAACGCTTAACCAGAATGGCCTAGGGAAAAAATACCCATACCGTTGTAATCGGACTAGTTTCTAATTTCAGTTACAATAGGAATTTTTGGGTTAGGTCAATCCGTTCGCGAGATATGGGACTTTGAAGCTAAGAAATGGTTGACACGACAACAAATTGTTCGCACTTCTGCTGCTCCAATCGCTTAACCAGAATGGACTAGGGAAAAAATACACATACCGTTGTAATCGGGCGAGTTTCTAATTTCAGTTACAATAGCAATTTTTGGGTTAGGTCAATCCGTTCTCGAGATATGGGAATTTGAAGCTATGAAATGGTTGAGAAGACAACTAATTTTTCGCACTTCTGCTGCTCCAAACACTTAACCAGAATGGCCTAGGGAAAAAATACACATACCGTTGTAATCGGGCGAGTTTCTAATTTCAGACGCAACAGGAATTTTTGGGTTAGGTCAATCCGTTCGCGAGATATGGGACTTTGAAGCTAAGAAATGGTTGACAAGACAACAAATTTTTCGCACTTCTGCTGCTCCAATCGCTTAACCAGAATGGCCTAGGGAAAAAATTCACATACCGCTGTAATCGGGCGAGCTTCTATTTTCAGATGCAATAGGAATTTTTGGGTTAGGTCAATCCGTTCGCGAGATATGGGAGTTTGAAGCTAAGAAATGGTTGACAAGACAACAAATTTTTCGCACTTCTGCTGCTCCAAACGCTTAACCTGAATGGCCTAGGGAAAAAATACCCATACCGTTGTAATCGGACGAGTTTCTACTTTCAGTTACAATAGGAATTTTTGGGTTAGGTCAATCCGTTCGCGAGATATGGGAGATTGAAGCTAAGAAATGGTTGACAAGACAACAAATTTTTCGCACTTCTGCTGCTCCAATCGCTTAACCAGAATGGGCTAGTGAAAAAATACACATACCGTTGTAATCGGGCGAGTTTCTACTTTCAGTTACAATAGGAATTTTTTGGTTAGGTCAATCCGTTCGCGAGATATGGGACTTTGAAGCTAAGAAATGGTTGAGAAGACAACAAATTTTTCGCACTTCTGCTGCTCCAAACGCTTAACCAGAATGGCCTAGGGAAAAAATACACATACCGTTGTAATCGGGCGAGTTTCTACTTTCAGTTACAATAGGAATTTTTGGGTTAGGTCAATCCGTTCGCGAGTTATGGGACTTTGAAGCTAAGAAATGGTTGAGAAGACAACAAATTTTTCGCACTTCTGCTGCTCCAAACGCTTAACCAGACCGTCCTAGGGAAAAAATACCCATACCGTTGTAATCGGACGAGCTTCTACTTTCAGTTACAATAGCAATTTTTGGGTTAGGTCAATCCGTTCTCGAGATATGGGAATTTGAAGCTATGAAATGGTTGAGAAGACAACTAATTTTTCGCACTTCTGCTGCTCCAAATACTTAACCAGAATGGCCTAGGGAAAAAATACACATACCGTTGTAATCGGGCGAGTTTCTAATTTCAGACGCAACAGGAATTTTTGGGTTAGGTCAATCCGTTCGCGAGATATGGGACTTTGAAGCTAAGAAATGGTTGACAAGACAACAAATTTTTCGCACTTCTGCTGCTCCAATCGCTTAACCAGAATGGCCTAGGGAAAAAATTCACATACCGCTGTAATCGGGCGAGCTTCTACTTTCAGATGCAATAGGAATTTTTGGGTTAGGTCAATCCGTTCGCGAGATATGGGAGTTTGAAGCTAAGAAATGGTTGAGAAGACAACAAATTTTTCGCACTTCTTTTGCTCCAAACGCTTAACCAGAATGTCCTAGGGAAAAAATACCCATACCGTTGTAATCGGACGAGCTTCTGCTTTCAGTTACAATAGCAATTTTTGGGTTAGGTCAATCCGTTCTCGAGATATGGGACTTTGAAGCTAAGAAATGGTTGACAAGACAACAAATTTTTCGCACTTCTGCTGCTCCAAACGCTTAACCTGAATGGCCTAGGGAAAAAATACCCATACCGTTGTAATCGGACGAGTTTCTACTTTCAGTTACAATAGGAATTTTTGGGTTAGGTCAATCCGTTCGCGAGATATGGGAGATTGAAGCTAAGAAATGGTTGACAAGACAACAAATTTTTCGCACTTCTGCTGCTCCAATCGCTTAACCAGAATGGGCTAGTGAAAAAATACACATACCGTTGTAATCGGGCGAGTTTCTACTTTCAGTTACAATAGGAATTTTTTGGTTAGGTCAATCCGTTCGCGAGATATGGGACTTTGAAGCTAAGAAATGGTTGACACGACAACAAATTTTTCGCACTTCTGCTGCTCCAATCGCTTAACCAGAATGGACTAGGGAAAAAATACACATACCGTTGTAATCGGGCGAGTTTCTAATTTCAGTTACAATAGCAATTTTTGGGTTAGGTCAATCCGTTCTCGAGATATGGGAATTTGAAGCTATGAAATGGTTGAGAAGACAACTAATTTTTCGCACTTCTGCTGCTCCAAACACTTAACCAGAATGGCCTAGGGAAAAAATACACATACCGTTGTAATCGGGCGAGTTTCTAATTTCAGACGCAACAGGAATTTTTGGGTTAGGTCAATCCGTTCGCGAGATATGGGACTTTGAAGCTAAGAAATGGTTGACAAGACAACAAATTTTTCGCACTTCTGCTGCTCCAATCGCTTAACCAGAATGGCCTAGGGAAAAAATTCACATACCGCTGTAATCGGGCGAGCTTCTATTTTCAGATGCAATAGGAATTTTTGGGTTAGGTCAATCCGTTCGCGAGATATGGGAGTTTGAAGCTAAGAAATGGTTGACAAGACAACAAATTTTTCGCACTTCTGCTGCTCCAAACGCTTAACCTGAATGGCCTAGGGAAAAAATACCCATACCGTTGTAATCGGACGAGTTTCTACTTTCAGTTACAATAGGAATTTTTGGGTTAGGTCAATCCGTTCGCGAGATATGGGAGATTGAAGCTAAGAAATGGTTGACAAGACAACAAATTTTTCGCACTTCTGCTGCTCCAATCGCTTAACCAGAATGGGCTAGTGAAAAAATACACATACCGTTGTAATCGGGCGAGTTTCTACTTTCAGTTACAATAGGAATTTTTTGGTTAGGTCAATCCGTTCGCGAGATATGGGACTTTGAAGCTAAGAAATGGTTGAGAAGACAACAAATTTTTCGCACTTCTGCTGCTCCAAACGCTTAACCAGAATGGCCTAGGGAAAAAATACACATACCGTTGTAATCGGGCGAGTTTCTAATTTCAGACGCAACAGGAATTTTTGGGTTAGGTCAATCCGTTCGCGAGATATGGGACTTTGAAGCTAAGAAATGGTTGACAAGACAACAAATTTTTCGCACTTCTGCTGCTCCAATCGCTTAACCAGAATGGCCTAGGGAAAAAATTCACATACCGTTGTAATCGGGCGAGCTTCTACTTTCAGATGCAATAGGAATTTTTGGGTTAGGTCAATCCGTTCGCGAGATATGGGAGTTTGAAGCTAAGAAGTGGTTGAGAAGACAACAAATTTTTCGCACTTCTTTTGCTCCAAACGCTTAACCAGAATGTCCTAGGGAAAAAATTCCCATACCGTTGTAATCGGACGAGCTTCTACTTTCAGTTACAATAGCAATTTTTGGGTTAGGTCAATCCGTTCTCGAGATATGGGACTTTGAAGCTAAGAAATGGTTGACAAGACAACAAATTTTTCGCACTTCTGCTGCTCCAAACGCTTAACCTGAATGGCCTAGGGAAAAAATACCCATACCGTTGTAATCGGACGAGTTTCTACTTTCAGTTACAATAGGAATTTTTGGGTTAGGTCAATCCGTTCGCGAGATATGGGAGATTGAAGCTAAGAAATGGTTGACAAGACAACAAATTTTTCGCACTTCTGCTGCTCCAATCGCTTAACCAGAATGGGCTAGTGAAAAAATACACATACCGTTGTAATCGGGCGAGTTTCTACTTTCAGTTACAATAGGAATTTTTTGGTTAGGTCAATCCGTTCGCGAGATATGGGACTTTGAAGCTAAGAAATGGTTGAGAAGACAACAAATTTTTCGCACTTCTGCTGCTCCAAACGCTTAACCAGAATGGCCTAGGGAAAAAATACCCATACCGTTGAAATCTGACGAATTTCCACTTTCAGATGCAATAGGAATTTTTGGGTTAGGTCAATCCGTTCGCGAGATATGGGAGTTTGAAGCCAAGAAATGGTTGAGAAGGCAAAAAATTTTTCGCACTTCTGCTGCTCCAATCGCTTAACGAGAATGGCCTAGGGAAAAAATACACATACCGTTGTAATCGGGCGAGTTTCTACTTTCAGGTGCAATAGGAATTTTTGGGTTAGGTCAATCCGTTCGCGAGATATGGGAGTTTGATGCCACGAAATAGTTGAGAAGGCAACAAATTTTTCGCAATTCTGCTGCTCCAAACGCTCAACCAGAATGGCCTAGGGAAAAAATACACATACCGCAGTAATCGGGCGAGTTTCTACTTTCAGATGCAATAGGAATTTTTTGGTTAGGTCAATCCGTTCGCAAGATATGGGATATTGAAGCCAAGAAATGGTTGAGAAGGCAAAAAATTTTTCGCAATTCCGCTGCACCAAACGGTTAACCAGAATGGCCTAGGGAAAAAATTAACATACCGTTGTAATCGGGCGAGTTTCTACTTTCAGATGCTATAGGAATCTTTGGGTTAGGTCAATCCGTTCGCGAGATATGGGAATTTGAAGCCAAGAAATGGTTGAGAAGGCAAAAAATTTTTCGCACTTCTGCTGCTCCAATCGCTTAACCAGAATGGCCTAGGGAAAAAATACACATACCGTTGTAATCGGGGCGAGTTTCTACTTTCAGGTGCAATAGGAATTTTTGGGTTAGGTCAATCCGCTCGCGAGATATGTGAGTTTGAAGCTACGAAATGGTTGAGAAGACAACAAATTTTTCGCACTTCTGCTGCTCCAAACGCTTAACCAGAATGGCCTAGGGAAAAAATACCCATACCGTTGTAATCGGACTAGTTTCTAATTTCAGTTACAATAGGAATTTTTTGGTTAGGTCTATCCGTTCGCGAGATATGGGACTTTGAAGCTAAGAAATGGTTGACAAGACAACAAATTTTTCGCACTTCTGCTGCTCCAATCGCTTAACCAGAATGGCCTAGGGAAAAAATACCCATACCGTTGAAATCTGACGAATTTCCACTTTCAGATGCAATAGGAATTTTTGGGTTAGGTCAATCCGTTCGCGAGATATGGGAGTTTGAAGCCAAGAAATGGTTGAGAAGGCAAAAAATTTTTCGCACTTCTGCTGCTCCAATCGCTTAACGAGAATGGCCTAGGGAAAAAATACACATACCGTTGTAATCGGGCGAGTTTCTACTTTCAGGTGCAATAGGAATTTTTGGGTTAGGTCAATCCGTTCGCGAGATATGGGAGTTTGATGCCACGAAATAGTTGAGAAGGCAACAAATTTTTCGCAATTCTGCTGCTCCAAACGCTCAACCAGAATGGCCTAGGGAAAAAATACACATACCGCAGTAATCGGGCGAGTTTCTACTTTCAGATGCAATAGGAATTTTTTGGTTAGGTCAATCCGTTCGCAAGATATGGGATATTGAAGCCAAGAAATGGTTGAGAAGGCAAAAAATTTTTCGCAATTCCGCTGCACCAAACGGTTAACCAGAATGGCCTAGGGAAAAAATTAACATACCGTTGTAATCGGGCGAGTTTCTACTTTCAGATGCTATAGGAATCTTTGGGTTAGGTCAATCCGTTCGCGAGATATGGGAATTTGAAGCCAAGAAATGGTTGAGAAGGCAAAAAATTTTTCGCACTTCTGCTGCTCCAATCGCTTAACCAGAATGGCCTAGGGAAAAAATACACATACCGTTGTAATCGGGCGAGTTTCTACTTTCAGGTGCAATAGGAATTTTTGGGTTAGGTCAATCCGCTCGCGAGATATGTGAGTTTGAAGCTACGAAATGGTTGAGAAGACAACAAATTTTTCGCACTTCTGCTGCTCCAAACGCTTAACCAGAATGGCCTAGGGAAAAAATACCCATACCGTTGTAATCGGACTAGTTTCTAATTTCAGTTACAATAGGAATTTTTGGGTTAGGTCTATCCGTTCGCGAGATATGGGACTTTGAAGCTAAGAAATGGTTGACAAGACAACAAATTTTTCGCACTTCTGCTGCTCCAATCGCTTAACCAGAATGGCCTAGGGAAAAAATTCACATACCGCTGTAATCGGGCGAGCTTCTACTTTCAGATGCAATAGGAATTTTTGGGTTAGGTCAATCCGTTCGCGAGATATGGGAGTTTGAAGCTAAGAAATGGTTGAGAAGACAACAAATTTTTCGCACTTCTTTTGCTCCAAACGCTTAACCAGAATGTCCTAGGGAAAAAATACCCATACCGTTGTAATCGGACGAGCTTCTACTTTCAGTTACAATAGCAATTTTTGGGTTAGGTCAATCCGTTCGCGAGATATGGGACTTTGAAGCTAAGAAATGGTTGAGAAGACAACAAATTTTTCGCACTTCTGCTGCTCCAATCGCTTAACCAGAATGGCCTAGGGAAAAAATACACATACCGTTGTAATCGGGCGAGTTTCTACTTTCAGGTGCAATAGGAATTTTTGGGTTAGGTCAATCCGTTCGCAAGATATGCGATATTGAAGCCAAGAAATGGTTGAGAAGGCAAAAAATTTTTCGCAATTCCGCTGCACCAAACGGTTAACCAGAATGGCCTAGGGAAAAAATTCACATACCGTTGTAATCGGGCGAGTTTCTACTTTCAGATGCTATAGGAATCTTTGGGTTAGGTCAATCCGTTCGCAAGATATGGGAATTTGAAGCTAAGAAATGGTTGAGAAGACAACTAATTATTCGCACTTCTGCTGCCCCAAACGCTTAACCAGAATGGCCTAGGGAAAAAATACACATACCGCTGTAATCGGGCGAGTTTCTACTTTCAGATGCAATAGGAATTTTTGGGTTAGGTCAATCCGTTCGCGTGATATGAGAGTTTGAAGCCAAGAAATGAATGAGAAGGCAAAAAATTTTTCGCAATTCTGCGGCTCCAAAAGCTTAACCAGAATGGCCCAGGGAAAAAATACACTTACCGTTGTAATCGGGCGATTTTCTACTTTCAGATGCATTAGGAATTTTTGGGTTAGGTTAATCCGTTCGCGAGGTATGGGAGTTTGAAGCCAAGAAATGGTTGAGAAGGCAAAAAATTTTTCGCAATTCTGCTGCTCCAAACGCTTAACCAGAATGGCCTAGGGAAAAAATACACACACCGTTGTAATCGGGCGAGTTTCTACTTTCAGATGCAATAGGAATTTTTGGGTTAGGTCAATCCGCTCGCGAGATATGGGACTTTGAAGCTAAGCAATGGTTGAGAAAACAACAAATTTTTCGCACTTCTGCTGCCCCAAACGCTTAACCAGAATGGCCTAGGGAAAAAATACCCATACCGTTGTAATCGGACGAGTTTCTACTTTCAGATGCAATAGGAATTTTTGGGTTAGGTCAATCCGTTCGCGCGATATGAGAGTTTGAAGCCAAGAAATGAATGAGAAGGCAAAAAATTTTTCGCAATTCTGCGGCTCCAAACGCTTAACCAGAATGGGCTGGGGAAAAAATACACATACCGCTGTAATCGGGCGAGTTTCTACTTTCAGACGCAACAGGAATTTTTGGGTTAGGTCAATCCGTTCGCGAGATATGGGAGTTTGAAGCCAAGAAATGGTTGACAAGACAACAAATTTTTCGCAATTCTGCTGCTCCAAACGCTTAACCAGAATGGGCTAGTGAAAAAATACACATACCGTTGTAATCGGGCGAGTTTCTACTTTCAGTTACAATAGGAATTTTTTGGTTAGGTCAATCCGTTCGCGAGATATGGGACTTTGAAGCTAAGAAATGGTTGACACGACAACAAATTTTTCGCACTTCTGCTGCTCCAATCGCTTAACCAGAATGGACTAGGGAAAAAATACACATACCGTTGTAATCGGGCGAGTTTCTAATTTCAGTTACAATAGCAATTTTTGGGTTAGGTCAATCCGTTCTCGAGATATGGGAATTTGAAGCTATGAAATGGTTGAGAAGACAACTAATTTTTCGCACTTCTGCTGCTCCAAACACTTAACCAGAATGGCCTAGGGAAAAAATACACATACCGTTGTAATCGGGCGAGTTTCTAATTTCAGACGCAACAGGAATTTTTGGGTTAGGTCAATCCGTTCGCGAGATATGGGACTTTGAAGCTAAGAAATGGTTGACAAGACAACAAATTTTTCGCACTTCTGCTGCTCCAATCGCTTAACCAGAATGGCCTAGGGAAAAAATTCACATACCGCTGTAATCGGGCGAGCTTCTATTTTCAGATGCAATAGGAATTTTTGGGTTAGGTCAATCCGTTCGCGAGATATGGGAGTTTGAAGCTAAGAAATGGTTGACAAGACAACAAATTTTTCGCACTTCTGCTGCTCCAAACGCTTAACCTGAATGGCCTAGGGAAAAAATACCCATACCGTTGTAATCGGACGAGTTTCTACTTTCAGTTACAATAGGAATTTTTGGGTTAGGTCAATCCGTTCGCGAGATATGGGAGATTGAAGCTAAGAAATGGTTGACAAGACAACAAATTTTTCGCACTTCTGCTGCTCCAATCGCTTAACCAGAATGGGCTAGTGAAAAAATACACATACCGTTGTAATCGGGCGAGTTTCTACTTTCAGTTACAATAGGAATTTTTGGGTTAGGTCAATCCGTTCGCGAGATATGGGAGATTGAAGCTAAGAAATGGTTGACAAGACAACAAATTTTTCGCACTTCTGCTGCTCCAATCGCTTAACCAGAATGGGCTAGTGAAAAAATACACATACCGTTGTAATCGGGCGAGTTTCTACTTTCAGTTACAATAGGAATTTTTTGGTTAGGTCAATCCGTTCGCGAGATATGGGACTTTGAAGCTAAGAAATGGTTGAGAAGACAACAAATTTTTCGCACTTCTGCTGCTCCAAACGCTTAACCAGAATGGCCTAGGGAAAAAATACACATACCGTTGTAATCGGGCGAGTTTCTAATTTCAGACGCAACAGGAATTTTTGGGTTAGGTCAATCCGTTCGCGAGATATGGGACTTTGAAGCTAAGAAATGGTTGACAAGACAACAAATTTTTCGCACTTCTGCTGCTCCAATCGCTTAACCAGAATGGCCTAGGGAAAAAATTCACATACCGTTGTAATCGGGCGAGCTTCTACTTTCAGATGCAATAGGAATTTTTGGGTTAGGTCAATCCGTTCGCGAGATATGGGAGTTTGAAGCTAAGAAGTGGTTGAGAAGACAACAAATTTTTCGCACTTCTTTTGCTCCAAACGCTTAACCAGAATGTCCTAGGGAAAAAATTCCCATACCGTTGTAATCGGACGAGCTTCTACTTTCAGTTACAATAGCAATTTTTGGGTTAGGTCAATCCGTTCTCGAGATATGGGACTTTGAAGCTAAGAAATGGTTGACAAGACAACAAATTTTTCGCACTTCTGCTGCTCCAAACGCTTAACCTGAATGGCCTAGGGAAAAAATACCCATACCGTTGTAATCGGACGAGTTTCTACTTTCAGTTACAATAGGAATTTTTGGGTTAGGTCAATCCGTTCGCGAGATATGGGAGATTGAAGCTAAGAAATGGTTGACAAGACAACAAATTTTTCGCACTTCTGCTGCTCCAATCGCTTAACCAGAATGGGCTAGTGAAAAAATACACATACCGTTGTAATCGGGCGAGTTTCTACTTTCAGTTACAATAGGAATTTTTTGGTTAGGTCAATCCGTTCGCGAGATATGGGACTTTGAAGCTAAGAAATGGTTGAGAAGACAACAAATTTTTCGCACTTCTGCTGCTCCAAACGCTTAACCAGAATGGCCTAGGGAAAAAATACCCATACCGTTGAAATCTGACGAATTTCCACTTTCAGATGCAATAGGAATTTTTGGGTTAGGTCAATCCGTTCGCGAGATATGGGAGTTTGAAGCCAAGAAATGGTTGAGAAGGCAAAAAATTTTTCGCACTTCTGCTGCTCCAATCGCTTAACGAGAATGGCCTAGGGAAAAAATACACATACCGTTGTAATCGGGCGAGTTTCTACTTTCAGGTGCAATAGGAATTTTTGGGTTAGGTCAATCCGTTCGCGAGATATGGGAGTTTGATGCCACGAAATAGTTGAGAAGGCAACAAATTTTTCGCAATTCTGCTGCTCCAAACGCTCAACCAGAATGGCCTAGGGAAAAAATACACATACCGCAGTAATCGGGCGAGTTTCTACTTTCAAATGCAATAGGAATTTTTTGGTTAGGTCAATCCGTTCGCAAGATATGGGATATTGAAGCCAAGAAATGGTTGAGAAGGCAAAAAATTTTTCGCAATTCCGCTGCACCAAACGGTTAACCAGAATGGCCTAGGGAAAAAATTAACATACCGTTGTAATCGGGCGAGTTTCTACTTTCAGATGCTATAGGAATCTTTGGGTTAGGTCAATCCGTTCGCGAGATATGGGAATTTGAAGCCAAGAAATGGTTGAGAAGGCAAAAAATTTTTCGCACTTCTGCTGCTCCAATCGCTTAACCAGAATGGCCTAGGGAAAAAATACACATACCGTTGTAATCGGGCGAGTTTCTACTTTCAGGTGCAATAGGAATTTTTGGGTTAGGTCAATCCGCTCGCGAGATATGTGAGTTTGAAGCTACGAAATGGTTGAGAAGACAACAAATTTTTCGCACTTCTGCTGCTCCAAACGCTTAACCAGAATGGCCTAGGGAAAAAATACCCATACCGTTGTAATCGGACTAGTTTCTAATTTCAGTTACAATAGGAATTTTTTGGTTAGGTCTATCCGTTCGCGAGATATGGGACTTTGAAGCTAAGAAATGGTTGACAAGACAACAAATTTTTCGCACTTCTGCTGCTCCAATCGCTTAACCAGAATGGCCTAGGGAAAAAATACCCATACCGTTGAAATCTGACGAATTTCCACTTTCAGATGCAATAGGAATTTTTGGGTTAGGTCAATCCGTTCGCGAGATATGGGAGTTTGAAGCCAAGAAATGGTTGAGAAGGCAAAAAATTTTTCGCACTTCTGCTGCTCCAATCGCTTAACGAGAATGGCCTAGGGAAAAAATACACATACCGTTGTAATCGGGCGAGTTTCTACTTTCAGGTGCAATAGGAATTTTTGGGTTAGGTCAATCCGTTCGCGAGATATGGGAGTTTGATGCCACGAAATAGTTGAGAAGGCAACAAATTTTTCGCAATTCTGCTGCTCCAAACGCTCAACCAGAATGGCCTAGGGAAAAAATACACATACCGCAGTAATCGGGCGAGTTTCTACTTTCAGATGCAATAGGAATTTTTTGGTTAGGTCAATCCGTTCGCAAGATATGGGATATTGAAGCCAAGAAATGGTTGAGAAGGCAAAAAATTTTTCGCAATTCCGCTGCACCAAACGGTTAACCAGAATGGCCTAGGGAAAAAATTAACATACCGTTGTAATCGGGCGAGTTTCTACTTTCAGATGCTATAGGAATCTTTGGGTTAGGTCAATCCGTTCGCGAGATATGGGAATTTGAAGCCAAGAAATGGTTGAGAAGGCAAAAAATTTTTCGCACTTCTGCTGCTCCAATCGCTTAACCAGAATGGCCTAGGGAAAAAATACACATACCGTTGTAATCGGGCGAGTTTCTACTTTCAGGTGCAATAGGAATTTTTGGGTTAGGTCAATCCGCTCGCGAGATATGTGAGTTTGAAGCTACGAAATGGTTGAGAAGACAACAAATTTTTCGCACTTCTGCTGCTCCAAACGCTTAACCAGAATGGCCTAGGGAAAAAATACCCATACCGTTGTAATCGGACTAGTTTCTAATTTCAGTTACAATAGGAATTTTTGGGTTAGGTCTATCCGTTCGCGAGATATGGGACTTTGAAGCTAAGAAATGGTTGACAAGACAACAAATTTTTCGCACTTCTGCTGCTCCAATCGCTTAACCAGAATGGCCTAGGGAAAAAATTCACATACCGCTGTAATCGGGCGAGCTTCTACTTTCAGATGCAATAGGAATTTTTGGGTTAGGTCAATCCGTTCGCGAGATATGGGAGTTTGAAGCTAAGAAATGGTTGAGAAGACAACAAATTTTTCGCACTTCTTTTGCTCCAAACGCTTAACCAGAATGTCCTAGGGAAAAAATACCCATACCGTTGTAATCGGACGAGCTTCTACTTTCAGTTACAATAGCAATTTTTGGGTTAGGTCAATCCGTTCGCGAGATATGGGACTTTGAAGCTAAGAAATGGTTGAGAAGACAACAAATTTTTCGCACTTCTGCTGCTCCAATCGCTTAACCAGAATGGCCTAGGGAAAAAATACACATACCGTTGTAATCGGGCGAGTTTCTACTTTCAGGTGCAATAGGAATTTTTGGGTTAGGTCAATCCGTTCGCAAGATATGCGATATTGAAGCCAAGAAATGGTTGAGAAGGCAAAAAATTTTTCGCAATTCCGCTGCACCAAACGGTTAACCAGAATGGCCTAGGGAAAAAATTCACATACCGTTGTAATCGGGCGAGTTTCTACTTTCAGATGCTATAGGAATCTTTGGGTTAGGTCAATCCGTTCGCAAGATATGGGAATTTGAAGCTAAGAAATGGTTGAGAAGACAACTAATTATTCGCACTTCTGCTGCCCCAAACGCTTAACCAGAATGGCCTAGGGAAAAAATACACATACCGCTGTAATCGGGCGAGTTTCTACTTTCAGATGCAATAGGAATTTTTGGGTTAGGTCAATCCGTTCGCGTGATATGAGAGTTTGAAGCCAAGAAATGAATGAGAAGGCAAAAAATTTTTCGCAATTCTGCGGCTCCAAAAGCTTAACCAGAATGGCCCAGGGAAAAAATACACTTACCGTTGTAATCGGGCGATTTTCTACTTTCAGATGCATTAGGAATTTTTGGGTTAGGTTAATCCGTTCGCGAGGTATGGGAGTTTGAAGCCAAGAAATGGTTGAGAAGGCAAAAAATTTTTCGCAATTCTGCTGCTCCAAACGCTTAACCAGAATGGCCTAGGGAAAAAATACACACACCGTTGTAATCGGGCGAGTTTCTACTTTCAGATGCAATAGGAATTTTTGGGTTAGGTCAATCCGCTCGCGAGATATGGGACTTTGAAGCTAAGCAATGGTTGAGAAAACAACAAATTTTTCGCACTTCTGCTGCCCCAAACGCTTAACCAGAATGGCCTAGGGAAAAAATACCCATACCGTTGTAATCGGACGAGTTTCTACTTTCAGATGCAATAGGAATTTTTGGGTTAGGTCAATCCGTTCGCGTGATATGAGAGTTTGAAGCCAAGAAATGAATGAGAAGGCAAAAAATTTTTCGCAATTCTGCGGCTCCAAACGCTTAACCAGAATGGCCCAGGGAAAAAATACACTTACCGTTGTAATCGGGCGATTTTCTACTTTCAGATGCAATAGGAATTTTTGGGTTAGGTTAATCCGTTCGCGAGGTATGGGAGTTTGAAGCCAAGAAATGGTTGAGAAGGCAAAAAATTTTTCGCAATTCTGCTGCTCCAAACGCTTAACCAGAATGGCCTAGGGAAAAAATACACACACCGTTGTAATCGGGCGAGTTTCTACTTTCAGATGCAATAGGAATTTTTGGGTTATGTCAATCCGCTCGCGAGATATGGGACTTTGAAGCTAAGAAATGGTTGAGAAAACAACAAATTTTTCGCACTTCTGCTGCCCCAAACGCTTAACCAGAATGGCCTAGGGAAAAAATACCCATACCGTTGTAATCGGACGAGTTTCTACTTTCAGATGCAATAGGAATTTTTGGGTTAGGTTAATCCGTTCGCGAGATATGGGAGTTTGAAGCTACGAAATGGTTGAGAAGACAACAAATTTTTCGCACTTCTGCTGCTCCAATCGCTTAACCAGAATGGCCTAGGAAAAAAATACACATACCGTTGTAATCGGGCGAGTTTCTACTTTCAGGTGCAATAGGAATTTTTGGGTTAGGTCAATCCGTTCGCGAGATATGGGAGTTTGATGCCACGAAATAGTTGAGAAGGCAACAAATTTTTCGCAATTCTGCTGCTCCAAACGCTCAACCGGAATGGCCTAGGGAAAAAATACACATACCGCAGTAATCGGGCGAGTTTCTACTTTCAGATGCAATAGGAATTTTTTGGTTAGGTCAATCCGTTCGCAAGATATGGGATATTGAAGCCAAGAAATGGTTGAGAAGGCAAAAAATTTTTCGCAATTCCGCTGCACCAAACGGTTAACAAGAATGGCCTAGGGAAAAAATTAACATATCGTTGTAATCGGGCGAGTTTCTACTTTCAGATGCTATAGGAATTTTTGGGTTAGGTCAATCCGTTCGCGAGATATGAGAGTTTGAAGCCAAGAAATGAATGAGAAGGCAAAAAATTTTTCGCAATTCTGCGGCTCCAAACGCTTAACCAGAATGGCCCAGGGAAAAAATACACTTACCGTTGTAATCGGGCGATTTTCTACTTTCAGATGCAATAGGAATTTTTGGGTTAGGTTAATCCGTTCGCGAGATATGGGAGTTTGAAGCCAAGAAATGGTTGAGAAGGCAAAAAATTTTTCGCAATTCTGCTGCTCCAAACGCTTAACCAGAATGGCCTAGGGAAAAAATACACACACCGTTGTAATCGGGCGAGTTTCTACTTTCAGATGCATTAGGAATTTTTGGGTTAGGTCAATCCGCTCGCGAGATATGGGACTTTGAAGCTAAGAAATGGTTGAGAAAACAACAAATTTTTCGCACTTCTGCTGCCCCAAACGCTTAACCAGAATGGCCTAGGGAAAAATACCCATACCGTTGTAATCGGACGAGTTTCTACTTTCAGATGCAATAGGAATTTTTGGGTTAGGTCAATCCGTTCGCGAGATATGAGAGTTTGAAGCCAAGAAATGAAAGAGAAGGCAAAAAATTTTTCGCAATTCTGCGGCTCCAAACGCTTAACCAGAATGGCCCCGTGAAAAAATACACTTACCGTTGTAATCGGGCGAGTTTCTACTTTCAGATGCAATAGGAATTTTTGGGTTAGGTTAATCCGTTCGCGAGATATGGGAGTTTGAAGCTACGAAATGGTTGAGAAGACAACAAATTTTTCGCACTTCTGCTGCTCCAAACGCTTAACCAGAATGGCCTAGGGAAAAAATACACATACCGCTGTAATCGGGCGAGTTTCTACTTTCAGATGCAATAGGAATTTTTTGGTTAGGTCAATCCGTTCGCAAGATATGGGATATTGAAGCCAAGAAATGGTTGAGAAGGCAAAAAATTTTTCGCAATTCCGCTGCACCAAACGGTTAACCAGAATGGCCTAGGGAAAAAATTCATATACCGTTGTAATCGGGCGAGCTTCTACTTTCAGATGCTATAGGAATTTTTGGGTTAGGTCAATCCGTTCGCGAGATATGGGACTTTGAAGCTAAGAAATGGTTGACAAGACAACAAATTTTTCGCACTTCTGCTGCTCCAATCGCTTAACCAGAATGGGCTAGGGAAAAAATACACATACCGCAGTAATCGGGCGAGTTTCTACTTTCAGATGCAATAGGAATTTTTTGGTTAGGTCAATCCGTTCGCAAGATATGCGATATTGAAGCCAAGAAATGGTTGAGAAGGCAAAAAATTTTTCGCAATTCCGCTGCACCAAACGGTTAACCAGAATGGCCTAGGGAAAAAATTCACATACCGTTGTAATCGGGCGAGTTTCTACTTTCAGATGCTATAGGAATCTTTGGGTTAGGTCAATCCGTTCGCAAGATATGGGAATTTGAAGCTAAGAAATGGTTGAGAAGACAACTAATTTTTCGCACTTCTGCTGCCCCAAACGCTTAACCAGAATGGCCTAGGGAAAAAATACACATACCGCTGTAATCGGGCGAGTTTCTACTTTCAGATGCAATAGGAATTTTTGGGTTAGGTCAATCCGTTCGCGTGATATGAGAGTTTGAAGCCAAGAAATGAATGAGAAGGCAAAAAATTTTTCGCAATTCTGCGGCTCCAAAAGCTTAACCAGAATGGCCCAGGGAAAAAATACACTTACCGTTGTAATCGGGCGATTTTCTACTTTCAGATGCATTAGGAATTTTTGGGTTAGGTTAATCCGTTCGCGAGGTATGGGAGTTTGAAGCCAAGAAATGGTTGAGAAGGCAAAAAATTTTTCACAATTCTGCTGCTCCAAACGCTTAACCAGAATGGCCTAGGGAAAAAATACACACACCGTTGTAATCGGGCGAGTTTCTACTTTCAGATGCAATAGGAATTTTTGGGTTAGGTCAATCCGCTCGCGAGATATGGGACTTTGAAGCTAAGAAATGGTTGAGAAAACAACAAATTTTTCGCACTTCTGCTGCCCCAAACGCTTAACCAGAATGGCCTAGGGAAAAAATACCCATACCGTTGTAATCGGACGAGTTTCTACTTTCAGATGCAATAGGAATTTTTGGGTTAGGTTAATCCGTTCGCGAGATATGGGAGTTTGAAGCTACGAAATGGTTGAGAAGACAACAAATTTTTCGCACTTCTGCTGCTCCAAACGCTTAACCAGAATGGCCTAGGGAAAAAATACCCATACCGTTGTAATCGGACGAGTTTCTACATTTAAGTTACAATAGGAATTTTTGGGTTAGGTCAATCCGTTCGCGAGATATGGGACTTTGAAGCTAAGAAATGGTTGACAAGACAACAAATTTTTCGCACTTCTGCTGCTCCAATCGCTTAACCAGAATGGGCTAGGGAAAAAATACACATACCGTTCTAATCGGGCGAGTTTCTACTTTCAGTTACAATAGGAATTTTTGGGTTAGGTCAATCCGTTCGCGAGATATGGGACTTTGAAGCTAAGAAATGGTTGAGAAGACAACAAATTTTTCGCACTTCTGCTGCTCCAAACGCTTAACCAGAATGGCCTAGGGAAAAAATACCCATACCGTTGTAATCGGACGAGTTTCTACTTTCAGTTACAATAGGAATTTTTGGGTTAGGTCAATCCGTTCGCGAGATATGGGAGATTGAAGCTAAGAAATGGTTGACAAGACAACAAAATTTTCGCAATTCTGCTGCTCCAATCGCTTAACCAGAATGGGCTAGTGAAAAAATACACATACCGTTGTAATCGGGCGAGTTTCTACTTTCAGGTGCAATAGGAATTTTTGGGTTAGGTCAATCCGTTCGCGAGATATGGGAGTTTGAAGCCACGAAATAGTTGAGAAGGCAACAAATTTTTCGCAATTCTGCTGCTCCAAACGCTCAACCAGAATGGCCTAGGGAAAAAATACACATACCGCTGTAATCGGGCGAGTTTCTACTTTCAGATGCAATAGGAATTTTTTGGTTAGGTCAATCCGTTCGCAAGATATGGGATATTTGAAGCCAAGAAATGGTTGAGAAGGCAAAAAATTTTTCGCAATTCCGCTGCACCAAACGGTTAACCAGAATGGCCTAGGGAAAAAATTCACATACCGTTGTAATCGGGCGAGCTTCTACTTTCAGATGCTATAGGAATCTTTGGGTTAGGTCAATCCGTTCGCGAGATATGGGAATTTGAAGCTAAGAAATGGTTGAGAAGACAACCAATTTTTCGCACTTCTGCTGCTCCAAACGCTTAACCAGAATGGCCTAGGGAAAAAATACCCATACCGTTGTAATCGGATGAGTTTCTACTTTTAAGTTACAATAGGAATTTTTGGGTTAGGTCAATCCGTTCGCGAGATATGGGACTTTGAAGCTAAGAAATGGTTGAGAAGACAACAAATTTTTCGCACTTCTGCTGCTCCAAACGCTTAAACAGAATGGCCGACGGAAAAAATACCCATACCGTTGTAATCGGACGAGTTTCTACTTTCAGGTACAATTTGCAATTTTTGGGTTAGGTCAATCCGTTCTCGAGGTATGGGACTTTGAAGCTAAGAAATGGTTGACAAGACAACAAATTTTTCGCACTTCTGCTGCTCCAATCGCTTAATCAGAATGGCCTTGGGAAAAAATACCCATACCGTTGTAATCGGACGAGTTTCTACTTTCAGTTACAATAGGAATTTTTGGGTTAGGTCAATCCGTTCGCGAGATATGGGAGATTGAAGCTAAGAAATGGTTGACAAGACAACAAATTTTTCGCACTTCTGCTGCTCCAATCGCTTAACCAGAATGGGCTAGTGAAAAAATACACGTACCGTTGTAATCGGGCGAGTTTCTACTTTCAGATGCAATAGGAATTTTTGGGTTAGGTCAATCCGTTCGCGAGATATGGGAGTTTGAAGCCAAGAAATGGTTGAGAAGGCAAAAAATTTTTCGCACTTCTGCTGCTCCAATCGCTTAACCAGAATGGCCTAGGGAAAAAATACACATACCGTTGTAATCGGGCGAGTTTCTACTTTCAGGTGCAATAGGAATTTTTGGGTTAGGTCAATCCGTTCGCGAGATATTGGAGTTTGAAGCCACGAAATAGTTGAGAAGGCAACAAATTTTTCGCAATTCCGCTGCACCAAACGGTTAACCAGAATGGCCTAGGGAAAAAATTCACATACCGTTGTAATCGGGCGAGCTTCTACTTTCAGATGCTATAGGAATCTTTGGGTTAGGTCAATCCGTTCGCGAGATATGGGAATTTGAAGCTAAGAAATGGTTGAGAAGACAACAAATTTTTCGCACTTCTGCTGCTCCAAACGCTTAACCAGAATGGCCTTGGGAAAAAATACACATACCGATGTAATCGGGCGAGTTTCTACATTCAGATGCAATAGGAATTTTTTGGTTAGGTCAATCCGTTCGCAAGATATGGGAGATTGAAGCCAAGAAATGGTTGAGAAGTCAAAAAATTTTTCGCAATTCCGCTGCACCAAACGCTTAACCAGAATGGCCTAGGGAAAAAATACCCATACCGTTGTAATCGGACGAGTTTCTACTTTTAAGTTACAATAGGAATTTTTGGGTTAGGTCAATCCGTTCGCGAGATATGGGAGTTTGAAGCCAAGAAATGGTTGAGAAGGCAAAAAATTTTTCGCACTTCTGCTGCTCCAATCGCTTAACCAGAATGGCCTAGGGAAAAAATACGCATACCGTTGTAATCGGGCGAGTTTCTACTTTCAGGTGCAATAGGAATTTTTGGGTTAGGTCAATCCGTTCGCGAGATATGGGAGTTTGAAGCCACGAAATAGTTGAGAAGCCAACAAATTTTTCGCACTTCTGCTGCTCCAATCGCTTAACCAGAATGGCCTAGGGAAAAAATTCATATACCGTTGTAATCGGGCGAGCTTCTACTTTCAGATGCTATAGGAATCTTTGGGTTAGGTCAATCCGTTCGCGAGATATGGGAATTTGAAGCTAAGAAATGGTTGAGAAGACAACAAATTTTTCGCACTTCTGCTGCTCCAAACGCTTAACCAGAATGGCCTACGGAAAAAATACCCATACCGTTGTAATCGGACGAGTTTCTACTTTCAGGTACAATAGCAATTTTTGGGTTAGGTCAATCCGTTCTCGAGCTATGGGACTTTGAAGCTAAGAAATGGTTGACAAGACAACAAATTTTTCGCACTTCTGCTGCTCCAATCGCTTAACCAGAATGGCCTTGGGAAAAAATACACATACCGATGTAATCGGGCGAGTTTCTACATTCAGATGCAATAGGAATTTTTTGGTTAGGTCAATCCGTTCGCAAGATATGGGAGATTGAAGCAAAGAAATGGTTGAGAAGTCAAAAAATTTTTCGCAATTCCGCTGCACCAAACGCTTAACCAGAATGGCCTAGGGAAAAAATACCCATACCGTTGTAATCGGACGAGTTTCTAATTTTAAGTTACAATAGGAATTTTTGGGTTAGGTCAATCCGTTCGCGAGATATGGGACTTTGATGCTAAGAAATGGTTGACAAGACAACAAATTTTTCGCACTTCTGCTGCTCCAATCGCTTAACCAGAATGGGCTAGGGAAAAAATACACATACCTTTCTAATCGGGCAAGTTTCTACTTTCAGGTGCAATAGGAATTTTTGGGTTATGTCAATCCGTTCGCGAGATATGGGAGTTTGAAGCCACGAAATAGTTGAGAAGGCAACAAATTTTTCGCAATTCTGCTGCTCCAAACGCTCAACCAGAATGGCCTAGGGAAAAAATACACATACCGTTGTAATCGGGCGAGTTTCTACTTTCAGGTGCAATAGGAATTTTTGGGTTAGGTCAATCCGTTCGCGAGATATGGGAGTTTGAAGCCACGAAATAGTTGAGAAGGCAACAAATTTTTCGCAATTCTGCTGCTCCAAACGCTCAACCAGAATGGCCTAGGGAAAAAATACACATACCGCTGTAATCGGGCGAGTTTCTACTTTCAGATGCAATAGGAATTTTTTGGTTAGGTCAATCCGTTCGCAAGATATGGGGTATTTGAAGCCAAGAAATGGTTGAGAAGGCAAAAAATTTTTCGCAATTCCGCTGCACCAAACGGTTAACCAGAATGGCCTAGGGAAAAAATTCACATACCGTTGTAATCGGGCGAGCTTCTACTTTCAGATGCTATAGGAATCTTTGGGTTAGGTCAATCCGTTCGCGAGATATGGGAATTTGAAGCTAAGAAATGGTTGAGAAGACAACCAATTTTTCGCACTTCTGCTGCTCCAAACGCTTAACCAGAATGGCCTAGGGAAAAAATACCCATACCGTTGTAATCGGATGAGTTTCTACTTTTAAGTTACAATAGGAATTTTTGGGTTAGGTCAATCCGTTCGCGAGATATGGGACTTTGAAGCTAAGAAATGGTTGAGAAGACAACAAATTTTTCGCACTTCTGCTGCTGCAAACGCTTAAACAGAATGGCCGACGGAAAAAATACCCATACCGTTGTAATCGGACGAGTTTCTACTTTCAGGTACAATTTGCAATTTTTGGGTTAGGTCAATCCGTTCTCGAGGTATGGGACTTTGAAGCTAAGAAATGGTTGACAAGACAACAAATTTTTCGCACTTCTGCTGCTCCAATCGCTTAATCAGAATGGCCTTGGGAAAAAATACCCATACCGTTGTAATCGGACGAGTTTCTACTTTCAGTTACAATAGGAATTTTTGGGTTAGGTCAATCCGTTCGCGAGATATGGGAGATTGAAGCTAAGAAATGGTTGACAAGACAACAAATTTTTCGCACTTCTGCTGCTCCAATCGCTTAACCAGAATGGGCTAGTGAAAAAATACACGTACCGTTGTAATCGGGCGAGTTTCTACTTTCAGATGCAATAGGAATTTTTGGGTTAGGTCAATCCGTTCGCGAGATATGGGAGTTTGAAGCCAAGAAATGGTTGAGAAGGCAAAAAATTTTTCGCACTTCTGCTGCTCCAATCGCTTAACCAGAATGGCCTAGGGAAAAAATACACATACCGTTGTAATCGGGCGAGTTTCTACTTTCAGGTGCAATAGGAATTTTTGGGTTAGGTCAATCCGTTCGCGAGATATTGGAGTTTGAAGCCACGAAATAGTTGAGAAGGCAACAAATTTTTCGCAATTCTGCTGCTCCAAACGCTCAACCAGAATGGCCTAGGGAAAAAATACACATACCGCTGTAATCGGGCGAGTTTCTACTTTCAGATGCAATAGGAATTTTTTGGTTAGGTCAATCCGTTCGCAAGATATGGGATATTGAAGTCAAGAAATGGTTGAGAAGGCAAAAAATTTTTCGCAATTCCGCTGCACCAAACGGTTAACCAGAATGGCCTAGGGAAAAAATTCACATACCGTTGTAATCGGGCGAGCTTCTACTTTCAGATGCTATAGGAATCTTTGGGTTAGGTCAATCCGTTCGCGAGATATGGGAATTTGAAGCTAAGAAATGGTTGAGAAGACAACAAATTTTTCGCACTTCTGCTGCTCCAAACGCTCAACCAGAATGGCCTAGGGAAAAAATACACATACCGCTGTAAACGGGCGAGTTTCTACTTTCAGATGCAATAGGAATTTTTTGGTTAGGTCAATCCGTTCGCAAGATATGGGATATTGAAGCCAAGAAATGGTTGAGAAGGCAAAAAATTTTTCGCAATTCCGCTGCACCAAACGGTTAACCAGAATGGCCTAGGGAAAAAATTCACATACCGTTGTAATCGGGCGAGCTTCTACTTTCAGATGCTATAGGAATCTTTGGGTTAGGTCAATCCGTTCGCGAGATATGGGAATTTGAAGCTAAGAAATGGTTGAGAAGACAACAAATTCTTCGCACTTCTGCTGCTCCAAACGCTTAACCAGAATGGCATAGGGAAAAAATACCCATACCTTTGTAATCGGACGAGTTTCTACTTTTAAGTTACAATAGGAATTTTTGGGTTAGGTCAATCCGTTCGCGAGATATGGGACTTTGATGCTAAGAAATGGTTGACAAGACAACAAATTTTTCGCACTTCTGCTGCTCCAATCGCTTAACCAGAATGGGCTAGGGAAAAAATACACATACCTTTCTAATCGGGCGAGTTTCTACTTTCAGTTACAATAGGAATTTTTGGGTTAGGTCAATCCGTTCGCGAGATATGGGACTTTGAAGCTAAGAAATGTTTGAGAAGACAACAAATTTTTCGCACTTCTGCTGCTCCAAACGCTTAACCAGAATGGCCTACGGAAAAAATAACCATACCGTTGTAATCGGACGAGTTTCTACTTTCAGGTGCAATAGCAATTTTTGGGTTAGGTCAATCCGTTCTCGAGCTATGGGACTTTGAAGCTAAGAAATGGTTGACAAGACAACAAATTTTTCGCACTTCTGCTGCTCCAATCGCTTAATCAGAATGGCCTTGGGAAAAAATACACATACCGATGTAATCGGGCGAGTTTCTACATTCAGATGCAATAGGAATTTTTTGGTTAGGTCAATCCGTTCGCAAGATATGGGAGATTGAAGCCAAGAAATGGTTGAGAAGTCAAAAAATTTTTCGCAATTCCGCTGCACCAAACGCTTAACCAGAATGGCCTAGGGAAAAAATACACATACCGTTGTAATCGGGCGAGTTTCGACTTTCAGATGCAATAGGAATTTTTGGGTTAGGTCAATCCGTTCGCGAGATATGGGAGCTTGAATCCAAGAAATGGTTGAGAAGGCAAAAAATTTTTCGCACTTCTGCTGCTCCAAACGCTTAACCAGAATGTCCTAGGGAAAAAATACCCATACCGCTGTAATCGGGCGAGCTTCTACTTTCAGATGCAATAGGAATTTTTGGGTTAGGTCAATCCGCTCGCGAGATATGGGACTTTGAAGCTAAGAAATGGTTGAGAAAACAACAAATTTTCGCAATTCTGCTGCCCCAAACGCTTAACCAGTATGGCCTAGGGAAAAAATAAACATACCGCTGTAATCGGGCGCGTTTCTACTTTCAGATGCAATAGGAATTTTTGGGTTAGGTCAATCCGTTCGCGAGATATGAGAGTTTGAAGCCAAGAAATGAATGAGATGGCAAACAATTTTTCGCATTTCTGCGGCTCCAAACGCTTAACCAGAATGGCCCAGGGAAAAAATACACTTACCGTTGTAATCGGGCGAGTTTCTACTTTCAGATGCAATAGGAATTTTTGGGTTAGGTTAATCCGTTCGCGAGATATGGGAGTTTGAAGCTACGAAATGGTTGAGAAGACAACAAATTTTTCGCACTTCTGCTGCTCCAAACGCTTAACCAGAATGGCCTAGGGAAAAAATACACATACCGCTGTAATCGGGCGAGTTTCCACTTTCAGATGCAATAGGAATTTTTGGGTTAGGTCAATCCGTTCGCGAGATATGGGAGTTTGAAGCCAAGAAATGGTTGAGAAGGCAACAAATTTTTCGCACTTCTGCTGCTCCAATCGCTTAACCAGAATGGGCTAGGGAAAAAATACACATACCGTTCTAATCGGGCGAGTTTCTACTTTCAGTTACAATAGGAATTGTTGGGTTAGGTCAATCCGTTCGCGAGATATGGGACTTTGAAGCTAAGAAATGGTTGAGAAGACAACAAATTTTTCGCACTTCTGCTGCTCCAAACGCTTAACCAGAATGGCCTACGGAAAAAATACCCATACCGTTGTAATCGGACGAGTTTCTACTTTCAGGTGCAATAGCAATTTTTGGTTAGGTCAATCCGTTCTCGAGCTATGGGACTTTGAAGCTAAGAAATGGTTGACAAGACAACAAATTTTTCGCACTTCTGCTGCTCCAATCGCTTAATCAGAATGGCCTTGGGAAAAAATACACATACCGATGTAATCGGGCGAGTTTCTACATTCAGATGCAATAGGAATTTTTTGGTTAGGTCAATCCGTTCGCAAGATATGGGAGATTGAAGCCAAGAAATGGTTGAGAAGTCAAAAAATTTTTCGCAATTCCGCTGCACCAAACGCTTAACCAGAATGGCCTAGGGAAAAAATACACATACCGTTGTAATCGGGCGAGTTTCGACTTTCAGATGCAATAGGAATTTTTGGGTTAGGTCAATCCGTTCGCGAGATATGGGAGCTTGAAGCCAAGAAATGGTTGAGAAGGCAAAAAATTTTTCGCACTTCTGCTGCTCCAAACGCTTAACCAGAATGTCCTAGGGAAAAAATACCCATACCGCTGTAATCGGGCGAGCTTCTACTTTCAGATGCAATAGGAATTTTTGGGTTAGGTCAATCCGCTCGCGAGATATGGGACTTTGAAGCTAAGAAATGGTTGAGAAAACAACAAATTTTTCGCAATTCTGCTGCCCCAAACGCTTAACCAGTATGGCCTAGGGAAAAAATAAACATACCGCTGTAATCGGGCGAGTTTCTACTTTCAGATGCAATAGGAATTTTTGGGTTAGGTCAATCCGTTCGCGAGATATGAGAGTTTGAAGCCAAGAAATGAATGAGAAGGCAAAAAATTTTTCGCATTTCTGCGGCTCCAAACGCTTAACCAGAATGGCCCAGGGAAAAAATACACTTACCGTTGTAATCGGGCGAGTTTCTACTTTCAGATGCAATAGGAATTTTTGGGTTAGGTTAATCCGTTCGCGAGATATGGGAGTTTGAAGCTACGAAATGGTTGAGAAGACAACAAATTTTTCGCACTTCTGCTGCTCCAAACGCTTAACCAGAATGGCCTAGGGAAAAAATACACATACCGCTGTAATCGGGCGAGTTTCCACTTTCAGATGCAATAGGAATTTTTGGGTTAGGTCAATCCGTTCGCGAGATATGGGAGTTTGAAGCCAAGAAATGGTTGAGAAGGCAACAAATTTTTCGCACTTCTGCTGCTCCAATCGCTTAACCAGAATGGGCTAGGGAAAAAATACACATACCGTTCTAATCGGGCGAGTTTCTACTTTCAGTTACAATAGGAATTGTTGGGTTAGGTCAATCCGTTCGCGAGATATGGGACTTTGAAGCTAAGAAATGGTTGAGAAGACAACAAATTTTTCGCACTTCTGCTGCTCCAAACGCTTAACCAGAATGGCCTAGGGAAAAAATACCCACACCGTTGTAATCGGACGAGTTTCTACTTTCAGTTACAATAGGAATTTTTGGGTTAGGTCAATCCGTTCGCGAGATATGGGAGATTGAAGCTAAGAAATGGTTGACAAGACAACAAATTTTTCGCACTTCTGCTGCTCCAATCGCTTAACCAGAATGGGCTAGTGAAAAAATACACATACCGTTGTAATCGGGCGAGTTTCTACTTTCAGGTGCAATAAAAATTTTTGGGTTAGGTCAATCCGTTCGCGAGATATGGGAGTTTGAAGCCACGAAATAGTTGAGAAGGCAACAAATTTTTCGCAATTCTGCTGCTCCAAACGCTCAACCAGAATGGCCTAGGGAAAAAATACACATACCGCTGTAATCGGGCGAGTTTCTACTTTCAGATGCAATAGGAATTTTTTGATTAGGTCAATCCGTTCGCAAGATATGGGATATTGAAGCCAAGAAATGGTTGAGAAGGCAAAAAATTTTTCGCAATTCCGCTGCACCAAACGGTTAACCAGAATGGCCTAGGGAAAAAATTCACATACCGTTGTAATCGGGCGAGCTTCTACTTTCAGATGCTATAGGAATCTTTGGGTTAGGTCAATCCGTTCGCGAGATATGGGAATTTGAAGCTAAGAAATGGTTGAGAAGACAACCAATTTTTCGCACTTCTGCTGCTCCAAACGCTTAACCAGAATGGCCTAGGGAAAAAATACCCATACCGTTGTAATCGGACGAGTTTCTACATTTAAGTTACAATAGGAATTTTTGGGTTAGGTCAATCCGTTCGCGAGATATGGGACTTTGAAGCTAAGAAATGGTTGACAAGACAACAAATTTTTCGCACTTCTGCTGCTCCAATCGCTTAACCAGAATGGGCTAGGGAAAAAATACACATACCCTTCTAATCGGGCGAGTTTCTACTTTCAGTTACAATAGGAATTTTTGGGTTAGGTCAATCCGTTCGCGAGATATGGGACTTTGAAGCTAAGAAATGGTTGAGAAGACAACAAATTTTTCGCACTTCTGCTGCTCCAAACGCTTAACCAGAATGGCCTACGGAAAAAATACCCATAACGTTGTAATCGGACGAGTTTCTAATTTCAGGTACAATAGCAATTTTTGGGTTAGGTCAATCCGTTCTCGAGGTATGGGACTTTGAAGCTAAGAAATGGTTGACAAGACAACAAATTTTTCGCACTTCTGCTGCTCCAATCGCTTAACCAGAATGGCCTTGGGAAAAAATACCCATACCGTTGTAATCGGACGAGTTTCTACTTTCAGTTACAATAGGAATTTTTGGCTTAGGTCAATCCGTTCGCGAGATATGGGAGATTGAAGCTAAGAAATGGTTGACAAGACAACAAATTTTTCGCACTTCTGCTGCTCCAATCGCTTAACCAGAATGGGCTAGTGAAAAAATACACATACCGTTGTAATCGGGCGAGTTTCTACTTTCAGTTACAATAGGAATTTTTGGGTTAGGTCAATCCGTTCGCGAGATATGGGAGTTTGAAGCCAAGAAATGGTTGAGAAGGCAAAAAATTTTTCGCACTTCTGCTGCTCCAATCGCTTAACCAGAATGGCCTAGGGAAAAAATACACATACCGTTGTAATCGGGCGAGTTTCTACTTTCAGGTGCAATAGGAATTTTTGGGTTAGGTCAATCCGTTCGCGAGATATGGGAGTTTGAAGCCACGAAATAGTTGAGAAGGCAACAAATTTTTCGCAATTCTGCTGCTCCAAACGCTCAACCAGAATGGCCTAGGGGAAAAATACACATACCGCTGTAATCGGGCGAGTTTCTACTTTCAGATGCAATAGGAATTTTTTGGTTAGGTCAATTCGTTCGCAAGATATGGGATATTGAAGCCAAGCAATGGTTGAGAAGATAACAAATTTTTCGCACTTCTGCTGCTCCAAACGCTTAACCAGAATGGCCTAGGGAAAAAATACCCATACCGTTGAAATCGGACGAGTTTCCACTTTCAGATGCAATAGGAATTTTTGGGTTAGGTCAATCCGTTCGCGAGATATGGGAATTTGAAGCTAAGAAATGGTTGAGAAGACAACCAATTTTTCGCACTTCTGCTGCTCCAAACGCTTAACCAGAATGGCCTAGGGAAAAAATACCCATACCGTTGTAATCGGACGAGTTTCTACTTTTAAGTTACAATAGGAATTTTTGGGTTAGGTCAATCCGTTCGCGAGATATGGGACTTTGAAGCTAAGAAGTGGTTGACAAGACAACAAATTTTTCGCAATTCTGCTGCTCCAATCGCTTAACCAGAATGGGCTAGGGAAAAAATACACATACCTTTCTAATCGGGCGAGTTTCTACTTTCAGTTACAATAGGAATTTTTGGGTTAGGTCAATCCGTTCGCGAGATATGGGACTTTGAAGCTAAGAAATGGTTGAGAAGACAACAAATTATTCGCACTTCTGCTGCTCCAAACGCTTAACCAGAATGGCCTACGGAAAAAATACCCATACCGTTGTAATCGGACGAGTTTCTAATTTCAGGTACAATAGCAATTTTTGGGTTAGGTCAATCCGTTCTCGAGGTATGGGACTTTGAAGCTAAGAAATGGTTGACAAGACAACAAATTTTTCGCACTTCTGCTGCTCCAATCGCTTAACCAGAATGGCCTTGGGAAAAAATACCCATACCGTTGTAATCGGACGAGTTTCTACTTTCAGTTACAATTGGAATTTTTGGGTTAGGTCAATCCGTTCGCGGGATATGGGACTTTGAAGCTAAGAAATGGTTGACAAGACAACAAATTTTTCGCACTTCTGCTGCTCCAAACGCTTAAACAGAATGGCCGACGGAAAAAATACCCATACCGTTGTAATCGGACGAGTTTCTACTTTCAGGTACAATAGCAATTTTTGGGTTAGGTCAATCCGTTCTCGAGGTATGGGACTTTGAAGCTAAGAAATGGTTGACAAGACAACAAATTTTTCGCACTTCTGCTGCTCCAATCGCTTAACCAGAATGGCCTAGGGAAAAAATACACATACCGTTGTAATCGGGCGAGTTTCTACTTTCAGGTGCAATAGGAATTTTTGGGTTAGGTCAATCCGTTCGCGAGATATGGGAGTTTGAAGCCACGAAATAGTTGAGAAGGCAACAAATTTTTCGCAATTCTGCTGCTCCAAACGCTCAACCAGAATGGCCTAGGGGAAAAATACACATACCGCTGTAATCGGGCGAGTTTCTACTTTCAGATGCAATAGGAATTTTTTGGTTAGGTCAATTCGTTCGCAAGATATGGGATATTGAAGCCAAGCAATGGTTGAGAAGATAACAAATTTTTCGCACTTCTGCTGCTCCAAACGCTTAACCAGAATGGCCTAGGGAAAAAATACCCATACCGTTGAAATCGGACGAGTTTCCACTTTCAGATGCAATAGGAATTTTTGGGTTAGGTCAATCCGTTCGCGAGATATGGGAATTTGAAGCTAAGAAATGGTTGAGAAGACAACCAATTTTTCGCACTTCTGCTGCTCCAAACGCTTAACCAGAATGGCCTAGGGAAAAAATACCCATACCGTTGTAATCGGACGAGTTTCTACTTTTAAGTTACAATAGGAATTTTTGGGTTAGGTCAATCCGTTCGCGAGATATGGGACTTTGAAGCTAAGAAGTGGTTGACAAGACAACAAATTTTTCGCACTTCTGCTGCTCCAATCGCTTAACCAGAATGGGCTAGGGAAAAAATACACATACCTTTCTAATCGGGCGAGTTTCTACTTTCAGTTACAATAGGAATTTTTGGGTTAGGTCAATCCGTTCGCGAGATATGGGACTTTGAAGCTAAGAAATGGTTGAGAAGACAACAAATTATTCGCACTTCTGCTGCTCCAAACGCTTAACCAGAATGGCCTACGGAAAAAATACCCATACCGTTGTAATCGGACGAGTTTCTAATTTCAGGTACAATAGCAATTTTTGGGTTAGGTCAATCCGTTCTCGAGGTATGGGACTTTGAAGCTAAGAAATGGTTGACAAGACAACAAATTTTTCGCACTTCTGCTGCTCCAATCGCTTAACCAGAATGGCCTTGGGAAAAAATACCCATACCGTTGTAATCGGACGAGTTTCTACTTTCAGTTACAATAGGAATTTTTGGGTTAGGTCAATCCGTTCGCGAGATATGGGAGATTGAAGCTAAGAAATGGTTGACAAGACAACAAATTTTTCGCACTTCTGCTGCTCCAATCGCTTAACCAGAATGGGCTAGGGAAAAAATACACATACCTTTCTAATCGGGCGAGTTTCTACTTTCAGTTACAATAGGAATTTTTGGGTTAGGTCAATCCGTTCGCGAGATATGGGACTTTGAAGCTAAGAAATGGTTGAGAAGACAACAAATTATTCGCACTTCTGCTGCTCCAAACGCTTAACCAGAATGGCCTACGGAAAAAATACCCATACCGTTGTAATCGGACGAGTTTCTAATTTCAGGTACAATAGCAATTTTTGGGTTAGGTCAATCCGTTCTCGAGGTATGGGACTTTGAAGCTAAGAAATGGTTGACAAGACAACAAATTTTTCGCACTTCTGCTGCTCCAATCGCTTAACCAGAATGGCCTTGGGAAAAAATACCCATACCGTTGTAATCGGACGAGTTTCTACTTTCAGTTACAATAGGAATTTTTGGGTTAGGTCAATCCGTTCGCGAGATATGGGAGATTGAAGCTAAGAAATGGTTGACAAGACAACAAATTTTTCGCACTTCTGCTGCTCCAATCGCTTAACCAGAATGGGCTAGTGAAAAAATACACATACCGTTGTAATCGAGCGAGTTTCTACTTTCAGTTACAATAGGAATTTTTTGGTTAGGTCAATCCGTTCGCGAGTTATGGGACTTTGAAGCTAAGAAATGGTTGAGAAGACAACAAATTTTTCGCACTTCTGCTGCTCCAAACGCTTAACCAGAATGGCCTAGGGAAAAAATACCCATACCGTTGAAATCGGACGAGTTTCCACTTTCAGATGCAATAGGAATTTTTGGGTTAGGTCAATCCGTTAGCGAGATATGGGAGTTTGAAGCCAAGAAATGGTTGAGAAGGCAAAAAATTTTTCGCACTTCTGCTGCTCCAATCGCTTAACCAGAATGGCCTAGGGAAAAAATACACATACCGTTGTAATCGGGCGAGTTTCTACTTTCAGGTGCAATAGGAATTTTTGGGGTAGGTCAATCCATTCGCGAGATATGGGAGTTTGAAGCCACGAAATAGTTGAGAAGGCAACAAATTTTTCGCAATTCTGCTGCTCCAAACGCTCAACCAGAATGGCCTAGGGAAAAAATACACATACCGCTGTAATCGGGCGAGTTTCTACTTTTAAGTTACAATAGGAATTTTTGGGTTAGGTCAATCCGTTCGCGAGATATGGGAGTTTGAAGCCAAGAAATGGTTGAGAAGGCAAAAAATTTTTCGCACTTCTGCTGCTCCAATCGCTTAACCAGAATGGCCTAGGGAAAAAATTCATATACCGTTGTAATCGGGCGAGCTTCTACTTTCAGATGCTATAGGAATCTTTGGGTTAGGTCAATCCGTTCTCGAGCTATGGGACTTTGAAGCTAAGAAATGGTTGACAAGACAACAAATTTTTCGCACTTCTGCTGCTCCAATCGCTTAACCAGAATGGCCTTGGGAAAAAATACACATACCGATGTAATCGGGCGAGTTTCTACATTCAGATGCAATAGGAATTTTTTGGTTAGGTCAATCCGTTCGCAAGATATGGGAGATTGAAGCCAAGAAATGGTTGAGAAGTCAAAAAATTTTTCGCAATTCCGCTGCACCAAACGCTTAACCAGAATGGCCTAGGGAAAAAATACCCATACCGTTGTAATCGGACGAGTTTCTAATTTTAAGTTACAATAGGAATTTTTGGGTTAGGTCAATCCGTTCGCGAGATATGGGACTTTGATGCTAAGAAATGGTTGACAAGACAACAAATTTTTCGCACTTCTGCTGCTCCAATCGCTTAACCAGAATGGGCTAGGGAAAAAATACACATACCTTTCTAATCGGGCAAGTTTCTACTTTCAGGTGCAATAGGAATTTTTGGGTTAGGTCAATCCGTTCGCGAGATATGGGAGTTTGAAGCCACGAAATAGTTGAGAAGGCAACAAATTTTTCGCAATTCTGCTGCTCCAAACGCTCAACCAGAATGGCCTAGGGAAAAAATACACATACCGCTGTAATCGGGCGAGTTTCTACTTTCAGATGCAATAGGAATTTTTTGGTTAGGTCAATCCGTTCGCAAGATATGGGATATTGAAGCCAAGAAATGGTTGAGAAGGCAAAAAATTTTTCGCAATTCCGCTGCACCAAACGGTTAACCAGAATGGCCTAGGGAAAAAATTCACATACCGTTGTAATCGGGCGAGCTTCTACTTTCAGATGCTATAGGAATCTTTGGGTTAGGTCAATCCGTTCGCGAGATATGGGAATTTGAAGCTAAGAAATGGTTGAGAAGACAACAAATTTTTCGCACTTCTGCTGCTCCAAACGCTTAACCAGAATGGCCGACGGAAAAAATACCCATACCGTTGTAATCGGACGAGTTTCTACTTTTAAGTTACAATAGGAATTTTTGGGTTAGGTCAATCCGTTCGCGAGATATGGGACTTTGATGCTAAGAAATGGTTGACAAGACAACAAATTTTTCGCACTTCTGCTGCTCCAATCGCTTAACCAGAATGGGCTAGGGAAAAAATACACATACCTTTCTTATCGGGCGAGTTTCTACTTTCAGTTACAATAGGAATTTTTGGGTTAGGTCAATCCGTTCGCGAGATATGGGACTTTGAAGCTAAGAAATGTTTGAGAAGACAACAAATTTTTCGCACTTCTGCTGCTCCAAACGCTTAACCAGAATGGCCTACGGAAAAAATACCCATACCGTTGTAATCGGACGAGTTTCTACTTTCAGGTGCAATAGCAATTTTTGGGTTAGGTCAATCCGTTCTCGAGCTATGGGACTTTGAAGCTAAGAAATGGTTGACAACACAACAAATTTTTCGCACTTCTGCTGCTCCAATCGCTTAATCAGAATGGCCTTGGGAAAAAATACACATACCGATGTAATCGGGCGAGTTTCTACATTCAGATGCAATAGGAATTTTTTGGTTAGGTCAATCCGTTCGCAGGATATGGGAGATTGAAGCCAAGAAATGGTTGAGAAGTCAAAAAATTTTTCGCAATTCCGCTGCACCAAACGCTTAACGAGAATGGCCTAGGGAAAAAATACACATACCGTTGTAATCGGGCGAGTTTCGACTTTCAGATGCAATAGGAATTTTTGGGTTAGGTCAATCCGCTCGCGAGATATGGGACTTTGAAGCTAAGAAATGGTTGAGAAAACAACAAATTTTTCGCAATTCTGCTGCCCCAAACGCTTAACCAGTATGGCCTAGGGAAAAAATAAACATACCGCTGTAATCGGGCGAGTTTCTACTTTCAGATGCAATAGGAATTTTTGGGTTAGGTCAATCCGTTCGCGAGATATGAGAGTTTGAAGCCAAGAAATGAATGAGAAGGCAAAAAATTTTTCGCATTTCTGCGGCTCCAAACGCTTAACCAGAATGGCCCAGGGAAAAAATACACTTACCGTTGTAATCGGGCGAGTTTCTACTTTCAGATGCAATAGGAATTTTTGGGTTAGGTTAATCCGTTCGCGAGATATGGGAGTTTGAAGCTACGAAATGGTTGAGAAGACAACAAATTTTTCGCACTTCTGCTGCTCCAAACGCTTAACCAGAATGGCCTAGGGAAAAAATACACATACCGCTGTAATCGGGCGAGTTTCCACTTTCAGATGCAATAGGAATTTTTGGGTTAGGTCAATCCGTTCGCGAGATATGGGAGTTTGAAACCAAGAAATGGTTGAGAAGGCAACAAATTTTTCGCACTTCTGCTGCTCCAATCGCTTAATCAGAATGGGCTAGGGAAAAAATACACATACCGTTCTAATCGGGCGAGTTTCTACTTTCAGTTACAATAGGAATTGTTGGGTTAGGTCAATCCGTTCGCGAGATATGGGACTTTGAAGCTAAGAAATGGTTGAGAAGACAACAAATTTTTCGCACTTCTGCTGCTCCAAACGCTTAACCAGAATGGCCTAGGGAAAAAATACCCACACCGTTGTAATCGGACGAGTTTCTACTTTCAGTTACAATAGGAATTTTTGGGTTAGGTCAATCCGTTCGCGAGATATGGGAGATTGAAGCTAAGAAATGGTTGACAAGACAACAAATTTTTCGCACTTCTGCTGCTCCAATCGCTTAACCAGAATGGGGTAGTGAAAAAATACACATACCGTTGTAATCGGGCGAGTTTCTACTTTCAGGTGCAATAAAAATTTTTGGGTTAGGTCAATCCGTTCGCGAGATATGGGAGTTTGAAGCCACGAAATAGTTGAGAAGGCAACAAATTTTTCGCAATTCTGCTGCTCCAAACGCTCAACCAGAATGGCCTAGGGAAAAAATACACATACCGCTGTAATCGGGCGAGTTTCTACTTTCAGATGCAATAGGAATTTTTTGGTTAGGTCAATCCGTTCGCAAGATATGGGATATTGAAGCCAAGAAATGGTTGAGAAGGCAAAAAATTTTTCGCAATTCCGCTGCACCAAACGGTTAACCAGAATGGCCTAGGGAAAAAATTCACATACCGTTGTAATCGGGCGAGCTTCTACTTTCAGATGCTATAGGAATCTTTGGGTTAGGTCAATCCGTTCGCGAGATATGGGAATTTGAAGCTAAGAAATGGTTGAGAAGACAACCAATTTTTCGCACTTCTGCTGCTCCAAACGCTTAACCAGAATGGCCTAGGGAAAAAATACCCATACCGTTGTAATCGGACGAGTTTCTACATTTAAGTTACAATAGGAATTTTTGGGTTAGGTCAATCCGTTCGCGAGATATGGGACTTTGAAGCTAAGAAATGGTTGACAAGACAACAAATTTTTCGCACTTCTGCTGCTCCAATCGCTTAACCAGAATGGGCTAGGGAAAAAATACACATACCTTTCTAATCGGGCGAGTTTCTACTTTCAGTTACAATAGGAATTTTTGGGTTAGGTCAATCCGTTCGCGAGATGTGGGACTTTGAAGCTAAGAAATGGTTGAGAAGACAACAAATTTTTCGCACTTCTGCTGCTCCAAACGCTTAACCAGAATGGCCTACGGAAAAAATACCCATACCGTTGTAATCGGACGAGTTTCTACTTTCAGTTACAATAGGAATTTTTGGGTTAGGTCAATTCGTTCGCGAGATATGGGAGATTGAAGCTAAGAAATGGTTGGCAAGACAACAAATTTTTCGCACTTCTGCTGCTCCAATCGCTTAACCAGAATGGGCTAGTGAAAAAATACACATACCGTTGTAATCGGGCGAGTTTCTACTTTCAGTTACAATAGGCATTTTTTGGTTAGGTCAATCCGTTCGCGAGATATGGGACTTTGAAGCTAAGAAATGGTTGAGAAGACAACAAATTTTTCGCACTTCTGCTGCTCCAAACGCTTAACCAGAATGGCCTAGGGAAAAAATACCCATACCGTTGAAATCGGACGAGTTTCCACTTTCAGATGCAATAGGAATTTTTGGGTTAGGTCAATCCGTTCGCGAGATATGGGAGTTTGAAGCCAAGAAATGGTTGAGAAGGCAAAAAATTTTTCGCACTTCTGCTGCTCCAATCGCTTAACCAGAATGGCCTAGGGAAAAAATACACATACCGTTGTAATCGGGCGAGTTTCTACTTTCAGGTGCAATAGGAATTTTTGGGTTAGGTCAATCCGTTCGCGAGATATGGGAGTTTGAAGCCACGAAATAGTTGAGAAGGCAACAAATTTTTCGCAATTCTGCTGCTCCAAACGCTCAACCAGAATGGCCTAGGGGAAAAATACACATACCGCTGTAATCGGGCGAGTTTCTACTTTCAGATGCAATAGGAATTTTTTGGTTAGGTCAATCCGTTCGCAAGATATGGGATATTGAAGCCAAGCAATGGTTGAGAAGATAACAAATTTTTCGCACTTCTGCTGCTCCAAACGCTTAACCAGAATGGCCTAGGGAAAAAATACCCATACCGTTGAAATCGGACGAGTTTCCACTTTCAGATGCAATAGGAATTTTTGGGTTAGGTCAATCCGTTCGCGAGATATGGGAATTTGAAGCTAAGAAATGGTTGAGAAGACAACCAATTTTTCGCACTTCTGCTGCTCCAAACGCTTAACCAGAATGGCCTAGGGAAAAAATACCCATACCGTTGTAATCGGACGAGTTTCTACTTTTAAGTTACAATAGGAATTTTTGGGTTAGGTCAATCCGTTCGCGAGATATGGGACTTTGAAGCTAAGAAATGGTTGACAAGACAACAAATTTTTCGCACTTCTGCTGCTCCAATCGCTTAACCAGAATGGGCTAGGGAAAAAATACACATACCTTTCTAATCGGGCGAGTTTCTACTTTCAGTTACAATAGGAATTTTTGGGTTAGGTCAATCCGTTCGCGAGATATGGGACTTTGAAGCTAAGAAATGGTTGAGAAGACAACAAATTTTTCGCACTTCTGCTGCTCCAAACGCTTAACCAGAATGGCCTACGGAAAAAATACCCATACCGTTGTAATCGGACGAGTTTCTAATTTCAGGTACAATAGCAATTTTTGGGTTATGTCAATCCGTTCTCGAGGTATGGGACTTTGAAGCTAAGAAATGGTTGACAAGACAACAAATTTTTCGCACTTCTGCTGCTCCAATCGCTTAACCAGAATGGCCTTGGGAAAAAATACCCATACCATTGTAATCGGACGAGTTTCTACTTTCAGTTACAATAGGAATTTTTGGGTTAGGTCAATCCGTTCGCGAGATATGGGAGATTGAAGCTAAGAAATGGTTGACAAGACAACAAATTTTTCGCACTTCTGCTGCTCCAATCGCTTAACCAGAATGGGCTAGTGAAAAAATACACATACCGTTGTAATCGGGCGAGTTTCTACTTTTAAGTTACAATAGGAATTTTTGGGTTAGGTCAATCCGTTCGCGAGATATGGGACTTTGATGCTAAGAAATGGTTGACAAGACAACAAATTTTTCGCAATTCTGCTGCTCCAATCGCTTAACCAGAATGGGCTAGGGAAAAAATACACATACCTTTCTAATCGGGCGAGTTTCTACTTTCAGCTACAATAGGAATTTTTGGGTTAGGTCAATCCGTTCGCGAGATATGGGAGTTTGAAGCTACGAAATGGTCGAGAAGACAACAAATTTTTCGCACTTCTGCTGCTCCAAACGCTTAACCAGAATGGCCTAGGGAAAAAATACACATACCGCTGTAATCGGGCGAGTTTCTACTTTCAGTTACAATAGGAATTTTTGGGTTAGGTCAATCCGTTCGCGAGATATGGGACTTTGAAGCTAAGAAATAGTTGACAAGACAACAAATTTTTCGGACTTCTGCTGCTTCAATCGCATAACCAGAATGGCCTTGGGAAAAAATACACATACCGTTGTAATCGGGCGAGTTTCTACTTTCAGTTACAATAGGAATTTTTGGGTTAGGTCAATCCGTTCGCGAGATATGGGACTTTGAAGCTAAGAAATGGTTGAGAAGATAACAAATTTTTCGCACTTCTGCTGCTCCAATCGTTTAACCAGAATGGCCTAGGGAAAAAATACGCATACAGTTGTAATCGGGCGAGTTTCTACTTTCAGACGCAGCAGGAATTTTTGGGTTTGGACAATCCGTTCGCGAGATATGGGACTTTGAAGCTAAGAAATGGTTGAGAAGACAACAAATTTTTCGCACTTCTGCTGCTCCAAAAGCTTAACCAGAATGGCCCAGGGATAAAATGCCCATACCGTTGTAATCGGACGAGTTTCTGCTTTCAGTTACAATAGGAACTTTTGGGTTAGGTCAATCCGTTCGCGAGATATGGGACTTTGAAGCTAAGAAATGGTTGACGAGACAACAAATTTTTCGCACTTCTGCTGCTCCAATCGCTTAACCAGAATGGGCTAGGGAAAAAATACACATACCGTTGTAATCGTGCGAGTTTGTACTTTCAGACGCAATAGGAATTTTTGGGTTAGGTCAATCCGTTCGCGAGATATGGGAGTTTGAAGCCAAGAAATGGTTGAGAAGGCAAAAAATTTTTCGCAATTCTGCTGCTCCAAACGCTTATCCAGAATGGCCTAGCGAAAAAATACACATACCGATGTAATCGGGAGAGTTTCTAATATCAGGTACAATAGCAATTTTTGGGTTAGGTCAATCCGTTCGCGAGATATGGGACTTTGAAGCTAAGAAATGGTTGAGAAGACAACAAATTTTTCGCACTTCTGCTGCTCCAAACGCTTAACCAGAATGGCCTACGGAAAAAATACCCATACCGTTGTAATCGGACGAGTTTCTACTTTCAGGTACAATAGCAATTTTTGGGTTAGGTCAATCCCTTCTCTAGGTATGGGACTTTGAAACTAAGAAATGGTTGACAAGACAACAAATTTTTCGCACTTCTGCTGCTCCAATCGCTTAACCAGAATGGCCTTGGGAAAAAATACACATACCGATGTAATCGCGCGAGTTTCTACTTTCAGATGCAATAGGAATTTTTTGGTTAGGTCAATCCCTTCGCAAGATATGGGAGATTGAAGCCAAGAAATGGTTGAGAAGTCAAAAAATTTTTCGCAATTCCGCTGCACCAAACGCTTAACCAGAATGGCCTAGGGACAAAATACACATACCGTTGTAATCGGGCGAGTTTCTACTTTCAGATGCAATAGGAATTTTTGGGTTAGGTCAATCCGCTCGCGAGATATGGGACTTTGAAGCTAAGAAATGGTTGAGAAAACAACAAATTTTTCGCACTTCTGCTGCCCCAAACGCTTAACCAGAATGGCCTAGGGAAAAAATAAACATACCGCTGTAATCGGGCGAGTTTCTACTTTCAGATGCAATAGGAATTTTTGGGTTAGGTCAATCCGTTCGCGAGATATGAGAGTTTGAAGCCAAGAAATGAATGAGAAGGCAAAAAATTTTTCGCAATTCTGCGGCTCCAAACGCTTAACCAGAATGGGCCAGGGAAAAAATACACTTACCGTTGTAATCGGGCGAGTTTCTACTTTCAGATGCAATAGGAATTTTTGGGTTAGGTTAATCCGTTCGCGAGATATGGGAGTTTGAAGCTACGAAAAGGTTGAGAAGACAACAAATTTTTCGCACTTCTGCTGCTCCAAACGCTTAACCAGAATGGCCTAGGGAAAAAATACCCATACGGTTGTAATCGGACGAGTTTCTACTTTCAGTTACAATAGGAATTTTTGGGTTAGGTCAATCCGTTCGCGAGATATGGGACTTTGAAACTAAGAAATGGTTGACAAGACAACAAATTTTTCGCAATTCTGCTGCTCCAATCGCTTAACCAGAATGGCCTTGGGAAAAAATACACATACCGATGTAATCGGGCGAGTTTCTACATTCAGATGCAATAGGAATTTTTTGGTTAGGTCAATCCGTTCGCGAGATATGGGACTTTGAAGCTAAGAAATGGTTGAGAAGACAACAAATTTTTCGCACTTCTGCTGCCCCAAACGCATAACCAGAATGGCCTAGGGAAAAAATACACATACCGCTGTAATCGGGCGAGTTTCTACTTTCAGATGCAATGGGAATTTTTGGGTTAGGTCAATCCGTTCGCGAGATATGAGAGTTTGAAGCAAAGAAATGGTTGAGAAGGCAAAAAATTTTTCGCAATTCTGCTGCTCCAAACGCTTAACCAGAATGGCCTAGCGAAAAAATACACATACCGTTGTAATCGGGCGAGTTTCTACTTTCAGATGCAATAGGAATTTTTGGGTTCGTTCAATCCGTTCGCGAGATATGGGAGTTTGAAGCTAAGAAATGGTTGAGAAGACAACTAATTTTTCGCACTTCTGCTGCTCCAAACGCTTAACCAGAATGGGCTAGGGAAAAAATACGCATACCGTTGTAATCGGACGAGTTTCTACTTTCAGGTACAATAGCAATTTTTGGTTCAGGTCAATCCCTTCTCGAGGTATGGGACTTTGAAGCTAAGAAATGGTTGACAAGACAACAAATTTTTCGCGCTTCTGCTGCTCCAATCGCTTAACCAGAATGGCCTTGGGAAAAAATACACATACCGATGTAATCGGGCGAGTTTCTACATTCAGATGCAATAGGAATTTTTTGGTTATGTCAATCCGTTCGCAAGATATGGGAGATTGAAGCCAAGAAATGGTTGACAAGTCAAAAAATTTTTCGCAATTCCGCTGCACCAAACGCTTAACCAGAATGGCCTAGGGAAAAAATACACATACCGTTGCAATCGGGCGAGTTTCTACTTTCAGATGCAATTGGAATTTTTGGGTTAGGTCAATCCGCTCGCGAGATATGGGACTTTGAAGCTAAGAAATGGTTGAGAAAACAACAAATTTTTCGCACTTCTGCTGCCCCAAACGCTTAACCAGAATGGCCTAGGGAAAAAATAAACATACCGCTGTAATCGCGCGAGTTTCTACTTTCAGATGCAATAGGAATTTTTGGGTTAGGTCAATCCGTTCGCGAGATATGAGAGTTTGAAGCCAAGAAATGGTTGAGAAGAAAACAAATTTTTCGCACTTCTGCTGCTCCAAACGCTTAACCAGAATGGCCTAGGGAAAAAATACACATACCGCTGTAATCGGGCGAGTTTCTACTTTCAGTTACAATAGGAATTTTTGGGTTAGGTCAATCCGTTCGCGAGATATGGGACTTTGAAGCTAAGAAATGGTTGAGAAGACAACAAATTTTTCGCACTTCTGCTGCTCCAAACGCTTAACCAGAATGGCCGACGGAAAAAATACCCATACCGTTGTAATCGGACGAGTTTCTACTTTCAGGTACAATAGCAATTTTTGGGTTAGGTCAATCCGTTCTCGAGGTATGGGACTTTGAAGCTAAGAAATGGTTGACAAGACAACAAATTTTTCGCACTTCTGCTGCTTCAATCGCATAACCAGAATGGCCTTGGGAAAAAATACACATACCGTTGTAATCGGGCGAGTTTCTACTTTCAGTTACAATAGGAATTTTTGGGTTAGGTCAATCCGTTCGCGAGATATGGGACTTTGAAGCTAAGAAATGGTTGAGAAAACAACAAATTTTTCGCACTTCTGCTGCCCCAAACGCTTAACCAGAATGGCCTAGGGAAAAAATAAACATACCGCTGTAATCGCGCGAGTTTCTACTTTCAGATGCAATAGGAATTTTTGGGTTAGGTCAATCCGTTCGCGAGATATGGGACTTTGAAGCTAAGAAATGGTTGAGAAGACAACAAATTTTTCGCACTTCTGCTGCTCCAAACGCTTAACCAGAATGGCCGACGGAAAAAATACCCATACCGTTGTAATCGGACGAGTTTCTACTTTCAGGTACAATAACAATTTTTGGGTTAGGTCAATCCGTTCTCGAGGTATGGGACTTTGAAGCTAAGAAATGGTTGACAAGACAACAAATTTTTCGCACTTCTGCTGCTTCAATCGCATAACCAGAATGGCCTTGGGAAAAAATACACATACCGTTGTAATCGGGCGAGTTTCTACTTTCAGTTACAATAGGAATTTTTGGGTTAGGTCAATCCGTTCGCGAGATATGGGACTTTGAAGCTAAGAAATGGTTGAGAAGACAACAAATTTTTCGCACTTCTGCTGCTCCAAACGCTTAAACAGAATGGCCGACGGAAAAAATACTCATACCGTTGTAATCGGACGAGTTTCTACTTTCAGGTGCAACAGCAATTTTTGGGTTAGGTCAATCCGTTCTCGAGGTATGGGACTTTGAAGCTAAGAAATGGTTGACAAGACAACAAATTTTTCGCACTTCTGCTGCTCCAATCGCTTAACCAGAATGGCCTTGGGAAAAAATACTCATACCGATGTAATCGGGCGAGTTTCTACATTCAGATGCAATAGGAATTTTTGGGTTAGGTCAATCCGTTCGCGAGATATGGGACTTTGAAGCTAAGAAATGGTTGAGAAGACAACAAATTTTTCGCACTTCTGCTGCTCCAAACGCTTAACCAGAATGGCCGACGGAAAAAATACCCATACCGTTGTAATCGGACGAGTTTCTACTTTCAGGTACAATAACAATTTTTGGGTTAGGTCAATCCGTTCTCGAGGTATGGGACTTTGAAGCTAAGAAATGGTTGACAAGACAACAAATTTTTCGCACTTCTGCTGCTTCAATCGCATAACCAGAATGGCCTTGGGAAAAAATACACATACCGTTGTAATCGGGCGAGTTTCTACTTTCAGTTACAATAGGAATTTTTGGGTTAGGTCAATCCGTTCGCGAGATATGGGACTTTGAAGCTAAGAAATGGTTGAGAAGACAACAAATTTTTCGCACTTCTGCTGCTCCAAACGCTTAAACAGAATGGCCGACGGAAAAAATACTCATACCGTTGTAATCGGACGAGTTTCTACTTTCAGGTGCAACAGCAATTTTTGGGTTAGGTCAATCCGTTCTCGAGGTATGGGACTTTGAAGCTAAGAAATGGTTGACAAGACAACAAATTTTTCGCACTTCTGCTGCTCCAATCGCTTAACCAGAATGGCCTTGGGAAAAAATACTCATACCGATGTAATCGGGCGAGTTTCTACATTCAGATGCAATAGGAATTTTTTGGTTAGGTCAATCCGTTCGCGAGATATGGGATATTGAAGCCAAGAAATGGTTGAGAAGGCAAAAAATTTTTCGCAATTCCGCTGCACCAAACGGTTAACCAGAATGGCCTAGGGAAAAAATTCACATACCGTTGTAATCGGGCGAGCTTCTACTTTCGGATGCTATAGGAATCTTTGGGTTAGGTCAATCCGTTCGCGAGATATGGGAATTTGAAGCTAAGAAATGGTTGACAAGACAACAAATTTTTCGCACTTCTGCTGCTCCAATCGCTTAACCAGAATGGCCTTGGGAAAAAATACACATTCCGATGTAATCGGGCGAGTTTCTACATTCAGATGCAATAGGAATTTTTTGGTTAGGTCAATCCGTTCGCGAGATATGGGACTTTGATGCTAAGAAATGGTTGACAAGACAACAAATTTTTCGCACTTCTGCTGCTCCAATCGCTTAACCAGAATGGGCTAGGGAAAAAATACACATACCTTTCTAATCGGGCGAGTATCTACTTTCAGTTACAATAGGAATTTTTGGGTTAGGTCAATCCGTTCGCGAGATATGGGACTTTGAAGCTAAGAAATGGTTGAGAAGACAACAAATTTTTCGCACTTCTGCTGCTCCAAACGTTTAACCAGAATGGCCTACGGAAAAAATACCCATACCGTTGTAATCGGACGAGTTTCTACTTTCAGGTACAATAGGAATTTTTGGGTTAGGTCAATCCGTTCTCGAGCTATGGGACTTTGAAGCCAAGAAATGGTTGAGAAGTCAAAAAATTTTTCGCAATTCCGCTTCACCAAACGCTTAACCAGAATGGCCTAGGGAAAAAATACACATACCGCTGTAATCGGGCGAGTTTCGACTTTCAGATGCAATAGGAATTTTTGGGTTAGGTCAATCCGTTCGCGAGATATGGGAGCTTGAAGCCAAGAAATGGTTGAGAAGGCAAAAAATTTTTCGCACTTCTGCTGCTCCAAACGCTTAACCAGAATGGCCTAGGGAAAAAATACACACACCGTTGTAATCGGGCGAGTTTCTACTTTCAGATGCAATAGGAATTTTTGGGTTAGGTCAATCCGCTCGCGAGATATGGGACTTTGAAGCTAAGAAATGGTTGAGAAAACAACAAATTTTTCGCAATTCTGCTGCCCCAAACGCTTAACCAGTATGGCCTAGGGAAAAAATAAACATACCGCTGTAATCGGGCGAGTATCTACTTTCAGATGCAATAGGAATTTTTGGGTTAGGTCAATCCGTTCGCGAGATATGAGAGTTTGAAGCCAAGAAATGAATGAGAAGGCAAAAAATTTTTCGCAATTCTGCGGCTCCAAACGCTTAACCAGAATGGCCCAGGGAAAAAATACACTTACCGTTGTAATCGGGCGAGTTTCTACTTTCAGATGCAATAGGAATTTTTGGGTTAGGTTAATCCGTTCGCGAGATATGGGAGTTTGAAGCTACGAAATGGTTGAGAAGACAACAAATTTTTCGCACTTCTGCTGCTCCAAACGCTTAACCAGAATGGCCTCGGGAAAAAATACACATACCGCTGTAATCGGGCGAGTTTCCACTTTCAGATGCAATAGGAATTTTTGGGTTAGGTCAATCCGTTCGCGAGATATGGGAGTTTGAAGCCACGAAATAGTTGAGAAGGCAACAAATTTTTCGCAATTCTGCTGCTCCAAACGCTCAACCAGAATGGCCTAGGGAAAAAATACACATACCGCTGTAATCGGGCGAGTTTCTACTTTCAGATGCAATAGGAATTTTTTGGTTAGGTCAATCCGTTCGCAAGATATGGGATATTGAAGCCAAGAAATGGTTGAGAAGGCAAAAAATTTTTCGCAATTCCGCTGCACCAAACGGTTAACCAGAATGGCCTAGGGGAAAAATTCACATACCGTTGTAATCGGGCGAGCTTCTACTTTCAGATGCTATAGGAATCTTTGGGTTAGGTCAATCCGTTCGCGAGATATGGGAATTTGAAGCTAAGAAATGGTTGAGAAGACAACAAATTTTTCGCACTTCTGCTGCTCCAAACGCTTAACCAGAATGGCCTAGGGAAAAAATACCCATACCGTTGTAATCGGACGAGTTTCTACTTTTAAGTTACAATAGGAATTTTTGGGTTAGGTCAATCCGTTCGCGAGATATGGGACTTTGAAGCTAAGAAATGGTTGACAAGACAACAAATTTTTCGCACTTCTGCTGCTCCAATCGCTTAACCAGAATGGGCTAGGGAAAAAATACACATACCCTTCTAATCGGGCGAGTTTCTACTTTCAATTACAATAGGAATTTTTGGGTTAGGTCAATCCGTTCGCGAGATATGGGACTTTGAAGCTAAGAAATGGTTGACAAGACAACAAATTTTTCGCACTTCTGCTGCTCCAATCGCTTAACCAGAATGGCCTTGGGAAAAAATACACATACCGATGTAATCGGGCGAGTTTCTACATTCAGATGCAATAGGAATTTTTTGGTTAGGTCAATCCGTTAGCAAGATATGGGAGATTGAAGCCAAGAAATGGTTGAGAAGTCAAAAAATTTTTCGCAATTCCGCTGCACCAAACGCTTAACCAGAATGGCCTAGGGAAAAAATACACATACCGTTGTAATCGGGCGAGTTTCGACTTTCAGATGCAATAGGAATTTTTGGGTTAGGTCAATCCGTTCGCGAGATATGGGAGTTTGAAGCTACGAAATGGTTGAGAAGACAACAAATTTTTCGAACTTCTGCTGCTCCAAACGCTTAACCAGAATGGCCTAGGGAAAAAATACACATACCGCTGTAATCGGGCGAGTTTCTACTTTCAGTTACAATAGGAATTTTTGGGTTAGGTCAATCCGTTCGCGAGATATGGGACTTTGAAGCTAAGAAATGGTTGACAAGACAACAAATTTTTCGTACTTCTGCTGCTTCAATCGCATAACCAGAATGGCCTTGGGAAAAAATACACATACCGTTGTAATCGGGCGAGTTTCTACTTTCAGTTACAATAGGAATTTTTGGGTTAGTCAATCCGTTCGCGAGATATGGGACTTTGAAGCTAAGAAATGGTTGAGAAGATAACAAATTTTTCGCACTTCTGCTGCTCCAAACGCTTAAACAGAATGGCCGACGGAAAAAATACCCATACCGTTGTAATCGGACGATTTTCTACTTTCAGGTACAACAGCAATTTTTGGGTTAGGTCAATCCGTTCTCGAGGTATGGGACTTTGAAGCTAAGAAATGGTTGACAAGACAACAAATTTTTCGCACTTCTGCTGCTTCAATCGCATAACCAGAATGGCCTTGGGAAAAAATACACATACCGTTGTAATCGGGCGAGTTTCTACTTTCAGTTACAATAGGAATTTTTGGGTTAGGTCAATCCGTTCGCGAGATATGGGACTTTGAAGCTAAGAAATGGTTGAGAAGACAACAAATTTTTCGCACTTCTGCTGCTCCAAACGCTTAAACAGAATGGCCGACGGAAAAAATACCCATACCGTTGTAATCGGACGAGTTTCTACTTTCAGGTACAACAGCAATTTTTGGGTTAGGTCAATCCGTTCTCGAGGTATGGGACTTTGAAGCTAAGAAATGGTTGACAAGACAACAAATTTTTCGCACTTCTGCTGCTCCAATCGCTTAACCATAATGGCCTTGGGAAAAAATACTCATACCGATGTAATCGGGCGAGTTTCTACATTCAGATGCAATAGGAATTTTTTGGTTAGGTCAATCCGTTCGCGAGATATGGGATATTGAAGCCAAGAAATGGTTGAGAAGGCAAAAAATTTTTCGCAATTCCGCTGCACCAAACGGTTAACCAGAATGGCCTAGGGAAAAAATTCACATACCGTTGTAATCGGGCGAGCTTCTACTTTCGGATGCTATAGGAATCTTTGGGTTAGGTCAATCCGTTCGCGAGATATGGGAATTTGAAGCTAAGAAATGGTTGAGAAGACAACAAATTTTTCGCACTTCTGCTGCTCCAAACGCTTAACCAGAATGGCCTAGGCAAAAAATACCCATACCGTTGTAATCGGACGAGTTTCTACTTTCAGGTACAATAGCAATTTTTGGGTTAGGTCAATCCGTTCTCGAGCTATGGGACTTTGAAACTAAGAAATGGTTGACAAGACAACAAATTTTTCGCACTTCTGCTGCTCCAATCGCTTAACCAGAATGGCCTGGGAAAAAATACACATACCGATGTAATCGGGCGAGTTTCTACATTCAGATGCAATAGGAATTTTTTGGTTAGGTCAATCCGTTCGCGAGATATGGGACTTTGATGCTAAGAAATGGTTGACAAGACAACAAATTTTTCGCACTTCTGCTGCTCCAATCGCTTAACCAGAATGGGCTAGGGAAAAAATACACATACCTTTCTAATCGGGCGAGTATCTACTTTCAGTTACAATAGGAATTTTTGGGTTAGGTCAATCCGTTCGCGAGATATGGGACTTTGAAGCTAAGAAATGGTTGAGAAGACAACAAATTTTTCGCACTTCTGCTGCTCCAAACGTTTAACCAGAATGGCCTACGGAAAAAATACCCATACCGTTGTAATCGGACGAGTTTCTACTTTCAGGTACAATAGGAATTTTTGGGTTAGGTCAATCCGTTCTCGAGCTATGGGACTTTGAAGCTAAGAAATGGTTGACAAGACAACAAATTTTTCGCACTTCTGCTGCTCCAATCGCTTAACCAGAATGGCCTTGGGAAAAAATACACATACCGCTGTAATCGGGCGAGTTTCGACTTTCAGATGCAATAGGAATTTTCGGGTTAGGTCAATCCGTTCGCGAGATATGGGAGCTTGAAGCCAAGAAATGGTTGAGAAGGCAAAAAATTTTTCGCACTTCTGCTGCTCCAAACGCTTAACCAGAATGGCCTAGGGAAAAAATACACACACCGTTGTAATCGGGCGAGTTTCTACTTTCAGATGCAATAGGAATTTTTGGGTTAGGTCAATCCGCTCGCGAGATATGGGACTTTGAAGCTAAGAAATGGTTGAGAAAACAACAAATTTTCCCAATTCTGCTGCCCCAAACGCTTAACCAGTATGGCCTAGGGAAAAAATAAACATACCGCTGTAATCGGGCGAGTATCTACTTTCAGATGCAATAGGAATTTTTGGGTTAGGTCAATCCGTTCGCGAGATATGAGAGTTTGAAGCCAAGAAATGAATGAGAAGGCAAAAAATTTTTCGCAATTCTGCGGCTCCAAACGCTTAACCAGAATGGCCCAGGGAAAAAATACACTTACCGTTGTAATCGGGCGAGTTTCTACTTTCAGATGCAATAGGAATTTTTGGGTTAGGTTAATCCGTTCGCGAGATATGGGAGTTTGAAGCTACGAAATGGTTGAGAAGACAACAAATTTTTCGCACTTCTGCTGCTCCAAACGCTTAACCAGAATGGCCTAGGGAAAAAATACCCATACCGTTGTAATCGGACGAGTTTCTACTTTTAAGTTACAATAGGAATTTTTGGGTTAGGTCAATCCGTTCGCGAGATATGGGACTTTGAAGCTAAGAAATGGTTGACAAGACAACAAATTTTTCGCACTTCTGCTGCTCCAATCGCTTAACCAGAATGGGCTAGGGAAAAAATACACATACCTTTCTAATCGGGCGAGTTTCTACTTTCAATTACAATAGGAATTTTTGGGTTAGGTCAATCCGTTCGCGAGATATGGGACTTTGAAGCTAAGAAATGGTTGACAAGACAACAAATTTTTCGCACTTCTGCTGCTCCAATCGCTTAACCAGATTGGCCTTGGGAAAAAATACACATACCGATGTATTCGGGCGAGTTTCTACATTCAGATGCAATAGGAATTTTTTGGTTAGGTCAATCCGTTCGCATGATATGGGAGATTGAAGCCAAGAAATGGTTGAGAAGTCAAAAAATTTTTCGCAATTCCGCTGCACCAAACGCTTAACCAGAATGGCCTAGGGAAAAAATACACATACCGTTGTAATCGGGCGAGTTTCGACTTTCAGATGCAATAGGAATTTTTGGGTTAGGTCAATCCGTTCGCGAGATATGGGAGTTTGAAGCTACGAAATGGTTGAGAAGACAACAAATTTTTCGAACTTCTGCTGCTCCAAACGCTTAACCAGAATGGCCTAGGGAAAAAATACACATACCGCTGTAATCGGGCGAGTTTCTACTTTCAGTTACAATAGGAATTTTTGGGTTAGGTCAATCCGTTCGCGAGATATGGGACTTTGAAGCTAAGAAATGGTTGACAAGACAACAAATTTTTCGCACTTCTGCTGCTTCAATCGCATAACCAGAATGGCCTTGGGAAAAAATGCACATACCGTTGTAATCGGGCGAGTTTCTACTTTCAGTTACAATAGGAATTTTTGGGTTAGTCAATCCGTTCGCGAGATATGGGACTTTGAAGCTAAGAAATGGTTGAGAAGATAACAAATTTTTCGCACTTCTGCTGCTCCAAACGCTTAAACAGAATGGCCGACGGAAAAAATACCCATACCGTTGTAATCGGACGATTTTCTACTTTCAGGTACAACAGCAATTTTTGGGTTAGGTCAATCCGTTCTCGAGGTATGGGACTTTGAAGCTAAGAAATGGTTGACAAGACAACCAATTTTTCGCACTTCTGCTGCTCCAATCGCTTAACCAGAATGGCCTTGGGAAAAAATACACATACCGTTGTAATCGGGCGAGTTTCTACTTTCAGTTACAATAGGAATTTTTGGGTTAGGTCAATCCGTTCGCGAGATATGGGACTTTGAAGCTAAGAAATGGTTGAGAAGACAACAAATTTTTCGCACTTCTTCTGCTCCAAACGCTTAACCAGAATGGCCGACGGAAAAAATACCCATACCGTTGTAATCGGACGAGTTTCTACTTTCAGGTACAACAGCAATTTTTGGGTTAGGTCAATCCGTTCTCGAGGTATGGGACTTTGAAGCTAAGAAATGGTTGACAAGACAACAAATTTTTCGCAATTCTGCTGCTCCAATCGCTTAACCAGAATGGCCTTGGGAAAAAATACACATACCGATGTAATCGGGCGAGTTTCTACATTCAGATGCAATAGGAATTTTTTGGTTAGGTCAATCCGTTCGCGAGATATGGGACTTTGAAGCTAAGAAATGGTTGAGAAGACAACAAATTTTTCGCACTTCTGCTGCCCCAAACGCATAACCAGAATGGCCTAGGGAAAAAATACACATACCGGTGTAATCGGGAGAGTTTCTAATTTCAGGTACAATAGCAATTTTTGGGTTAGGTCAATCCGTTCGCGAGATATGGGACTTTGAAGCTAAGAAATGGTTGAGAAGACAACAAATTTTTCGCACTTCTGCTGCTCCAAACGCTTAACCAGAATGGCCTACGGAAAAAATACCCATACCGTTGTAATCGGACGAGTTTCTACTTTCAGGTACAATAGCAATATTTGGGTTAGGTCAATCCCTTCTCGAGGTATGGGACTTTGAAGCTAAGAAATGGTTGACAAGACAACAAATTTTTCGCACTTTTGCTGCTCCAATCGCTTAACCAGAATGGCCTTGGGAAAAAATACACATACCGATGTAATCGGGCGAGTTTCTACATTCAGATGCAATAGGAATTTTTTGGTTAGGTCAATCCGTTCGCAAGATATGGGAGTTTGAAGCCAAGAAATGGTTGAGAAGGCAAAAAATTTTTCGCAATTCTGCTGCTCCAAACGCTTAACCAGAATGGCCTAGCGTAAAAATACACATACCGTTGTAATCGGACGAGTTTCTACTTTCAGTTACAATAGGAATTTTTGGGTTAGGTCATTCCGTTCGCGAGATATGGGACTTTGGAGCTAAGAAATGGTTGACAAGACAACAAATTTTTCGCACTTCTGCTGCTCCAATCGCTTAGCCAGAATGGCCTAGGGAAAAAATTCACATACCGTTGTAATCGAGCGAGTTTCTACTTTCAGATGCAATAGGAATTTTTGGGTTAGGTCAATCCGTTCGCGAGATATGGGACTTTGAAGCTAAGAAATGGTTGAGAAGACAACAAATTTTTCGCACTTCTGCTGCTCCAAACGCATAACCAGAATGGCCTAGGGAAAAAATACACATACCGCTGTAATCGGGCGAGTTTCTACTTTCAGATGCAATAGGAATTTTTGGGTTAGGTCAATCCGTTCGCGAGATATGGGACTTTGAAGCTAAGAAATGGTTGACAAGACAACCAATTTTTCGCACTTCTGCTGCTCCAATCGCTTAACCAGAATGGCCTAGGGAAAAAATACGCATACAGTTGTAATCGGGCGAGTTTCTACTTTCAGACGCAGCAGGAATTTTTGGGTTTGGACAATCCGTTCGCGAGATATGGGACTTTGAATCTAAGAAATGGTTGAGAAGACAACAAATTTTTCGCACTTCTGCTGCTCCAAAAGCTTAACCAGAATGGCCGACGGAAAAAATTCCCATACCGTTGTAATCGGACGAGTTTCTACTTTCAGGTACAACAGCAATTTTTGGGTTAGGTCAATCCGTTCTCGAGGTATGGGACTTTGAAGCTAAGAAATGGTTGACAAGACAACAAATTTTTCGCACTTCTGCTGCTCCAATCGCTTAACCAGAATGGCCTTGGGAAAAAATACACATACCGATGTAATCGGGCGAGTTTCTACATTCAGATGCAATAGGAATTTTTTGGTTAGGTCAATCCGTTCGCGAGATATGGGACTTTGAAGCTAAGAAATGGTTGAGAAGACAACAAATTTTTCGCACTTCTGCTGCCCCAAACGCTTAACCAGAATGTCCTAGCGAAAAAATTCACATACCGTTGTAATCGGACGAGTTTCTACTTTCAGTTACAATAGGAATTTTTGGGTTAGGTCAATCCGTTCGCGAGATATGGGAGTTTGAAGCCAAGAAATGGTTGACAAGACAACAAATTTTTCGCAATTCTGCTGCTCCAATCGCTTAACCAGAATGGGTTAGGGAAAAAATGCACATACCGTTGTAATCGGGCGAGTTTCTACTTTCACACGCAACAGGAATTTTGGGGTTAAGTCAATCCGTTCGCGAGATATGGGAGTTTGAAGCCAAGAAATGGTTGAGAAGCCATAAAAATTTTCGCAATTCTGCTGCTCCAAACGCTTAACCAGAATGGCCTAGGGAAAAAATACACATACCGCTGTAATCGGGCGAGTTTCTACTTTCAGACGCAATAGGAATTTTTGGGTTAGGTCAATCCGTTCGCGAGATATGGGACTTTGAAGCTAAGAAATGCTTGAGAAGACAACACATTTTTCGCACTTCTGCTGCTCCAAACGCTTAACCAGAATGGCCTACGGAAAAAATACCCATACCGTTGTAATCGGACGAGTTTCTACTTTCAGTTACAATAGGAATTTTTGGGTTAGGTCAATCCGTTCGCGAGATATGGGACTTTGAAGCTAAGATATGGTTGACAAGACAACAAATTTTTCGCAATTCTGCTGCTCCAATCGCTTAACTAGAATGGCCTAGGGAAAAAATACACATACCGTTGTAATCGGGCGAGTTTCTACTTTCACACGCAACAGGAATTTTTGGGTTAAGTCAATCCGTTCGCGAGATATGGGAGTTTGAAACCAAGAAATGGTTGAGAAGCCATAAAAATTTTCGCATTTCTGCTGCTCCAAACTCTTAACCAGAATGGCCTAGGGAAAAAATACACATACCGCTGTAATCGGGCGAGTTTCTACTTTCAGACGCAATAGGAATTTTTGGGTTAGGTCAATCCGTTCGCGAGATATGGGAGTTTGAAGCTAAGAAATGGTTGAGAAGACAACAATTTTTTCGCAATTCTGCTGCTCCAAACTCTTAACCAGAATGGCCTAGGGAAAAAATACACATACCGCTGTAATCGGGCGAGTTTCTACTTTCAGACGCAGCAGGAATTTTTGGGTTAGGTCAATCCGTTCGCGAGATATGGGACTTTGAAGCTAAGAAATGGTTGACAGGACAACAAATTTTTCGCAATTCTGCTGGTCCAAACGCTTAACCAGAATGGCCTAGGGAAAAAATACACATACCGCTGTAATCGGGCGAGTTTCTACTTTCAGACGCAATAGGAATGTTTGGGTTAGGTCAATCCGTTCGCGAGATATGGGAGTTTGAAGCCAAGAAATGGTTGAGAAGGCAAAAAATTTTTCGCAATTCTGCTGCTCCAAACGCTTAACGAGATTGGCCTAGGGAAAAAATACACATACCGTTGTAATCGGACGAGTTTCTACTTTCAGTTACAATAGGAATTTTTGGGTTAGGTCAATCCGTTCGCGAGATATGGGTCTTTGAAGCTAAGAAATGGTTGGGAAGACAACAAATTTTTCGCACTTCTGCTGCTCCAAACGCTTAACCAGAATGGCCTAGGGAAAAAATACCCATACCGTTGTAATCGGACGAGTTTCTACTTTCAGTTACAATAGGAATTTTTGGGTTAGGTCAATCCGTTCGCGAGATATGGGACTTTGAAGCTAAGAAATGGTTGAGAAGACAACAAATTTTTCGCACTTCTGCTGCTCCAAACGCTTAACCAGAATGGCCTAGGGAAAAAATACCCATTCCGTTGTAATCGGACGAGTTTCTACTTTCAGTTACAATAGGAATTTTTGGGTTAGGTCAATCCGTTCGCGAGATATGGGACTTTGAAGCTAAGAAATGGTTGACAAGACAACAAATTTTTTGCACTACTGCTGCTCCAATCGCTTAACCAGAATGGGCTAGGGAAAAAATACACATACCGTTGTAATCGGGCGAGTTTCTACTTTCACACGCAACAGGAATTTTTGGGTTAGGTCAATCCGTTCGCGAGATATGGGAGTTTGAAGCCAAAGAAATGGTTGAGAAGGCATAAAATTTTTCGCAATTCTGCTGCTCCAAACGCTTAACCCGAATGGCCTAGGGAAAAAATACACATACCGTTGTAATCGGGCGAGTTTCTACTTTCACACGCAACAGGAATTTTTGGGTTAAGTCAATCCGTTCGCGAGATATGGGAGTTTGAAGCCAAGAAATGGTTGAGAAGCCATAAAAATTTTTGCAATTCTGCTGCTCCAAACGCTTAACCAGAATGGCCTAGGGAAAAAATACACATACCGCTGTAATCGGGCGAGTTTCTACTTTCAGACGCAATAGGAATTTTTGGGTTAGGTCAATCCGTTCGCGAGATATGGGAGTTTGAAGCTAAGAAATGGTTGAGAAGACAACAATTTTTTCGCAATTCTGCTGCTCCAAACTCTTAACCAGAATGGCCTAGGGAAAAAATACACATACCGCTGTAATCGGGCGAGTTTCTACTTTCAGACGCAGCAGGAATTTTTGGGTTAGGTCAATCCGTTCGCGAGATATGGGACTTTGAAGCTAAGAAATGGTTGACAGGACAACAAATTTTTCGCAATTCTGCTGGTCCAAACCCTTAACCAGAATGGCCTAGGGAAAAAATACACATACCGCTGTAATCGGGCGAGTTTCTACTTTCAGACGCAATAGGAATGTTTGGGTTAGGTCAATCCGTTCGCGAGATATGGGAGTTTGAAGCCAAGAAATGGTTGAGAAGGCAAAAAATTTTTCGCAATTCTGCTGCTCCAAACGCTTAACGAGATTGGCCTAGGGAAAAAATACACATACCGTTGTAATCGGACGAGTTTCTACTTTCAGTTACAATAGGAATTTTTGGGTTAGGTCAATCCGTTCGCGAGATATGGGTCTTTGAAGCTAAGAAATGGTTGAGAAGACAACAAATTTTTCGCACTTCTTCTGCTCCAAACGCTTAACCAGAATGGCCTAGGGAAAAAATACCCATACCGTTGTAATCGGACGAGTTTCTACTTTCAGTTACAATAGGAATTTTTGGGTTAGGTCAATCCGTTCGCGAGATATGGGACTTTGAAGCTAAGAAATGGTTGAGAAGACAACAATTTTTTCGCAATTCTGCTGCTCCAAACTCTTAACCAGAATGGCCTAGGGAAAAAATACACATACCGCTGTAATCGGGCGAGTTTCTACTTTCAGACGCAGCAGGAATTTTTGGGTTAGGTCAATCCGTTCGCGAGATATGGGACTTTGAAGCTAAGAAATGGTTGACAGGACAACAAATTTTTCGCAATTCTGCTGGTCCAAACCCTTAACCAGAATGGCCTAGGGAAAAAATACACATACCGCTGTAATCGGGCGAGTTTCTACTTTCAGACGCAATAGGAATGTTTGGGTTAGGTCAATCCGTTCGCGAGATATGGGAGTTTGAAGCCAAGAAATGGTTGAGAAGGCAAAAAATTTTTCGCAATTCTGCTGCTCCAAACGCTTAACGAGATTGGCCTAGGGAAAAAATACACATACCGTTGTAATCGGACGAGTTTCTACTTTCAGTTACAATAGGAATTTTTGGGTTAGGTCAATCCGTTCGCGAGATATGGGTCTTTGAAGCTAAGAAATGGTTGAGAAGACAACAAATTTTTCGCACTTCTTCTGCTCCAAACGCTTAACCAGAATGGCCTAGGGAAAAAATACCCATACCGTTGTAATCGGACGAGTTTCTACTTTCAGTTACAATAGGAATTTTTGGGTTAGGTCAATCCGTTCGCGAGATATGGGACTTTGAAGCTAAGAAATGGTTGAGAAGACAACAAATTTTTCGCACTTCTGCTGCTCCAAACGCTTAACCAGAATGGCCTAGGGAAAAAATACCCATTCCGTTGTAATCGGACGAGTTTCTACTTTCAGTTACAATAGGAATTTTTGGGTTAGGTCAATCCGTTCGCGAGATATGGGACTTTGAAGCTAAGAAATGGTTGACAAGACAACAAATTTTTTGCACTACTGCTGCTCCAATCGCTTAACCAGAATGGGCTAGGGAAAAAATACACATACCGTTGTAATCGGGCGAGTTTCTACTTTCACACGCAACAGGAATTTTTGGGTTAGGTCAATCCGTTCGCGAGATATGGGACTTTGAAGCTAAGAAATGGTTGAGAAGACAACAAATTTTTCGCAATTCTGCTGCTCCAAACTCTTAACCAGAATGGCCTAGGGAAAAAATACACATACCGTTGTAATCGGGCGAGTTTCTACTTTCAGATGCAACAGGAATTTTTGGGTTAGGTCAATCCGTTCGCGAGATATGGGAGTTTGAAACCAAGAAATGGTTGAGAAGCCATAAAAATTTTCGCAATTCTGCTGCTCCAAACGCTTAACCAGAATGGCCTAGGGAAAAAATACACATACCGCTGTAATCGGGCTAGTTTCTACTTTCAGACGCAATAGGAATTTTTGGGTTAGGTCAATCCGTTCGCGAGATATGGGAGTTTGAAGCTAAGAAATGGTTGAGAAGGCAAAAAATTTTTCGCAATTCTGCTGCTCCAAACGCTTAACGAGATTGGCCTATGGAAAAAATACACATACCGCTGTAATCGGGCGAGTTTCTACTTTCAGACGCAGCAGGAATTTTTGGGTTAGGTCAATCCGTTCGCGAGATATGGGACTTTGAAGCTAAGAAATGGTTGACAGGACAACAAATTTTTCGCAATTCTGCTGGTCCAAACGCTTAACCAGAATGGCCTAGGGAAAAAATACACATACCGCTGTAATCGGGCGAGTTTCTACTTTCAGACGCAATAGGAATGTTTGGGTTAGGTCAATCCGTTCGCGAGATATGGAAGTTTGAAGCCAAGAAATGGTTGAGAAGGCAAAAAATTGTTCGCAATTCTGCTGCTCCAAACGCTTAACGAGATTGGCCTAGGGAAAAAATACACATACCGTTGTAATCGGACGAGTTTCTACTTTCAGTTACAATAGGAATTTTTGGGTTAGGTCAATCCGTTCGCGAGATATGGGACTTTGAAGCTAAGAAATGGTTGAGAAGACAACAAATTTTTCGCACTTCTGCTGCTCCAAACGCTTAACCAGAATGGCCTAGGGAAAAAATACCCATTCCGTTGTAATCGGACGAGTTTCTACTTTCAGTTACAATAGGAATTTTTGGGTTAGGTCAATCCGTTCGCGAGATATGGGACTTTGAAGCTAAGAAATGGTTGACAAGACAACAAATTTTTTGCACCACTGCTGCTCCAATCGCTTAACCAGAATGGGCTAGGGAAAAAATACACATACCGTTGTAATCGGGCGAGTTTCTACTTTCACACGCAACAGGAATTTTTGGGTTAGGTCAATCCGTTCGCGAGATATGGGAGTTTGAAGCCAAGAAATGGTTGAGAAGGCAAAAAATTTTTCGCAATTCTGCTGCTCCAAACGCTTAACGAGATTGGCCTAGGGAAAAATTACACATGCCGTTGTAATCGGGCGAGTTTCTAATTTCAGACGCAACAGGAATTTTTGGGTTAGGTCAATCCGTTCGCGAGATATGGGACTTTGAAGCTAAGAAATGGTTGAGAAGACAACAAATTTTTCGCAATTCTGCTGCTCCAAACGCTTAACCAGAATGGCCTAGGGAAAAAATACCCATACCGTTGTAATCGGACGAGTTTCTACTTTCAGTTACAATAGGAATTTTTGGGTTAGGTCAATCCGTTCGCGAGATATGGGACTTTGAAGCTAAGAAATGGTTGACAAGACAACAAATTTTTCGTACTACTGCTGCTCCAATCGCTTAACCAGAATGGGTTAGGGAGAAAATACACATACCGTTGTAATCGGGCGAGTTTCTACTTTCACACGCAACAGGAATTTTTGGGTTAAGTCAATCCGTTCGCGAGATATGGGAGTTTGAAGCCAAGAAATGGTTGAGAAGCCATAAAAATTTTCGCAATTCTGCTGCTCCAAACGCTTAACCAGAATGGCCTAGGGCAAAAATACACATACCGCTGTAATCGGGCGAGTTTCTACTTTCAGACGCAATAGGAATTTTTGGGTTAAGTCAATCCGTTCGCGAGATATGGGAGTTTGAAGCTAAGAAATGGTTGAGAAGACAACAATTTTTTCGCAATTCTGCTGCTCCAAACGCTTAACCAGAATGGCCTAGAGAAAAAATACGCATACAGTTGTAATCGGGCGAGATTCTACTTTCAGACGCAGCAGGAATTTTTGGGTTTGGTCAATCCGTTCGCGAGATATGGGACTTTGAAGCTAAGAAATGCTTGAGAAGACAACACATTTTTCGCACTTCTGCTGCTCCAAACGCTTAACCAGAATGGCTTACGGAAAAAATACACATACCGCTGTAATCGGGCGAGTTTCTACTTTCAGACGCAATAGGAATTTTTGGGTTAGGCCAATCCGTTCGCGAGATATGGGAGTTTGAAGCGAAGAAATGGTTGAGAAGGCAAAAAATTTTTCGCAATTCTGCTGCTCCAAACGCTTAACCAGAATGGCCTAGGGAAAAAATACACATACCCTTGTAATCGGGCGAGTTTCTACTTTCAGATGAAATAGGAATTTTTGGGTTAGGTCAATCCGTTCGCGAGATATGGGAGTTTGAAGCTAAGAAATGGTTGAGAAGGCAAAAAATTTTTCGCAATTCTGCTGCTCCAAACGCTTAACCAGAATGGCCTAGGGAAAAAATACACATACCGCTGTAATCGGGCGAGTTTCTACTTTCAGACGCAATAGGAATGTTTGGGTTAGGTCAATCCGTTCGCGAGATATGGGAGTTTGAAGCCAAGAAATGGTTGAGAAGGCAAAAAACTTTTCGCAATTCTGCTGCTCCAAACGCTTAACGAGATTGGCCTAGGGAAAAAATACACATACCGTTGTAATCGGACGAGTTTCTACTTTCAGTTACAATAGGAATTTTTGGGTTAGGTCAATCCGTTCGCGAGATATGGGTCTTTGAAGCTAAGAAATGGTTGAGAAGACAACAAATTTTTTGCACTACTGCTGCTCCAATCGCTTAACCAGAATGGGCTAGGGAAAAAATACACATACCGTTGTAATCGGGCGAGTTTCTACTTTCACACGCAACAGGAATTTTTGGGTTAGGTCAATCCGTTCGCGAGATATGGGAGTTTGAAGCCAAGAAATGGTTGAGAAGGCATAAAATTTTTCGCAATTCTGCTGCTCCAAACGTTTAACCCGAATGGCCTAGGGAAAAAATACACATACCGCTGTAATCGGGCGAGTTTCTACTTTCAGACGCAATAGGAATTTTTGGGTTAGGTCAATCCGTTCGCGAGATATGGGAGTTTGAAGCTAAGAAATGGTTGAGAAGACAACAATTTTTTCGCAATTCTGCTGCTCCAAACTCTTAACCAGAATGGCCTAGGGAAAAAATACACATACCGCTGTAATCGGGCGAGTTTCTACTTTCAGACGCAGCAGGAATTTTTGGGTTAGGTCAATCCGTTCGCGAGATATGGGACTTTGAAGCTAAGAAATGGTTGACAGGACAACAAATTTTTCGCAATTCTGCTGGTCCAAACGCTTAACCAGAATGGCCTAGGGAAAAAATACACATACCGCTGTAATCGGGCGAGTTTCTACTTTCAGACGCAATAGGAATTTTTGGGTTAGGTCAATCCGTTCGCGAGATATGGGACTTTGAAGCTAAGAAATGGTTGACAGGACAACAAATTTTTCGCACTACTGCTGCTCCAATCACTTAACCAGAATGGGCTAGGGAAAAAATACACATACCGTTGTAATCGGGCGAGTTTCTACTTTCACACGCAACAGGAATTTTTGGGTTAGGTCAATCCGTTCGCGAGATATGGGAGTTTGAAGCCAAGAAATGGTTGAGAAGGCATAAAATTTTTCGCAATTCTGCTGCTCCAAACTCTTAACCAGAATGGCCTAGGGAAAAAATACACATACCGTTGTAATCGGACGAGTTTCTACTTTCAGATGCAACAGGAATTTTTGGGTTAGGTCAATCCGTTCGCGAGATATGGGAGTTTGAAGCCAAGAAATGGTTGAGAAGCCATAAAAATTTTCGCAATTCTGCTGCTCCAAACGCTTAACCAGAATGGCCTAGGGAAAAAATACACATACCGCTGTAATCGGGCGAGTTTCTACTTTCAGACGCAATAGGAATTTTTGGGTTAGGTCAATCCGTTCGCGAGATATGGGAGTTTGAAGCTAAGAAATGGTTGAGAAGGCAAAAAATTTTTCGCAATTCTGCTGCTCCAAACGCTTAACGAGATTGGCCTATGGAAAAAATACACATACCGCTGTAATCGGGCGAGTTTCTACTTTCAGACGCAGCAGGAATTTTTGGGTTAGGTCAATCCGTTCGCGAGATATGGGACTTTGAAGCTAAGAAATGGTTGACAGGACAACAAATTTTTCGCAATTCTGCTGGTCCAAACGCTTAACCAGAATGGCCTAGGGAAAAAATACACATACCGCTGTAATCGGGCGAGTTTCTACTTTCAGACGCAATAGGAATGTTTGGGTTAGGTCAATCCGTTCGCGAGATATGGGAGTTTGAAGCCAAGAAATGGTTGAGAAGGCAAAAAATTTTTCGCAATTCTGCTGCTCCAAACGCTTAACGAGATTGGCCTAGGGAAAAAATACACATACCGTTGTAATCGGACGAGTTTCTACTTTCAGTTACAATAGGAATTTTTGGGTTAGGTCAATCCGTTCGCGAGATATGGGTCTTTGAAGCTAAGAAATGGTTGAGAAGACAACAAATTTTTCGCACTTCTGCTGCTCCAAACGCTTAACCAGAATGGCCTAGGGAAAAAATACCCATACCGTTGTAATCGGACGAGTTTCTACTTTCAGTTACAATAGGAATTTTTGGGTTAGGTCAATCCGTTCGCGAGATATGGGACTTTGAAGCTAAGAAATGGTTGACAAGACAACAAATTTTTCGTACTACTGCTGCTCCAATCGCTTAACCAGAATGGGTTAGGGAAAAAATACACATACCGTTGTAATCGGGCGAGTTTCTACTTTCACACGCAACAGGAATTTTTGGGTTAAGTCAATCCGTTCGCGAGATATGGGAGTTTGAAGCCAAGAAATGGTTGAGAAGCCATAAAAATTTTCGCAATTCTGCTGCTCCAAACGCTTAACCAGAATGGCCTAGGGCAAAAATACACATACCGCTGTAATCGGGCGAGTTTCTACTTTCAGACGCAATAGGAATTTTTGGGTTAGGTCAATCCGTTCGCGAGATATGGGAGTTTGAAGCTAAGAAATGGTTGAGAAGACAACAATTTTTTCGCAATTCTGCTGCTCCAAACGCTTAACCAGAATGGCCTAGAGAAAAAATACGCATACCGTTGTAATCGGACGAGTTTCTACTTTCAGTTACAATAGGAATTTTTGGGTTAGGTCAATCCGTTCGCGAGATATGGGAGTTTGAAGCCAAGAAATGGTTGACAAGACAACAAATTTTTCGCAATTCTGCTGCTCCAATCGCTTAACCAGAATGGGTTAGGGAAAAAATGCACATACCGTTGTAATCGGGCGAGTTTCTACTTTCACACGCAACAGGAATTTTGGGGTTAAGTCAATCCGTTCGCGAGATATGGGAGTTTGAAGCCAAGAAATGGTTGAGAAGCCATAAAAATTTTCGCAATTCTGCTGCTCCAAACGCTTAACCAGAATGGCCTAGGGAAAAAATACACATACCGCTGTAATCGGGCGAGTTTCTACTTTCAGACGCAATAGGAATTTTTGGGTTAGGTCAATCCGTTCGCGAGATATGGGAGTTTGAAGCTAAGAAATGGTTGAGAAGACAACAATTTTTTCGCAATTCTGCTGCTCCAAACGCTTAACCAGAATGGCCTAGAGAAAAAATACGCATACAGTTGTAATCGGGCGAGATTCTACTTTCAGTTACAATAGGAATTTTTGGGTTAGGTCAATCCGTTCGCGAGATATGGGACTTTGAAGCTAAGAAATGGTTGACAAGACAACAAATTTTTTGCACTACTGCTGCTCCAATCGCTTAACCAGAATGGGCTAGGGAAAAAATACACATACCGTTGTAATCGGGCGAGTTTCTACTTTCACACGCAACAGGAATTTTTGGGTTAGGTCAATCCGTTCGCGAGATATGGGAGTTTGAAGCCAAGAAATGGTTGAGAAGGCAAAAAATTTTTCGCAATTCTGCTGCTCCAAACGCTTAACGAGATTGGCCTAGGGAAAAATTACACATGCCTTTGTAATCGGGCGAGTTTCTAATTTCAGACGCAACAGGAATTTTTGGGTTAGGTCAATCCGTTCGCGAGATATGGGACTTTGAAGCTAAGAAATGGTTGAGAAGACAACAAATTTTTCGCAATTCTGCTGCTCCAAACGCTTAACCAGAATGGCCTAGAGAAAAAATACCCATACCGTTGTAATCGGACGAGTTTCTACTTTCAGTTACAATAGGAATTTTTGGGTTAGGTCAATCCGTTCGCGAGATATGGGACTTTGAAGCTAAGAAATGGTTGACAAGACAACAAATTTTTCGTACTACTGCTGCTCCAATCGCTTAACCAGAATGGGTTAGGGAAAAAATACACATACCGTTGTAATCGGGCGAGTTTCTACTTTCACACGCAACAGGAATTTTTGGGTTAAGTCAATCCGTTCGCGAGATATGGGACTTTGAAGCTAAGAAATGCTTGAGAAGACAACAATTTTTTCGCACTTCTGCTGCTCCAAACGCTTAACCAGAATGGCCTACGGAAAAAATACCCATACCGTTGTAATCGGACGAGTTTCTACTTTCAGTTACAATAGGAATTTTTGGGTTAGGTCAATCCGTTCGCGAGATATGGGAGTTTGAAGCCAAGAAATGGTTGAGAAGGCATAAAAATTTTCGCAATTCTGCTGCTCCAAACGCTTAACCAGAATGGCCTAGGGAAAAAATACACATACCGCTGTAATCGGGCGAGTATCTACTTTCAGACGCAATAGGAATTTTTGGGTTAGGCCAATCCGTTCGCGAGATATGGGAGTTTGAAGCGAAGAAATGGTTGAGAAGGCAAAAAATTTTTCGCAATTCTGCTGCTCCAAACGCTTAACCAGAATGGCTTAGGGAAAAAATACACATACCCTTGTAATCGGGCGAGTTTCTACTTTCAGATGAAATAGGAATTTTTGGGTTAGGTCAATCCGTTCGCGAGATATGGGAGTTTGAAGCTAAGAAATGGTTGAGAAGACAACAAATTTTTCGCAATTCTGCTGGTCCAAACGCTTAACCAGAATGGGCTAGGGAAAAAATACACATACCGCTGTAATCGGGCGAGTATCTACTTTCAGACGCAATAGGAATGTTTGGGTTAGGTCAATCCGTTCGCGAGATATGGGAGTGTGAAGCTATGAAATGGTTGAGAAGAAAACAAATTTGTCGCACTTCTGCTGCTCCAGCGCTTAACCAGAATGGCCTAGGGAAAAAATACGCATACAGTTGTAATCGGGCGAGTTTCTACTTTCAGACGCAGCAGGAATTTTTGGGTTTGGTCACTCCGTTCGCGAGATATGGGAGTTTGAAGCCAAGATATGGTTGAGAAGGCAAAAAATTTTTCGCAGATCTGCGGCTCCAAACGCTTAACCAGAATGGCCTAGGGGAAAAATACACATACCGTTGTAATCGGGCGAGTTTCTACTTTCAGATGCAATAGGAATTTTTGGGTTAGGTCAATCCGTTCGCGAGATATGGGAGTGTGAAGCTATGAAATGGTTGAGAAGACAACAAATTTGTCGCACTTCTGCTGCTCCAGCGCTTAACCAGAATGGCCTAGGGAAGAAATACGCATACAATTGTAATCGGGCGAGTTTCTACTTTCAGACGCAGCAGGAATTTTTGGGCTTGGTCAATCCGTTCGCGAGATATGGGAGTTTGAAGCTAAGAAATGGTTGAGAAGACAACTAATTTTTCGCAGATCTGCGGCTCCAAACGCTTAACCAGAATGGCCTAGGGGAAAAATACACATACCGTTGTAATCGGGCGAGTTTCTACTTTCAGATGCAATAGGAATTTTTGGGTTAGGTCAATCCGTTCGCGAGATATGGGAGTGTGAAGCTATGAAATGGTTGAGAAGACAACAAATTTGTCGCACTTCTGCTGCTCCAGCGCTTAACCAGAATGGCCTAGGGAAGAAATACGCATACAATTGTAATCGGGCGAGTTTCTACTTTCAGACGCAGCAGGAATTTTTGGGCTTGGTCAATCCGTTCGCGAGATATGGGAGTTTGAAGCTAAGAAATGGTTGAGAAGACAACTAATTTTTCGCACTTCTGCTGCTCCAGCGCTTAACCAGAATGGCCTAGGGAAAAAATACACATACCGTTGTAATCGGGCGAGTTTCTACTTTCACACGCAACAGGAATTTTTGGGTTAGGTCTATCCGTTCGCGAGATATGGGAGTTTGAAGCCAAGAAATGGTTGAGAAGGCATAAAAATTTTCGCAATTCTGCTGCTCCAAACGCTTAACCAGAATGGCCTAGGGAAAAAATACACATACCGTTGTAATCGGGCGAGTTTCTACTTTCACACGCAACAGGAATTTTTGGGTTAGGTCTATCCGTTCGCGAGATATGGGAGTTTGAAGCCAAGAAATGGTTGAGAAGGCATAAAAATTTTCGCAATTCTGCTGCTCCAAACGCTTAACCCGAATGGCCTAGGGAAAAAATACACATACCGCTGTAATCGGGCGAGTTTCTACTTTCAGACGCAATAGGAATTTTTGGGTTAGGTCAATCCGTTCGCGAGATATGGGACTTTGAAGCTAAGAAATGGTTGAGAAGACAACAATTTTTTCGCAATTCTGCTGCTCCAAACGCTTAACCAGAATGGCCTAGGGAAAAAATACACATACCGTTGTAATCGGACGAGTTTCTACTTTCAGTTACAATAGGAATTTTTGGGTTAGGTCAATCCGTTCGCGAGATATGGGACTTTGAAGCTAAGAAATGGTTGACAAGAGAACAAATTTTTCGTACTACTGCTGCTCCAATCGCTTAACCAGAATGGGCTAGGGAAAAAATACACATACCGTTGTAATCGGGAGTGTTTCTAATTTCAGACGCAACAGGAATTTTTGGGTTAGGTGAATCCGTTCGCGAGATATGGGACTTTGAAGCTAAGAAATGGTTGACAAGACAACAAATTTTTCGCAATTCTGCTGCTCCAATCGCTTAACTAGAATGGCCTAGGGAAAAAATACACTTACCGTTGTAATCGGGCTAGTTTCTACTTTCAGACGCAACAGGAATTTTTGGGTTAGGTCAATCCGTTCGCGAGATATGGGAGTTTGAAGCCAAGAAATGGTTGAGAAGGCAAAAAATTTTTCGCAATTCTGCTGCTCCAAACGCTTAACGAGACTGGCCTAGGGAAAAATTACACATGCCTTTGTAATCGGGCGAGTTTCTAATTTCAGACGCAACAGGAATTTTTGGGTTAGGTCAATCCGTTCGCGAGATATGGGACTTTGAAGCTAAGAAATGGTTGAGAAGACAACAAATTTTTCGCAATTCTGCTGCTCCAAACGCTTAACCAGAATGGCCTAGAGAAAAAATACCCATACCGTTGTAATCGGACGAGTTTCTACTTTCAGTTACAATAGGAATTTTTGGGTTAGGTCAATCCGTTCGCGAGATATGGGACTTTGAAGCTAAGAAATGGTTGACAAGACAACAAATTTTTCGTACTACTGCTGCTCCAATCGCTTAACCAGACTGGGTTAGGGAAAAAATACACATACCGTTGTAATCGGGCGAGTTTCTACTTTCACACGCAACAGGAATTTTTGGGTTAAGTCAATCCGTTCGCGAGATATGGGAGTTTGAAGCCAAGAAATGGTTGAGAAGCCATAAAAATTTTCGCAATTCTGCTGCTCCAAACGCTTAACCAGAATGGCCTAGGGCAAAAATACACATACCGCTGTAATCGGGCGAGTTTCTACTTTCAGACGCAATAGGAATTTTTGGGTTAGGTCAATCCGTTCGCGAGATATGGGAGTTTGAAGCTAAGAAATGGTTGAGAAGACAACAATTTTTTCGCAATTCTGCTGCTCCAAACGCTTAACCAGAATGGCCTAGAGAAAAAATACGCATACAGTTGTAATCGGGCGAGATTCTACTTTCAGACGCAGCAGGAATTTTTGGGTTTGGTCAATCCGTTCGCGAGATATGGGACATTGAAGCTAAGAAATGCTTGAGAAGACAACAATTTTTTCGCACTTCTGCTGCTCCAAACGCTTAACCAGAATGGCCTACGGAAAAAATACCCATACCGTTGTAATCGGACGAGTTTCTACTTTCAGTTACAATAGGAATTTTTGGGTTAGGTCAATGCGTTCGCGAGATATGGGAGTTTGAAGCCAAGAAATGGTTGAGAAGGCATAAAAATTTTCGCAATTCTGCTGCTCCAAACGCTTAACCAGAATGGCCTAGGGAAAAAATACACATACCGCTGTAATCGGGCGAGTATCTACTTTCAGACGCAATAGGAATTTTTGGGTTAGGCCAATCCGTTCGCGAGATATGGGAGTTTGAAGGGAAGAAATGGTTGAGAAGGCAAAAAATTTTTCGCAATTCTGCTGCTCCAAACGCTTAACCAGAATGGCCTAGGGAAAAAATACACATACCCTTGTAATCGGGCGAGTTTCTACTTTCAGATGAAATAGGAATTTTTGGGTTAGGTCAATCCGTTCGCGAGATATGGGAGTTTGAAGCTAAGAAATGGTTGAGAAGACAACAAATTTTTCGCAATTCTGCTGGTCCAAACGCTTAACCAGAATGGGCTAGGGAAAAAATACACATACCGCTGTAATCGGGCGAGTATCTACTTTCAGACGCAATAGGAATGTTTGGGTTAGGTCAATCCGTTCGCGAGATATGGGAGTTTGAAGCCAAGAAATGGTTGAGAAGGCAAAAAATTTTTCGCAATTCTGCTGCTCCAAACGCTTAACGAGATTGGCCTAGGGAAAAAATACACATACCGTTGTAATCGGACGAGTTTCTACTTTCAGTTACAATAGGAATTTTTGGGTTAGGTCAATCCGTTCGCGAGATATGGGTCTTTGAAGCTAAGAAATGGTTGAGAAGACAACAAATTTTTCGCACTTCTGCTGCTCCAAACGCTTAACCAGAATGGCCTAGGGAAAAAATACCCATACCGTTGTAATCGGACGAGTTTCTACTTTCAGTTACAATAGGAATTTTTGGGTTAGGTCAATCCGTTCGCGAGATATGGGACTTTGAAGCTAAGAAATGGTTGACAAGACAACAAATTTTTCGTACTACTGCTGCTCCAATCGCTTAACCAGAATGGGTTAGGGAAAAAATACACATACCGTTGTAATCGGGCGAGTTTCTACTTTCACACGCAACAGGAATTTTTGGGTTAAGTCAATCCGTTCGCGAGATATGGGAGTTTGAAGCCAAGAAATGGTTGAGAAGCCATAAAAATTTTCGCAATTCTGCTGCTCCAAACGCTTAACCAGAATGGCCTAGGGCAAAAATACACATACCGCTGTAATCGGGCGAGTTTCTACTTTCAGACGCAATAGGAATTTTTGGGTTAGGTCAATCCGTTCGCGAGATATGGGAGTTTGAAGCTAAGAAATGGTTGAGAAGACAACAATTTTTTCGCAATTCTGCTGCTCCAAACGCTTAACCAGAATGGCCTAGAGAAAAAATACGCATACCGTTGTAATCGGACGAGTTTCTACTTTCAGTTACAATAGGAATTTTTGGGTTAGGTCAATCCGTTCGCGAGATATGGGAGTTTGAAGCCAAGAAATGGTTGACAAGACAACAAATTTTTCGCAATTCTGCTGCTCCAATCGCTTAACCAGAATGGGTTAGGGAAAAAATGCACATACCGTTGTAATCGGGCGAGTTTCTACTTTCACACGCAACAGGAATTTTGGGGTTAAGTCAATCCGTTCGCGAGATATGGGAGTTTGAAGCCAAGAAATGGTTGAGAAGCCATAAAAATTTTCGCAATTCTGCTGCTCCAAACGCTTAACCAGAATGGCCTAGGGAAAAAATACACATACCGCTGTAATCGGGCGAGTTTCTACTTTCAGACGCAATAGGAATTTTTGGGTTAGGTCAATCCGTTCGCGAGATATGGGAGTTTGAAGCTAAGAAATGGTTGAGAAGACAACAATTTTTTCGCAATTCTGCTGCTCCAAACGCTTAACCAGAATGGCCTAGAGAAAAAATACGCATACAGTTGTAATCGGGCGAGATTCTACTTTCAGTTACAATAGGAATTTTTGGGTTAGGTCAATCCGTTCGCGAGATATGGGACTTTGAAGCTAAGAAATGGTTGACAAGACAACAAATTTTTTGCACTACTGCTGCTCCAATCGCTTAACCAGAATGGGCTAGGGAAAAAATACACATACCGTTGTAATCGGGCGAGTTTCTACTTTCACACGCAACAGGAATTTTTGGGTTAGGTCAATCCGTTCGCGAGATATGGGAGTTTGAAGCCAAGAAATGGTTGAGAAGGCAAAAAATTTTTCGCAATTCTGCTGCTCCAAACGCTTAACGAGATTGGCCTAGGGAAAAATTACACATGCCTTTGTAATCGGGCGAGTTTCTAATTTCAGACGCAACAGGAATTTTTGGGTTAGGTCAATCCGTTCGCGAGATATGGGACTTTGAAGCTAAGAAATGGTTGAGAAGACAACAAATTTTTCGCAATTCTGCTGCTCCAAACGCTTAACCAGAATGGCCTAGAGAAAAAATACCCATACCGTTGTAATCGGACGAGTTTCTACTTTCAGTTACAATAGGAATTTTTGGGTTAGGTCAATCCGTTCGCGAGATATGGGACTTTGAAGCTAAGAAATGGTTGACAAGACAACAAATTTTTCGTACTACTGCTGCTCCAATCGCTTAACCAGAATGGGTTAGGGAAAAAATACACATACCGTTGTAATCGGGCGAGTTTCTACTTTCACACGCAACAGGAATTTTTGGGTTAAGTCAATCCGTTCGCGAGATATGGGACTTTGAAGCTAAGAAATGCTTGAGAAGACAACAATTTTTTCGCACTTCTGCTGCTCCAAACGCTTAACCAGAATGGCCTACGGAAAAAATACCCATACCGTTGTAATCGGACGAGTTTCTACTTTCAGTTACAATAGGAATTTTTGGGTTAGGTCAATCCGTTCGCGAGATATGGGAGTTTGAAGCCAAGAAATGGTTGAGAAGGCATAAAAATTTTCGCAATTCTGCTGCTCCAAACGCTTAACCAGAATGGCCTAGGGAAAAAATACACATACCGCTGTAATCGGGCGAGTATCTACTTTCAGACGCAATAGGAATTTTTGGGTTAGGCCAATCCGTTCGCGAGATATGGGAGTTTGAAGCGAAGAAATGGTTGAGAAGGCAAAAAATTTTTCGCAATTCTGCTGCTCCAAACGCTTAACCAGAATGGCCTAGGGAAAAAATACACATACCCTTGTAATCGGGCGAGTTTCTACTTTCAGATGAAATAGGAATTTTTGGGTTAGGTCAATCCGTTCGCGAGATATGGGAGTTTGAAGCTAAGAAATGGTTGAGAAGACAACAAATTTTTCGCAATTCTGCTGGTCCAAACGCTTAACCAGAATGGGCTAGGGAAAAAATACACATACCGCTGTAATCGGGCGAGTATCTACTTTCAGACGCAATAGGAATGTTTGGGTTAGGTCAATCCGTTCGCGAGATATGGGAGTGTGAAGCTATGAAATGGTTGAGAAGAAAACAAATTTGTCGCACTTCTGCTGCTCCAGCGCTTAACCAGAATGGCCTAGGGAAAAAATACGCATACAGTTGTAATCGGGCGAGTTTCTACTTTCAGACGCAGCAGGAATTTTTGGGTTTGGTCACTCCGTTCGCGAGATATGGGAGTTTGAAGCCAAGATATGGTTGAGAAGGCAAAAAATTTTTCGCAGATCTGCGGCTCCAAACGCTTAACCAGAATGGCCTAGGGGAAAAATACACATACCGTTGTAATCGGGCGAGTTTCTACTTTCAGATGCAATAGGAATTTTTGGGTTAGGTCAATCCGTTCGCGAGATATGGGAGTGTGAAGCTATGAAATGGTTGAGAAGACAACAAATTTGTCGCACTTCTGCTGCTCCAGCGCTTAACCAGAATGGCCTAGGGAAGAAATACGCATACAATTGTAATCGGGCGAGTTTCTACTTTCAGACGCAGCAGGAATTTTTGGGCTTGGTCAATCCGTTCGCGAGATATGGGAGTTTGAAGCTAAGAAATGGTTGAGAAGACAACTAATTTTTCGCAGATCTGCGGCTCCAAACGCTTAACCAGAATGGCCTAGGGGAAAAATACACATACCGTTGAAATCGGGCGAGTTTCTACTTTCAGATGCAATAGGAATTTTTGGGTTAGGTCAATCCGTTCGCGAGATATGGGAGTGTGAAGCTATGAAATGGTTGAGAAGACAACAAATTTGTCGCACTTCTGCTGCTCCAGCGCTTAACCAGAATGGCCTAGGGAAGAAATACGCATACAATTGTAATCGGGCGAGTTTCTACTTTCAGACGCAGCAGGAATTTTTGGGCTTGGTCAATCCGTTCGCGAGATATGGGAGTTTGAAGCTAAGAAATGGTTGAGAAGACAACTAATTTTTCGCACTTCTGCTGCTCCAGCGCTTAACCAGAATGGCCTAGGGAAAAAATACACATACCGTTGTAATCGGGCGAGTTTCTACTTTCACACGCAACAGGAATTTTTGGGTTAGGTCTATCCGTTCGCGAGATATGGGAGTTTGAAGCCAAGAAATGGTTGAGAAGGCATAAAAATTTTCGCAATTCTGCTGCTCCAAACGCTTAACCAGAATGGCCTAGGGAAAAAATACACATACCGTTGTAATCGGGCGAGTTTCTACTTTCACACGCAACAGGAATTTTTGGGTTAGGTCTATCCGTTCGCGAGATATGGGAGTTTGAAGCCAAGAAATGGTTGAGAAGGCATAAAAATTTTCGCAATTCTGCTGCTCCAAACGCTTAACCCGAATGGCCTAGGGAAAAAATACACATACCGCTGTAATCGGGCGAGTTTCTACTTTCAGACGCAATAGGAATTTTTGGGTTAGGTCAATCCGTTCGCGAGATATGGGACTTTGAAGCTAAGAAATGGTTGAGAAGACAACAATTTTTTCGCAATTCTGCTGCTCCAAACGCTTAACCAGAATGGCCTAGGGAAAAAATACACATACCGTTGTAATCGGACGAGTTTCTACTTTCAGTTACAATAGGAATTTTTGGGTTAGGTCAATCCGTTCGCGAGATATGGGACTTTGAAGCTAAGAAATGGTTGACAAGAGAACAAATTTTTCGTACTACTGCTGCTCCAATCGCTTAACCAGAATGGGCTAGGGAAAAAATACACATACCGTTGTAATCGGGAGTGTTTCTAATTTCAGACGCAACAGGAATTTTTGGGTTAGGTGAATCCGTTCGCGAGATATGGGACTTTGAAGCTAAGAAATGGTTGACAAGACAACAAATTTTTCGCAATTCTGCTGCTCCAATCGCTTAACTAGAATGGCCTAGGGAAAAAATACACTTACCGTTGTAATCGGGCTAGTTTCTACTTTCAGACGCAACAGGAATTTTTGGGTTAGGTCAATCCGTTCGCGAGATATGGGAGTTTGAAGCCAAGAAATGGTTGAGAAGGCAAAAAATTTTTCGCAATTCTGCTGCTCCAAACGCTTAACGAGATTGGCCTAGGGAAAAATTACACATGCCTTTGTAATCGGGCGAGTTTCTAATTTCAGACGCAACAGGAATTTTTGGGTTAGGTCAATCCGTTCGCGAGATATGGGACTTTGAAGCTAAGAAATGGTTGAGAAGACAACAAATTTTTCGCAATTCTGCTGCTCCAAACGCTTAACCAGAATGGCCTAGAGAAAAAATACCCATACCGTTGTAATCGGACGAGTTTCTACTTTCAGTTACAATAGGAATTTTTGGGTTAGGTCAATCCGTTCGCGAGATATGGGACTTTGAAGCTAAGAAATGGTTGACAAGACAACAAATTTTTCGTACTACTGCTGCTCCAATCGCTTAACCAGACTGGGTTAGGGAAAAAATACACATACCGTTGTAATCGGGCGAGTTTCTACTTTCACACGCAACAGGAATTTTTGGGTTAAGTCAATCCGTTCGCGAGATATGGGAGTTTGAAGCCAAGAAATGGTTGAGAAGCCATAAAAATTTTCGCAATTCTGCTGCTCCAAACGCTTAACCAGAATGGCCTAGGGCAAAAATACACATACCGCTGTAATCGGGCGAGTTTCTACTTTCAGACGCAATAGGAATTTTTGGGTTAGGTCAATCCGTTCGCGAGATATGGGAGTTTGAAGCTAAGAAATGGTTGAGAAGACAACAATTTTTTCGCAATTCTGCTGCTCCAAACGCTTAACCAGAATGGCCTAGAGAAAAAATACGCATACCGTTGTAATCGGACGAGTTTCTACTTTCAGTTACAATAGGAATTTTTGGGTTAGGTCAATCCGTTCGCGAGATATGGGAGTTTGAAGCCAAGAAATGGTTGACAAGACAACAAATTTTTCGCAATTCTGCTGCTCCAATCGCTTAACCAGAATGGGTTAGGGAAAAAATGCACATACCGTTGTAATCGGGCGAGTTTCTACTTTCACACGCAACAGGAATTTTGGGGTTAAGTCAATCCGTTCGCGAGATATGGGAGTTTGAAGCCAAGAAATGGTTGAGAAGCCATAAAAATTTTCGCAATTCTGCTGCTCCAAACGCTTAACCAGAATGGCCTAGGGAAAAAATACACATACCGCTGTAATCGGGCGAGTTTCTACTTTCAGACGCAATAGGAATTTTTGGGTTAGGTCAATCCGTTCGCGAGATATGGGAGTTTGAAGCTAAGAAATGGTTGAGAAGACAACAATTTTTTCGCAATTCTGCTGCTCCAAACGCTTAACCAGAATGGCCTAGAGAAAAAATACGCATACAGTTGTAATCGGGCGAGATTCTACTTTCAGTTACAATAGGAATTTTTGGGTTAGGTCAATCCGTTCGCGAGATATGGGACTTTGAAGCTAAGAAATGGTTGACAAGACAACAAATTTTTTGCACTACTGCTGCTCCAATCGCTTAACCAGAATGGGCTAGGGAAAAAATACACATACCGTTGTAATCGGGCGAGTTTCTACTTTCACACGCAACAGGAATTTTTGGGTTAGGTCAATCCGTTCGCGAGATATGGGAGTTTGAAGCCAAGAAATGGTTGAGAAGGCAAAAAATTTTTCGCAATTCTGCTGCTCCAAACGCTTAACGAGATTGGCCTAGGGAAAAATTACACATGCCTTTGTAATCGGGCGAGTTTCTAATTTCAGACGCAACAGGAATTTTTGGGTTAGGTCAATCCGTTCGCGAGATATGGGACTTTGAAGCTAAGAAATGGTTGAGAAGACAACAAATTTTTCGCAATTCTGCTGCTCCAAACGCTTAACCAGAATGGCCTAGAGAAAAAATACCCATACCGTTGTAATCGGACGAGTTTCTACTTTCAGTTACAATAGGAATTTTTGGGTTAGGTCAATCCGTTCGCGAGATATGGGACTTTGAAGCTAAGAAATGGTTGACAAGACAACAAATTTTTCGTACTACTGCTGCTCCAATCGCTTAACCAGAATGGGTTAGGGAAAAAATACACATACCGTTGTAATCGGGCGAGTTTCTACTTTCACACGCAACAGGAATTTTTGGGTTAAGTCAATCCGTTCGCGAGATATGGGACTTTGAAGCTAAGAAATGCTTGAGAAGACAACAATTTTTTCGCACTTCTGCTGCTCCAAACGCTTAACCAGAATGGCCTACGGAAAAAATACCCATACCGTTGTAATCGGACGAGTTTCTACTTTCAGTTACAATAGGAATTTTTGGGTTAGGTCAATCCGTTCGCGAGATATGGGAGTTTGAAGCCAAGAAATGGTTGAGAAGGCATAAAAATTTTCGCAATTCTGCTGCTCCAAACGCTTAACCAGAATGGCCTAGGGAAAAAATACACATACCGCTGTAATCGGGCGAGTATCTACTTTCAGACGCAATAGGAATTTTTGGGTTAGGCCAATCCGTTCGCGAGATATGGGAGTTTGAAGCGAAGAAATGGTTGAGAAGGCAAAAAATTTTTCGCAATTCTGCTGCTCCAAACGCTTAACCAGAATGGCCTAGGGAAAAAATACACATACCCTTGTAATCGGGCGAGTTTCTACTTTCAGATGAAATAGGAATTTTTGGGTTAGGTCAATCCGTTCGCGAGATATGGGAGTTTGAAGCTAAGAAATGGTTGAGAAGACAACAAATTTTTCGCAATTCTGCTGGTCCAAACGCTTAACCAGAATGGGCTAGGGAAAAAATACACATACCGCTGTAATCGGGCGAGTATCTACTTTCAGACGCAATAGGAATGTTTGGGTTAGGTCAATCCGTTCGCGAGATATGGGAGTGTGAAGCTATGAAATGGTTGAGAAGAAAACAAATTTGTCGCACTTCTGCTGCTCCAGCGCTTAACCAGAATGGCCTAGGGAAAAAATACGCATACAGTTGTAATCGGGCGAGTTTCTACTTTCAGACGCAGCAGGAATTTTTGGGTTTGGTCACTCCGTTCGCGAGATATGGGAGTTTGAAGCCAAGATATGGTTGAGAAGGCAAAAAATTTTTCGCAGATCTGCGGCTCCAAACGCTTAACCAGAATGGCCTAGGGGAAAAATACACATACCGTTGTAATCGGGCGAGTTTCTACTTTCAGATGCAATAGGAATTTTTGGGTTAGGTCAATCCGTTCGCGAGATATGGGAGTGTGAAGCTATGAAATGGTTGAGAAGACAACAAATTTGTCGCACTTCTGCTGCTCCAGCGCTTAACCAGAATGGCCTAGGGAAGAAATACGCATACAATTGTAATCGGGCGAGTTTCTACTTTCAGACGCAGCAGGAATTTTTGGGCTTGGTCAATCCGTTCGCGAGATATGGGAGTTTGAAGCTAAGAAATGGTTGAGAAGACAACTAATTTTTCGCAGATCTGCGGCTCCAAACGCTTAACCAGAATGGCCTAGGGGAAAAATACACATACCGTTGAAATCGGGCGAGTTTCTACTTTCAGATGCAATAGGAATTTTTGGGTTAGGTCAATCCGTTCGCGAGATATGGGAGTGTGAAGCTATGAAATGGTTGAGAAGACAACAAATTTGTCGCACTTCTGCTGCTCCAGCGCTTAACCAGAATGGCCTAGGGAAGAAATACGCATACAATTGTAATCGGGCGAGTTTCTACTTTCAGACGCAGCAGGAATTTTTGGGCTTGGTCAATCCGTTCGCGAGATATGGGAGTTTGAAGCTAAGAAATGGTTGAGAAGACAACTAATTTTTCGCACTTCTGCTGCTCCAGCGCTTAACCAGAATGGCCTAGGGAAAAAATACACATACCGTTGTAATCGGGCGAGTTTCTACTTTCACACGCAACAGGAATTTTTGGGTTAGGTCTATCCGTTCGCGAGATATGGGAGTTTGAAGCCAAGAAATGGTTGAGAAGGCATAAAAATTTTCGCAATTCTGCTGCTCCAAACGCTTAACCAGAATGGCCTAGGGAAAAAATACACATACCGTTGTAATCGGGCGAGTTTCTACTTTCACACGCAACAGGAATTTTTGGGTTAGGTCTATCCGTTCGCGAGATATGGGAGTTTGAAGCCAAGAAATGGTTGAGAAGGCATAAAAATTTTCGCAATTCTGCTGCTCCAAACGCTTAACCCGAATGGCCTAGGGAAAAAATACACATACCGCTGTAATCGGGCGAGTTTCTACTTTCAGACGCAATAGGAATTTTTGGGTTAGGTCAATCCGTTCGCGAGATATGGGACTTTGAAGCTAAGAAATGGTTGAGAAGACAACAATTTTTTCGCAATTCTGCTGCTCCAAACGCTTAACCAGAATGGCCTAGGGAAAAAATACACATACCGTTGTAATCGGACGAGTTTCTACTTTCAGTTACAATAGGAATTTTTGGGTTAGGTCAATCCGTTCGCGAGATATGGGACTTTGAAGCTAAGAAATGGTTGACAAGAGAACAAATTTTTCGTACTACTGCTGCTCCAATCGCTTAACCAGAATGGGCTAGGGAAAAAATACACATACCGTTGTAATCGGGAGTGTTTCTAATTTCAGACGCAACAGGAATTTTTGGGTTAGGTGAATCCGTTCGCGAGATATGGGACTTTGAAGCTAAGAAATGGTTGACAAGACAACAAATTTTTCGCAATTCTGCTGCTCCAATCGCTTAACTAGAATGGCCTAGGGAAAAAATACACTTACCGTTGTAATCGGGCTAGTTTCTACTTTCAGACGCAACAGGAATTTTTGGGTTAGGTCAATCCGTTCGCGAGATATGGGAGTTTGAAGCCAAGAAATGGTTGAGAAGGCAAAAAATTTTTCGCAATTCTGCTGCTCCAAACGCTTAACGAGATTGGCCTAGGGAAAAATTACACATGCCTTTGTAATCGGGCGAGTTTCTAATTTCAGACGCAACAGGAATTTTTGGGTTAGGTCAATCCGTTCGCGAGATATGGGACTTTGAAGCTAAGAAATGGTTGAGAAGACAACAAATTTTTCGCAATTCTGCTGCTCCAAACGCTTAACCAGAATGGCCTAGAGAAAAAATACCCATACCGTTGTAATCGGACGAGTTTCTACTTTCAGTTACAATAGGAATTTTTGGGTTAGGTCAATCCGTTCGCGAGATATGGGACTTTGAAGCTAAGAAATGGTTGACAAGACAACAAATTTTTCGTACTACTGCTGCTCCAATCGCTTAACCAGACTGGGTTAGGGAAAAAATACACATACCGTTGTAATCGGGCGAGTTTCTACTTTCACACGCAACAGGAATTTTTGGGTTAAGTCAATCCGTTCGCGAGATATGGGAGTTTGAAGCCAAGAAATGGTTGAGAAGCCATAAAAATTTTCGCAATTCTGCTGCTCCAAACGCTTAACCAGAATGGCCTAGGGCAAAAATACACATACCGCTGTAATCGGGCGAGTTTCTACTTTCAGACGCAATAGGAATTTTTGGGTTAGGTCAATCCGTTCGCGAGATATGGGAGTTTGAAGCTAAGAAATGGTTGAGAAGACAACAATTTTTTCGCAATTCTGCTGCTCCAAACGCTTAACCAGAATGGCCTAGAGAAAAAATACGCATACAGTTGTAATCGGGCGAGATTCTACTTTCAGACGCAGCAGGAATTTTTGGGTTTGGTCAATCCGTTCGCGAGATATGGGACATTGAAGCTAAGAAATGCTTGAGAAGACAACAATTTTTTCGCACTTCTGCTGCTCCAAACGCTTAACCAGAATGGCCTACGGAAAAAATACCCATACCGTTGTAATCGGACGAGTTTCTACTTTCAGTTACAATAGGAATTTTTGGGTTAGGTCAATCCGTTCGCGAGATATGGGAGTTTGAAGCCAAGAAATGGTTGAGAAGGCATAAAAATTTTCGCAATTCTGCTGCTCCAAACGCTTAACCAGAATGGCCTAGGGAAAAAATACACATACCGCTGTAATCGGGCGAGTATCTACTTTCAGACGCAATAGGAATTTTTGGGTTAGGCCAATCCGTTCGCGAGATATGGGAGTTTGAAGGGAAGAAATGGTTGAGAAGGCAAAAAATTTTTCGCAATTCTGCTGCTCCAAACGCTTAACCAGAATGGCCTAGGGAAAAAATACACATACCCTTGTAATCGGGCGAGTTTCTACTTTCAGATGAAATAGGAATTTTTGGGTTAGGTCAATCCGTTCGCGAGATATGGGAGTTTGAAGCTAAGAAATGGTTGAGAAGACAACAAATTTTTCGCAATTCTGCTGGTCCAAACGCTTAACCAGAATGGGCTAGGGAAAAAATACACATACCGCTGTAATCGGGCGAGTATCTACTTTCAGACGCAATAGGAATGTTTGGGTTAGGTCAATCCGTTCGCGAGATATGGGAGTTTGAAGCCAAGAAATGGTTGAGAAGGCAAAAAATTTTTCGCAATTCTGCTGCTCCAAACGCTTAACGAGATTGGCCTAGGGAAAAAATACCCATACCGTTGTAATCGGACGAGTTTCTACTTTCAGTTACAATAGGAATTTTTGGGTTAGGTCAATCCGTTCGCGAGATATGGGACTTTGAAGCTAAGAAATGGTTGAGAAGACAACAAATTTTTCGCAATTCTGCTGCTCCAAACGCTTAACCAGAATGGCCTAGGGAAAAAATACACATACCGCTGTAATCGGGCGAGTTTCTACTTCCAGATGCAATAGTAATTTTTGGGTTAGGTCAATCCGTTCGCGAGATATGGGAGTGTGAAGCTATGAAATGGTTGAGAAGAAAACAAATTTGTCGCACTTCTGCTGCTCCAGCGCTTAACCAGAATGGCCTAGGGAAAAAATACGCATACAGTTGTAATCGGGCGAGTTTCTACTTTCAGACGCAGAAGGAATTTTTGGGTTTGGTCACTCCGTTCGCGAGATATGGGAGTTTGAAGCCAAGATATGGTTGAGAAGGCAAAAAATTTTTCGCAGATCTGCGGCTCCAAACGCTTAACCAGAATGGCCTAGGGGAAAAATACACATACCGTTGTAATCGGGCGAGTTTCTACTTTCAGATGCAATAGGAATTTTTGGGTTAGGTCAATCCGTTCGCGAGATATGGGAGTGTGAAGCTATGAAATGGTTGAGAAGACAACAAATTTGTCGCACTTCTGCTGCTCCAGCGCTTAACCAGAATGGCCTAGGGAAGAAATACGCATACATTTGTAATCGGGCGAGTTTCTACTTTCAGACGCAGCAGGAATTTTTGGGCTTGGTCAATCCGTTCGCGAGATATGGGAGTTTGAAGCTAAGAAATGGTTGAGAAGACAACTAATTTTTCGCACTTCTGCTGCTCCAAACGCTTAACCAGAATGGCCTAGGGAAAAAATACACATACCGTTGTGATCGGGCGAGTTTCTAATTTCAGACGCAACAGGAATTTTTGGGTTAGGTCAATCCGTTCGCGAGATATGGGAGTTTGAAGCCAGGAAATGTTTGAGAAGGCAAAAAATTTTTCGCACTACTGCTGCTCCAATCGCTTAACCAGAATGGGCTAGGGAAAAAATACACATACCGTTGTAATCGGGCGAGTTTCTACTTTCACACGCATCAGGAATTTTTGGGTTAGGTCTATCCGTTCGCGAGATATGGGAGTTTGAAGCCAAGAAATGGTTGAGAAGGCATAAAAATTTTCGCAATTCTGCTGCTCCAAACGCTTAACCAGAATGGCCTAGGGAAAAAATACACATACCGTTGTAATCGGGCGAGTTTCTACTTTCACACGCAACAGGAATTTTTGGGTTAGGTCTATCCGTTCGCGAGATATGGGAGTTTGAAGCCAAGAAATGGTTGAGAAGGCATAAAAATTTTCGCAATTCTGCTGCTCCAAACGCTTAACCCGAATGGCCTAGGGAAAAAATACACATACCGCTGTAATCGGGCGAGTTTCTACTTTCAGACGCAATAGGAATTTTTGGGTTAGGTCAATCCGTTCGCGAGATATGGGAGTGTGAAGCTATGAAATGGTTGAGAAGACAACAAATTTGTAGGAACTTCTGCTGCTCCAAACGCTCAACCAGAATGGCCTAGGGAAAAATACACATACCGTTGTAATCGGGCGAGCTTCTAATTTCAGACGCAACAGGAATTTTTGGGTTAGGTGAATCCGTTCGCGAGATATGGGACTTTGAAGCTAAGAAATGGTTGAGAAGACAACAAATTTTTCGCACTTCTGCTGCTCCAAACGCTTAACCAGAATGGCCTAGGGAAAAAATACCCACACCGTTGTAATCGGACGAGTTTCTACTTTCAGTTACAATAGGAATTTTTGGGTTAGGTCAATCCGTTCGCGAGATATGGGACTTTGAAGCTAAGAAATGGTTGAGAAGACAACAAATTTTTCGCACTTCTGCTGCTCCAAACGCTTAACCAGAATGGCCTAGGGAAAAAATACACATACCGTTGTAATCGGGCGAGTTTCTACTTTCAGATGCAATAGGAATTTTTGGGTTAGGTCAATCCGTTCGCGAGATATGGGACTTTGAAGCTAAGAAATGGTTGAGAAGACAACAAATTTGTCGCACTTCTGCTGCTCCACCGCTTAACCAGAATGGCCTAGGGAAAAAATACACATACCGTTGTAATCGGGCGAGCTTCTAATTTCAGACGCAACAGGAATTTTTGGGTTAGGTCAATCCGTTCGCGAGATATGGGACTTTGAAGCTAAGAAATGGTTGAGAAGACAACAATTTTTTCGCAATTCTGCTGCTCCAAACGCTTAACCAGAATGGCCTAGGGAAAAAATACACATACCGTTGTAATCGGACGAGTTTCTACTTTCAGTTACAATAGGAATTTTTGGGTTAGGTCAATCCGTTCGCGAGATATGGGACTTTGAAGCTAAGAAATGGTTGACAAGAGAACAAATTTTTCGTACTACTGCTGCTCCAATCGCTTAACCAGAATGGGCTAGGGAAAAAATACACATACCGTTGTAATCGAGCGAGTTTCTACTTTCAGATGCAATAGGAATTTTTGGGTTAGGTCAATCCGTTCGCGAGATATGGGAGTTTGAAGCCAAGAAATGGTTGAGGAGCCATAAAAATTTTCGCAATTCTGCTGCTCCAAACGCTTAACCAGAATGGCCTAGGGAAAAAATACACATACCGCTGTAATCGGGCGAGTTTCTACTTTCAGACGCAATAGGAATTTTTGGGTTAGGTCAATCCGTTCGCGTGATATGGAGGTTGAAGCTAAGAAATGGTTGAGAAGACAACAAATTTTTCGCAATTCTGCTGCTCCAAACGCTTAACCAGAATGGCCTAGAGAAAAAATACGCATACAGTTGTAATCGGGCGAGATTCTACTTTCAGACGCAGCAGGAATTTTTGGGTTTGGTCAATCCGTTCGCGAGATATGGGACTTTGAAGCTAAGAAATGGTTGAGAACACAACAAATTTTTCGCACTTCTGCTGCTCCAAACGCTTAACCAGAATGGCCTAGGGAAAAAATACCCATGCCGTTGTAATCGGACGAGTTTCTACTATCAGTTACAATAGGAATTTTTGGGTTAGGTCAATCCGTTCGCGAGATATCGGACTTTGAAGCTAAGAAATGGTTGACAAGACAACAAATTTTTCGCAATTCTGCTGCTCCAATCGCTTAACTAGAATGGCCTAGGGAAAAAATACACTTACCGTTGTAATCGGGCGAGTTTCTACTTTCAGATGCAATAGCAATTTTTGGTTTAGGTCAATCCGTTCGCGAGATATGGGAGTTTGAAGCCAAGAAATGGTTGAGAAGGCAAAAAATTTTTCGCAATTCTGCTGCTCCAAACGCTTAACCAGAATGGGCTAGGGAAAAAATACACATACCGTTGTAATCGGGCGAGTTTCTACTTTCAGATGCAAAAGGAATTTTTGGGTTAGGTCAATCCGTTCGCGAGATATGGGACTTTGAAGCTAACAAATGGTTGAGAAGACAACAAATTTGTCGCACTTCTGCTGCTCCACCGCTTAACCAGAATGGCCTAGGGAAAAAATACACATACCGTTGTAATCGGGCGAGCTTCTAATTTCAGACGCAACAGGAATTTTTGGGTTAGGTCAATCCGTTCGCGAGATATGGGACTTTGAAGCTAAGAAATGGTTGAGAAGACAACAATTTTTTCGCACTTCTGCTGCTCCAAACGCTTAACCAGAATGGCCTAGGGAAAAAATACCCATACCGTTGTAATCGGACGAGTTTCTACTTTCTGTTACAATAGGAATTTTTGGGTTAGGTCAATCCGTTCGCGAGATATGGGACTTTGAAGCTAAGAAATGGTTGACAAGAGAACAAATTTTTCGTACTACTGCTGCTCCAATCGCTTAACCAGAATGGGCTAGGGAAAAAATACACATACCGTTGTAATCGGGCGAGTTTCTACTTTCAGATGCAATAGGAATTTTTGGGTTAGGTCAATCCGTTCGCGAGATATGGGAGTTTGAAGCCAAGAAATGGTTGAGGAGCCATAAAAATTTTCGCAATTCTGCTGCTCCAAACGCTTAACCAGAATGGCCTAGGGAAAGAATACACATACCGCTGTAATCGGGCGAGTTTCTACTTTCAGACGCAATAGGAATTTTTGGGTTAGGTCAATCCGTTCGCGTGATATGGAGGTTGAAGCTAAGAAATGGTTGAGAAGACAACAAATTTTTCGCAATTCTGCTGCTCCAAACGCTTAACCAGAATGGCCTAGAGAAAAAATACGCATACAGTTGTAATCGGGCGAGATTCTACTTTCAGACGCAGCAGGAATTTTTGGGTTTGGTCAATCCGTTCGCCAGATATGGGACTTTGAAGCTAAGAAATGGTTGAGAAGACAACAAATTTTTCGCACTTCTGCTGCTCCAAACGCTTAACCAGAATGGCCTAGGGAAAAAATACCCATGCCGTTGTAATCGGACGAGTTTCTACTATCAGTTACAATAGGAATTTTTGGGTTAGGTCAATCCGTTCGCGAGATATGGGACTTTGAAGCTAAGAAATGGTTGACAAGACAACAAATTTTTCGCAATTCTGCTGCTCCAATCGCTTAACTAGAATGGCCTAGGGAAAAAATACACTTACCGTTGTAATCGGGCGAGTTTCTACTTTCAGATGCAATAGCAATTTTTGGGTTAGGTCAATCCGTTCGCGAGATATGGGAGTTTGAAGCCAAGAAATGGTTGAGAAGGCAAAAAATTTTTCGCAATTCTGCTGCTCCAAACGCTTAACCAGAATGGGCTAGGGAAAAAATACACATACCGTTGTAATCGGGCGTGTTTCTAATTTCAGACGCAACAGGAATTTTTGGGTTAGGTGAATCCGTTCGCGAGATATGGGACTTTGAAGCTAAGAAATGGTTGACAAGACAACAATTTTTTCGCAATTCTGCTGCTCCAAACGCTTAACCAGAATGGCCTAGGGAAAAAATACACATACCGTTGTAATCGGACGAGTTTCTACTTTCAGTTACAATAGGAATTTTTGGGTTAGGTCAATCCGTTCGCGAGATATGGGACTTTGAAGCTAAGAAATGGTTGACAAGACAACAAATTTTTCGCAATTCTGCTGCTCCAAACGCTTAACCCGAATGGCCTAGGGAAAAAATACACATACCGCTGTAATCGGGCGAGTTTCTACTTTCAGACGCAATAGGAATTTTTGGGTTAGGTCAATCCGTTCGCGAGATATGGGAGTGTGAAGCTATGAAATGGTTGAGAAGACAACAAATTTGTAGGAACTTCTGCTGCTCCAAACGCTCAACCAGAATGGCCTAGGGAAAAATACACATACCGTTGTAATCGGGCGAGCTTCTAATTTCAGACGCAACAGGAATTTTTGGGTTAGGTGAATCCGTTCGCGAGATATGGGACTTTGAAGCTAAGAAATGGTTGAGAAGACAACAAATTTTTCGCACTTCTGCTGCTCCAAACGCTTAACCAGAATGGCCTAGGGAAAAAATACCCACACCGTTGTAATCGGACGAGTTTCTACTTTCAGTTACAATAGGAATTTTTGGGTTAGGTCAATCCGTTCGCGAGATATGGGACTTTGAAGCTAAGAAATGGTTGAGAAGACAACAAATTTTTCGCACTTCTGCTGCTCCAAACGCTTAACCAGAATGGCCTAGGGAAAAAATACACATACCGTTGTAATCGGGCGAGTTTCTACTTTCAGATGCAATAGGAATTTTTGGGTTAGGTCAATCCGTTCGCGAGATATGGGACTTTGAAGCTAAGAAATGGTTGAGAAGACAACAAATTTGTCGCACTTCTGCTGCTCCACCGCTTAACCAGAATGGCCTAGGGAAAAAATACACATACCGTTGTAATCGGGCGAGCTTCTAATTTCAGACGCAACAGGAATTTTTGGGTTAGGTCAATCCGTTCGCGAGATATGGGACTTTGAAGCTAAGAAATGGTTGAGAAGACAACAATTTTTTCGCAATTCTGCTGCTCCAAACGCTTAACCAGAATGGCCTAGGGAAAAAATACACATACCGTTGTAATCGGACGAGTTTCTACTTTCAGTTACAATAGGAATTTTTGGGTTAGGTCAATCCGTTCGCGAGATATGGGACTTTGAAGCTAAGAAATGGTTGACAAGAGAACAAATTTTTCGTACTACTGCTGCTCCAATCGCTTAACCAGAATGGGCTAGGGAAAAAATACACATACCGTTGTAATCGAGCGAGTTTCTACTTTCAGATGCAATAGGAATTTTTGGGTTAGGTCAATCCGTTCGCGAGATATGGGAGTTTGAAGCCAAGAAATGGTTGAGGAGCCATAAAAATTTTCGCAATTCTGCTGCTCCAAACGCTTAACCAGAATGGCCTAGGGAAAAAATACACATACCGCTGTAATCGGGCGAGTTTCTACTTTCAGACGCAATAGGAATTTTTGGGTTAGGTCAATCCGTTCGCGTGATATGGAGGTTGAAGCTAAGAAATGGTTGAGAAGACAACAAATTTTTCGCAATTCTGCTGCTCCAAACGCTTAACCAGAATGGCCTAGAGAAAAAATACGCATACAGTTGTAATCGGGCGAGATTCTACTTTCAGACGCAGCAGGAATTTTTGGGTTTGGTCAATCCGTTCGCGAGATATGGGACTTTGAAGCTAAGAAATGGTTGAGAACACAACAAATTTTTCGCACTTCTGCTGCTCCAAACGCTTAACCAGAATGGCCTAGGGAAAAAATACCCATGCCGTTGTAATCGGACGAGTTTCTACTATCAGTTACAATAGGAATTTTTGGGTTAGGTCAATCCGTTCGCGAGATATCGGACTTTGAAGCTAAGAAATGGTTGACAAGACAACAAATTTTTCGCAATTCTGCTGCTCCAATCGCTTAACTAGAATGGCCTAGGGAAAAAATACACTTACCGTTGTAATCGGGCGAGTTTCTACTTTCAGATGCAATAGCAATTTTTGGTTTAGGTCAATCCGTTCGCGAGATATGGGAGTTTGAAGCCAAGAAATGGTTGAGAAGGCAAAAAATTTTTCGCAATTCTGCTGCTCCAAACGCTTAACCAGAATGGGCTAGGGAAAAAATACACATACCGTTGTAATCGGGCGAGTTTCTACTTTCAGATGCAAAAGGAATTTTTGGGTTAGGTCAATCCGTTCGCGAGATATGGGACTTTGAAGCTAACAAATGGTTGAGAAGACAACAAATTTGTCGCACTTCTGCTGCTCCACCGCTTAACCAGAATGGCCTAGGGAAAAAATACACATACCGTTGTAATCGGGCGAGCTTCTAATTTCAGACGCAACAGGAATTTTTGGGTTAGGTCAATCCGTTCGCGAGATATGGGACTTTGAAGCTAAGAAATGGTTGAGAAGACAACAATTTTTTCGCACTTCTGCTGCTCCAAACGCTTAACCAGAATGGCCTAGGGAAAAAATACCCATACCGTTGTAATCGGACGAGTTTCTACTTTCTGTTACAATAGGAATTTTTGGGTTAGGTCAATCCGTTCGCGAGATATGGGACTTTGAAGCTAAGAAATGGTTGACAAGAGAACAAATTTTTCGTACTACTGCTGCTCCAATCGCTTAACCAGAATGGGCTAGGGAAAAAATACACATACCGTTGTAATCGGGCGAGTTTCTACTTTCAGATGCAATAGGAATTTTTGGGTTAGGTCAATCCGTTCGCGAGATATGGGAGTTTGAAGCCAAGAAATGGTTGAGGAGCCATAAAAATTTTCGCAATTCTGCTGCTCCAAACGCTTAACCAGAATGGCCTAGGGAAAGAATACACATACCGCTGTAATCGGGCGAGTTTCTACTTTCAGACGCAATAGGAATTTTTGGGTTAGGTCAATCCGTTCGCGTGATATGGAGGTTGAAGCTAAGAAATGGTTGAGAAGACAACAAATTTTTCGCAATTCTGCTGCTCCAAACGCTTAACCAGAATGGCCTAGAGAAAAAATACGCATACAGTTGTAATCGGGCGAGATTCTACTTTCAGACGCAGCAGGAATTTTTGGGTTTGGTCAATCCGTTCGCCAGATATGGGACTTTGAAGCTAAGAAATGGTTGAGAAGACAACAAATTTTTCGCACTTCTGCTGCTCCAAACGCTTAACCAGAATGGCCTAGGGAAAAAATACCCATGCCGTTGTAATCGGACGAGTTTCTACTATCAGTTACAATAGGAATTTTTGGGTTAGGTCAATCCGTTCGCGAGATATGGGACTTTGAAGCTAAGAAATGGTTGACAAGACAACAAATTTTTCGCAATTCTGCTGCTCCAATCGCTTAACTAGAATGGCCTAGGGAAAAAATACACTTACCGTTGTAATCGGGCGAGTTTCTACTTTCAGATGCAATAGCAATTTTTGGGTTAGGTCAATCCGTTCGCGAGATATGGGAGTTTGAAGCCAAGAAATGGTTGAGAAGGCAAAAAATTTTTCGCAATTCTGCTGCTCCAAACGCTTAACCAGAATGGGCTAGGGAAAAAATACACATACCGTTGTAATCGGGCGTGTTTCTAATTTCAGACGCAACAGGAATTTTTGGGTTAGGTGAATCCGTTCGCGAGATATGGGACTTTGAAGCTAAGAAATGGTTGACAAGACAACAAATTTTTCGCAATTCTGCTGCTCCAATCGCTTAACTAGAATGGCCTAGGGAAAAAATACACTTACCGTTGTAATCGGGCTAGTTTCTACTTTCAGATGCAATAGCAATTTTTGGGTTAGGTCAATCCGTTCGCGAGATATGGGAGTTTGAAGCCAAGAAATGGTTGAGAAGGCAAAAAATTTTTCGCAATTCTGCTGCTCCAAACGCTTAACCAGAATGGGCTAGGGAAAAAATACGCATACAGTTGTAATCGGGCGAGTTTCTACTTTCAGACGCAGCAGGAATTTTTGGGTTTGGTCACTCCGTTCGCGAGATATGGGAGTTTGAAGCCAAGATATGGTTGAGAAGGCAAAAAATTTTTCGCAGATCTGCGGCTCCAAACGCTTAACCAGAATGGCCTAGGGGAAAAATACACATACCGTTGTAATCGGGCGAGTTTCTACTTTCAGATGCAATAGGAATTTTTGGGTTAGGTCAATCCGTTCGCGAGATATGGGAGTGTGAAGCTATGAAATGGTTGAGAAGACAACAAATTTGTCGCACTTCTGCTGCTCCAGCGCTTAACCAGAATGGCCTAGGGAAAAAATACGCATACATTTGTAATCGGGCGAGTTTCTACTTTCAGACGCAGCAGGAATTTTTGGGATTGGTCAATCCGTTCGCGAGATATGGGAGTTTGAAGCTAAGAAATGGTTGAGAAGACAACTAATTTTTCGCAATTCTGCTGCTCCAAACGCTTAACCAGAATGGCCTAGGGAAAAAATACACATACCGTTGTAATCGGGCGAGTTTCTAATTTCAGACGCAACAGGAATTTTTGGGTTAGGTCAATCCGTTCGCGAGATATGGGAGTTTGAAGCCAAGAAATGTTTGAGAAGGCAAAAAATTTTTCGCAATTCTGCTGCTCCAAACGCGTAACCAGAATGGCCTAGGGAAAAAATACACATGCCGTTGTAATCGGGCGAGTTTCTACTTTCAGATGCAATAGGAAATTTTGGGTTAGGTCAATCCGCTCGCGAGATATGGGAGTTTGAAGCTAAGAAATGGTTGAGAAGACAACAAATTTGTCGCACTTCTGCTGCTCCACAGCTTAACCAGAATGGCCTAGGGAAAAAATACACATACCGTTGTAATCGGGCGAGCTTCTAATTTCAGACGCAACAGGAATTTTTGGGTTAGGTCAATCCGTTCGCGAGATATGGGACTTTGAAGCTAAGAAATGGTTGAGAAGACAACAATTTTTTCGCAATTCTGCTGCTCCAAACGCTTAACCAGAATGGCCTAGGGAAAAAATACACATACCGTTGTAATCGGACGAGTTTCTACTTTCAGTTACAATAGGAATTTTTGGGTTAGGTCAATCCGTTCGCGAGATATGGGACTTTGAAGCTAAGAAATGGTTGACAAGAGAACAAATTTTTCGTACTACTGCTGCTCCAATCGCTTAACCAGAATGGGCTAGGGAAAAAATACACATACCGTTGTAATCGAGCGAGTTTCTACTTTCAGATGCAATAGGAATTTTTGGGTTAGGTCAATCCGTTCGCGAGATATGGGAGTTTGAAGCCAAGAAATGGTTGAGGAGCCATAAAAATTTTCGCAATTCTGCTGCTCCAAACGCTTAACCAGAATGGCCTAGGGAAAAAATACACATACCGCTGTAATCGGGCGAGTTTCTACTTTCAGACGCAATAGGAATTTTTGGGTTAGGTCAATCCGTTCGCGTGATATGGAGGTTGAAGCTAAGAAATGGTTGAGAAGACAACAATTTTTTCGCACTTCTGCTGCTCCAAACGCTTAACCAGAATGGCCTAGGGAAAAAATACCCATACCGTTGTAATCGGACGAGTTTCTACTTTCAGTTACAATAGGAATTTTTGGGTTAGGTCAATCCGTTCGCGAGATATGGGACTTTGAAGCTAAGAAATGGTTGACAAGACAACAAATTTTTCGCAATTCTGCTGCTCCAATCGCTTAACTAGAATGGCCTAGGGAAAAAATACACTTACCGTTGTAATCGGGCGAGTTTCTACTTTCAGATGCAATAGCAATTTTTGGGTTAGGTCAATCCGTTCGCGAGATATGGGAGTTTGAAGCCAAGAAATGGTTGAGAAGGCAAAAAAATTTTCGCAATTCTGCTGCTCCAAACGCTTAACCAGAATGGGCTAGGGAAAAAATACCCATACCGTTGTAATCGGGCGAGCTTCTAATTTCAGACGCAACAGGAATTTTTGGGTTAGGTGAATCCGTTCGCGAGATATGGGACTTTGAAGCTAAGAAACGGTTGAGAAGACAACAAATTTTTCGCACTTCTGCTGCTCCAAACGCTTAACCAGAATGGCCTAGGGAAACAATACCCACACCGTTGTAATCGGACGAGTTTCTACTTTCAGTTACAATAGGAATTTTTGGGTTAGGTCAATCCGTTCGCGAGATATGGGACTTTGAAGCTAAGAAATGGTTGAGAAGACAACAAATTTTTCGCACTTCTGCTGCTCCAAACGCTTAACCAGAATGGCCTAGGGAAAAAATACCCACACCGTTGTAATCGGACGAGTTTCTACTTTCAGTTACAATAGGTATTTTTGGGTTAGGTCAATCCGTTCGCGAGATATGGGACTTTGAAGCTAAGAAATGGTTGACAAGACAACAAATTTTTCGCACTTCTGCTGCTCCAAACGCTTAACCAGAATGGCCTAGCGGAAAAATACCCACACCGTTGTAATCGGACCAGTTTCTACTTTCAGTTACAATAGGAATTTTTGGGTTAGGTCAATCCGTTCGCGAGATATGGGACTTTGAAGCTAAGAAATGGTTGACAAGACAACAAATTTTTCGCAATTCTGCTGCTCCAATCGCTTAACTAGAATGGCCTAGGGAAAAAATACACTTACCGTTGTAATCGGGCGAGTTTCTACTTTCAGATGCAATAGCAATTTTTGGGTTAGGTCAATCCGTTCGCGAGATATGGGAGTTTGAAGCCAAGAAATGGTTGAGAAGGCAAAAAATTTTTCGCAATTCTGCTGCTCCAAACGCTTAACCAGAATGGGCTAGGGAAAAAATACACATACCGTTGTAATCGGGCGAGTTTCTACTTTCACAAGCAACAAGAATTTTTGGGTTAGGTCAATCCGTTCGCGAGATATGGGAGTTTGAAGCCAAGAAATGGTTGAGAAGGCATAAAATTTTTCGCAATTCTGCTGCTCCAAACGCTTAACCCGAATGGCCTAGGGAAAAAATACACATACCGCTGTAATCGGGCGAGTTTCTACTTTCAGACGCAATAGGAATTTTTGGGTTAGGTCAATCCGTTCGCGAGATATGGGAGTGTGAAGCTATGAAATGGTTGAGAAGACAACAAATTTGTAGGAACTTCTGCTGCTCCAAACGCTCAACCAGAATGGCCTAGGGAAAAATACACATACCGTTGTAATCGGGCGAGCTTCTAATTTCAGACGCAACAGGAATTTTTGGGTTAGGTGAATCCGTTCGCGAGATATGGGACTTTGAAGCTAAGAAATGGTTGAGAAGACAACAAATTTTTCGCACTTCTGCTGCTCCAAACGCTTAACCAGAATGGCCTAGGGAAAAAATACACATACCGTTGTAATCGGGCGAGTTTCTACTTTCAGATGCAATAGGAATTTTTGGGTTAGGTCAATCCGTTCGCGAGATATGGGACTTTGAAGCTAAGAAATGGTTGAGAAGACAACAATTTTTTCGCACTTCTGCTGCTCCAAACGCTTAACCAGAATGGCCTAGGGAATAAATACCCATACCGTTGTAATCGGACGAGTTTCTACTTTCAGTTACAATAGGAATTTTTGGGTTAGGTCAATCCGTTCGCGAGATATGGGACTTTGAAGCTAAGAAATGGTTGACAAGAGAACAAATTTTTCGTACTACTGCTGCTCCAATCGCTTAACCAGAATGGGCTAGGGAAAAAATACACATACCGTTGTAATCGGGAGAGTTTCTACTTTCAGATGCAATAGGAATTTTTGGGTTAGGTCAATCCGTTCGCGAGATATGGGAGTTTGAAGCCAAGAAATGGTTGAGGAGCCATAAAAATTTTCGCAATTCTGCTGCTCCAAACGCTTAACCAGAATGGCCTAGGGTAAAAATACACATACCGCTGTAATCGGGCGAGTTTCTACTTTCAGACGCAATAGGAATTTTTGGGTTAGGTCAATCCGTTCGCGTGATATGGAGGTTGAAGCTAAGAAATGGTTGAGAAGACAACAAATTTTTCGCAATTCTGCTGCTCCAAACGCTTAACCAGAATGGCCTAGAGAAAAAATACGCATACAGTTGTAATCGGGCGAGATTCTACTTTCAGACGCAGCAGGAATTTTTGGGTTTGGTCAATCCGTTCGCGAGATATGGGAGTGTGAAGCTATGAAATGGTTGAGGAGACAACAAATTTGTAGGAACTTCTGCTGCTCCAAACGCTTAACCAGAATGGCCTAGGGAAAAAATACACATACCATTGTAATCGGGCGAGCTTCTAATTTCAGACGCAACAGGAATTTTTGGGTTAGGTCAATCCGTTCGCGAGATATGGGACTTTGAAGCTAAGAAATGGTTGAGAAGACAACAATTTTTTCGCACTTCTGCTGCTCCAAACGCTTAACCAGAATGGCCTAGGGAAAAAATACCCATACCGTTGTAATCGGACGAGTTTCTACTTTCAGTTACAATAGGAATTTTTGGGTTAGGTCAATCCGTTCGCGAGATATGGGACTTTGAAGCTAAGAAATGGTTGAGAAGACAACAAATTTTTCGCACTTCTGCTGCTCCAAACGCTTAACCAGAATGGCCTAGGGAAAAAATACCCATGCCGTTGTAATCGGACGAGTTTCTACTATCAGTTACAATAGGAATTTTTGGGTTAGGTCAATCCGTTCGCGAGATATGGGACTTTGAAGCTAAGAAATGGTTGACAAGACAACAAATTTTTCGCAATTCTGCTGCTCCAATCGCTTAACTAGAATGGCCTAGGGAAAAAATACACTTACCGTTGTAATCGGGCGAGTTTCTACTTTCAGATGCAATAGCAATTTTTGGGTTAGGTCAATCCGTTCGCGAGATATGGGAGTTTGAAGCCAAGAAATGGTTGAGAAGGCAAAAAATTTTTCGCAATTCTGCTGCTCCAAACGCTTAACCAGAATGGGCTAGGGAAAAAATACACATACCGTTGTAATCGCGCGTGTTTCTACTTTCACACGCAACAGGAATTTTTGGGTTAGGTCAATCCGTTCGCGAGATATGGGAGTTTGAAGCCAAGAAATGGTTGAGAAGGCAAAAAATTTTTCGCAATTCTGCTGCTCCAAACGCTTAACCAGAATGGGCTAGGGAAAAAATACACATACCGTTGTAATCGGGCGAGTTTCTACTTTCACACGCAACAAGAATTTTTGGGTTATGTCAATCCGTTCGCGAGATATGGGAGTTTGAAGCCAAGAAATGGTTGAGAAGGCATAAAATTTTTCGCAATTCTGCTGCTCCAAACGCTTAACCCGAATGGCCTAGGGAAAAAATACACATACCGCTGTAATCGGGCGAGTTTCTACTTTCAGACGCAATAGGAATTTTTGGGTTAGGTCAATCCGTTCGCGAGATATGGGAGTGTGAAGCTATGAAATGGTTGAGAAGAAAACAAATTTGTAGGAACTTCTGCTGCTCCAAACGCTCAACCAGAATGGCCTAGGGAAAAATACACATACCGTTGTAATCGGGCGAGCTTCTAATTTCAGACGCAACAGGAATTTTTGGGTTAGGTGAATCCGTTCGCGAGATATGGGACTTTGAAGCTAAGAAATGGTTGAGAAGACAACAAATTTTTCGCACTTCTGCTGCTCCAAACGCTTAACCAGAATGGCCTAGGGAAAAAATACCCACACCGTTGTAATCGGACGAGTTTCTACTTTCAGTTACAATAGGAATTTTTGGGTTAGGTCAATCCGTTCGCGAGATATGGGACTTTGAAGCTAAGAAATGGTTGAGAAGACAACAAATTTTTCGCACTTCTGCTGCTCCAAACGCTTAACCAGAATGGCCTAGGGAAAAAATACACATACCGTTGTAATCGGGCGAGTTTCTACTTTCAGATGCAATAGGAATTTTTGGGTTAGGTCAATCCGTTCGCGAGATATGGGACTTTGAAGCTAAGAAATGGTTGAGAAGACAACAAATTTGTCGCACTTCTGCTGCTCCACCGCTTAACCAGAATGGCCTAGGGAAAAAATACACATACCGTTGTAATCGGGCGAGCTTCTAATTTCAGACGCAACAGGAATTTTTGGGTTAGGTCAATCCGTTCGCGAGATATGGGACTTTGAAGCTAAGAAATGGTTGAGAAGACAACAATTTTTTCGCAATTCTGCTGCTCCAAACGCTTAACCAGAATGGCCTAGGGAAAAAATACACATACTGTTGTAATCGGACGAGTTTCTACTTTCAGTTACAATAGGAATTTTTGGGTTAGGTCAATCCGTTCGCGAGATATGGGACTTTGAAGCTAAGAAATGGTTGACAAGAGAACAAATTTTTCGTACTACTGCTGCTCCAATCGCTTAACCAGAATGGGCTAGGGAAAAAATACACATACCGTTGTAATCGGGCGAGTTTCTACTTTCAGATGCAATAGGAATTTTTGGGTTAGGTCAATCCGTTCGCGAGATATGGGAGTTTGAAGCCAAGAAATGGTTGAGGAGCCATAAAAATTTTCGCAATTCTGCTGCTCCAAACGCTTAACCAGAATGGCCTAGGGAAAAAATACACATACCGCTGTAATCGGGCGAGTTTCTACTTTCAGACGCAATAGGAATTTTTGGGTTAGGTCAATCCGTTCGCGTGATATGGAGGTTGAAGCTAAGAAATGGTTGAGAAGACAACAAATTTTTCGCAATTCTGCTGCTCCAAACGCTTAACCAGAATGGCCTAGAGAAAAAATACGCATACAGTTGTAATCGGGCGAGATTCTACTTTCAGACGCAGCAGGAATTTTTGGGTTTGGTCAATCCGTTCGCGAGATATGGGACTTTGAAGCTAAGAAATGGTTGAGAAGACAACAAATTTTTCGCACTTCTGCTGCTCGAAACGCTTAACCAGAATGGCCTAGGGAAAAAATACCCATGCCGTTGTAATCGGACGAGTTTCTACTATCAGTTACAATAGGAATTTTTGGGTTAGGTCAATCCGTTCGCGAGATATGGGACTTTGAAGCTAAGAAATGGTTGACAAGACAACAAATTTTTCGCAATTCTGCTGCTCCAATCGCTTAACTAGAATGGCCTAGGGAAAAAATACACTTACCGTTGTAATCGGGCGAGTTTCTACTTTCAGATGCAATAGCAATTTTTGGGTAAGGTCAATCCGTTCGCGAGATATGGGAGTTTGAAGTCAAGAAATGGTTGAGAAGGCAAAAAATTTTTCGCAATTCTGCTGCTCCAAACGCTTAACCAGAATGGGCTAGGGAAAAAATACACATACCGTTGTAATCGGGCGTGTTTCTACTTTCACACGCAACAGGAATTTTTGGGTTAGGTCAATCCGTTCGCGAGATATGGGAGTTTGAAGCCAAGAAATGGTTGAGAAGGCATAAAATTTTTCGCAATTCTGCTGCTCCAAACGCTTAACCCGAATTGCCTAGGGAAAAAATACACATACCGCTGTAATCGGGCGAGTTTCTACTTTCAGACGCAATAGGAATTTTTGGGTTAGGTCAATCCGTTCGCGAGATACGGGAGTGTGAAGCTATGAAATGGTTGAGAAGACAACAAATTTGTAGGAACTTCTGCTGCTCCAAACGCTTAACCAGAATGGCCTAGGGAAAAAATACCCATACCGTTGTAATCGGGCGAGCTTCTAATTTCAGACGCAACAGGAATTTTTGGGTTAGGTGAATCCGTTCGCGAGATATGGGACTTTGAAGCTAAGAAATGGTTGAGAAGACAACAAATTTTTCGCACTTCTGCTGCTCCAAACGCTTAACCAGAATGGCCTAGGGAAAAAATACCCACACCGTTGTAATCGGACGAGCTTCTACTTTCAGTTACAATAGGAATTTTTGGGTTAGGTCAATCCGTTCGCGAGATATGGGAGTTTGAAGCTAAGAAATGGTTGAGAAGACAACTAATTTTTCGCAATTCTGCTGCTCCAATCGCTTAACCAGAATGGGCTAGGGAAAAAATACACATACCGTTGTAATCGAGCGAGTTTCTACTTTCAGATGCAATAGGAATTTTTGGGTTAGGTCAATCCGTTCGCGAGATATGGGAGTTTGAAGCCAAGAAATGGTTGAGGAGCCATAAAAATTTTCGCAATTCTGCTGCTCCAAACGCTTAACCAGAATGGCCTAGGGAAAAAATACACATACCGCTGTAATCGGGCGAGTTTCTACTTTCAGACGCAATAGGAATTTTTGGGTTAGGTCAATCCGTTCGCGTGATATGGAGGTTGAAGCTAAGAAATGGTTGAGAAGACAACAATTTTTTCGCACTTCTGCTGCTCCAAACGCTTAACCAGAATGGCCTAGGGAAAAAATACCCATACCGTTGTAATCGGACGAGTTTCTACTTTCAGTTACAATAGGAATTTTTGGGTTAGGTCAATCCGTTCGCGAGATATGGGACTTTGAAGCTAAGAAATGGTTGACAAGACAACAAATTTTTCGCAATTCTGCTGCTCCAATCGCTTAACTAGAATGGCCTAGGGAAAAAATACACTTACCGTTGTAATCGGGCGAGTTTCTACTTTCAGATGCAATAGCAATTTTTGGGTTAGGTCAATCCGTTCGCGAGATATGGGAGTTTGAAGCCAAGAAATGGTTGAGAAGGCAAAAAAATTTTCGCAATTCTGCTGCTCCAAACGCTTAACCAGAATGGGCTAGGGAAAAAATACCCATACCGTTGTAATCGGGCGAGCTTCTAATTTCAGACGCAACAGGAATTTTTGGGTTAGGTGAATCCGTTCGCGAGATATGGGACTTTGAAGCTAAGAAACGGTTGAGAAGACAACAAATTTTTCGCACTTCTGCTGCTCCAAACGCTTAACCAGAATGGCCTAGGGAAACAATACCCACACCGTTGTAATCGGACGAGTTTCTACTTTCAGTTACAATAGGAATTTTTGGGTTAGGTCAATCCGTTCGCGAGATATGGGACTTTGAAGCTAAGAAATGGTTGAGAAGACAACAAATTTTTCGCACTTCTGCTGCTCCAAACGCTTAACCAGAATGGCCTAGGGAAAAAATACCCACACCGTTGTAATCGGACGAGTTTCTACTTTCAGTTACAATAGGTATTTTTGGGTTAGGTCAATCCGTTCGCGAGATATGGGACTTTGAAGCTAAGAAATGGTTGACAAGACAACAAATTTTTCGCACTTCTGCTGCTCCAAACGCTTAACCAGAATGGCCTAGCGGAAAAATACCCACACCGTTGTAATCGGACCAGTTTCTACTTTCAGTTACAATAGGAATTTTTGGGTTAGGTCAATCCGTTCGCGAGATATGGGACTTTGAAGCTAAGAAATGGTTGACAAGACAACAAATTTTTCGCAATTCTGCTGCTCCAATCGCTTAACTAGAATGGCCTAGGGAAAAAATACACTTACCGTTGTAATCGGGCGAGTTTCTACTTTCAGATGCAATAGCAATTTTTGGGTTAGGTCAATCCGTTCGCGAGATATGGGAGTTTGAAGCCAAGAAATGGTTGAGAAGGCAAAAAATTTTTCGCAATTCTGCTGCTCCAAACGCTTAACCAGAATGGGCTAGGGAAAAAATACACATACCGTTGTAATCGGGCGAGTTTCTACTTTCACAAGCAACAAGAATTTTTGGGTTAGGTCAATCCGTTCGCGAGATATGGGAGTTTGAAGCCAAGAAATGGTTGAGAAGGCATAAAATTTTTCGCAATTCTGCTGCTCCAAACGCTTAACCCGAATGGCCTAGGGAAAAAATACACATACCGCTGTAATCGGGCGAGTTTCTACTTTCAGACGCAATAGGAATTTTTGGGTTAGGTCAATCCGTTCGCGAGATATGGGAGTGTGAAGCTATGAAATGGTTGAGAAGACAACAAATTTGTAGGAACTTCTGCTGCTCCAAACGCTCAACCAGAATGGCCTAGGGAAAAATACACATACCGTTGTAATCGGGCGAGCTTCTAATTTCAGACGCAACAGGAATTTTTGGGTTAGGTGAATCCGTTCGCGAGATATGGGACTTTGAAGCTAAGAAATGGTTGAGAAGACAACAAATTTTTCGCACTTCTGCTGCTCCAAACGCTTAACCAGAATGGCCTAGGGAAAAAATACACATACCGTTGTAATCGGGCGAGTTTCTACTTTCAGATGCAATAGGAATTTTTGGGTTAGGTCAATCCGTTCGCGAGATATGGGACTTTGAAGCTAAGAAATGGTTGAGAAGACAACAATTTTTTCGCAATTCTGCTGCTCCAATCGCTTAACTAGAATGGCCTAGGGAAAAAATACACTTACCGTTGTAATCGGGCGAGTTTCTACTTTCAGATGCAATAGCAATTTTTGGGTTAGGTCAATCCGTTCGCGAGATATGGGAGTTTGAAGCCAAGAAATGGTTGAGAAGGCAAAAAATTTTTCGCAATTCTGCTGCTCCAAACGCTTAACCAGAATGGGCTAGGGAAAAAATACACATACCGTTGTAATCGGGCGAGTTTCTACTTTCACAAGCAACAAGAATTTTTGGGTTAGGTCAATCCGTTCGCGAGATATGGGAGTTTGAAGCCAAGAAATGGTTGAGAAGGCATAAAATTTTTCGCAATTCTGCTGCTCCAAACGCTTAACCCGAATGGCCTAGGGAAAAAATACACATACCGCTGTAATCGGGCGAGTTTCTACTTTCAGACGCAATAGGAATTTTTGGGTTAGGTCAATCCGTTCGCGAGATATGGGAGTGTGAAGCTATGAAATGGTTGAGAAGACAACAAATTTGTAGGAACTTCTGCTGCTCCAAACGCTCAACCAGAATGGCCTAGGGAAAAATACACATACCGTTGTAATCGGGCGAGCTTCTAATTTCAGACGCAACAGGAATTTTTGGGTTAGGTGAATCCGTTCGCGAGATATGGGACTTTGAAGCTAAGAAATGGTTGAGAAGACAACAAATTTTTCGCACTTCTGCTGCTCCAAACGCTTAACCAGAATGGCCTAGGGAAAAAATACACATACCGTTGTAATCGGGCGAGTTTCTACTTTCAGATGCAATAGGAATTTTTGGGTTAGGTCAATCCGTTCGCGAGATATGGGACTTTGAAGCTAAGAAATGGTTGAGAAGACAACAATTTTTTCGCACTTCTGCTGCTCCAAACGCTTAACCAGAATGGCCTAGGGAATAAATACCCATACCGTTGTAATCGGACGAGTTTCTACTTTCAGTTACAATAGGAATTTTTGGGTTAGGTCAATCCGTTCGCGAGATATGGGACTTTGAAGCTAAGAAATGGTTGACAAGAGAACAAATTTTTCGTACTACTGCTGCTCCAATCGCTTAACCAGAATGGGCTAGGGAAAAAATACACATACCGTTGTAATCGGGAGAGTTTCTACTTTCAGATGCAATAGGAATTTTTGGGTTAGGTCAATCCGTTCGCGAGATATGGGAGTTTGAAGCCAAGAAATGGTTGAGGAGCCATAAAAATTTTCGCAATTCTGCTGCTCCAAACGCTTAACCAGAATGGCCTAGGGTAAAAATACACATACCGCTGTAATCGGGCGAGTTTCTACTTTCAGACGCAATAGGAATTTTTGGGTTAGGTCAATCCGTTCGCGTGATATGGAGGTTGAAGCTAAGAAATGGTTGAGAAGACAACAAATTTTTCGCAATTCTGCTGCTCCAAACGCTTAACCAGAATGGCCTAGAGAAAAAATACGCATACAGTTGTAATCGGGCGAGATTCTACTTTCAGACGCAGCAGGAATTTTTGGGTTTGGTCAATCCGTTCGCGAGATATGGGAGTGTGAAGCTATGAAATGGTTGAGGAGACAACAAATTTGTAGGAACTTCTGCTGCTCCAAACGCTTAACCAGAATGGCCTAGGGAAAAAATACACATACCATTGTAATCGGGCGAGCTTCTAATTTCAGACGCAACAGGAATTTTTGGGTTAGGTCAATCCGTTCGCGAGATATGGGACTTTGAAGCTAAGAAATGGTTGAGAAGACAACAATTTTTTCGCACTTCTGCTGCTCCAAACGCTTAACCAGAATGGCCTAGGGAAAAAATACCCATACCGTTGTAATCGGACGAGTTTCTACTTTCAGTTACAATAGGAATTTTTGGGTTAGGTCAATCCGTTCGCGAGATATGGGACTTTGAAGCTAAGAAATGGTTGAGAAGACAACAAATTTTTCGCACTTCTGCTGCTCCAAACGCTTAACCAGAATGGCCTAGGGAAAAAATACCCATGCCGTTGTAATCGGACGAGTTTCTACTATCAGTTACAATAGGAATTTTTGGGTTAGGTCAATCCGTTCGCGAGATATGGGACTTTGAAGCTAAGAAATGGTTGACAAGACAACAAATTTTTCGCAATTCTGCTGCTCCAATCGCTTAACTAGAATGGCCTAGGGAAAAAATACACTTACCGTTGTAATCGGGCGAGTTTCTACTTTCAGATGCAATAGCAATTTTTGGGTTAGGTCAATCCGTTCGCGAGATATGGGAGTTTGAAGCCAAGAAATGGTTGAGAAGGCAAAAAATTTTTCGCAATTCTGCTGCTCCAAACGCTTAACCAGAATGGGCTAGGGAAAAAATACACATACCGTTGTAATCGCGCGTGTTTCTACTTTCACACGCAACAGGAATTTTTGGGTTAGGTCAATCCGTTCGCGAGATATGGGAGTTTGAAGCCAAGAAATGGTTGAGAAGGCAAAAAATTTTTCGCAATTCTGCTGCTCCAAACGCTTAACCAGAATGGGCTAGGGAAAAAATACACATACCGTTGTAATCGGGCGAGTTTCTACTTTCACACGCAACAAGAATTTTTGGGTTATGTCAATCCGTTCGCGAGATATGGGAGTTTGAAGCCAAGAAATGGTTGAGAAGGCATAAAATTTTTCGCAATTCTGCTGCTCCAAACGCTTAACCCGAATGGCCTAGGGAAAAAATACACATACCGCTGTAATCGGGCGAGTTTCTACTTTCAGACGCAATAGGAATTTTTGGGTTAGGTCAATCCGTTCGCGAGATATGGGAGTGTGAAGCTATGAAATGGTTGAGAAGAAAACAAATTTGTAGGAACTTCTGCTGCTCCAAACGCTCAACCAGAATGGCCTAGGGAAAAATACACATACCGTTGTAATCGGGCGAGCTTCTAATTTCAGACGCAACAGGAATTTTTGGGTTAGGTGAATCCGTTCGCGAGATATGGGACTTTGAAGCTAAGAAATGGTTGAGAAGACAACAAATTTTTCGCACTTCTGCTGCTCCAAACGCTTAACCAGAATGGCCTAGGGAAAAAATACCCACACCGTTGTAATCGGACGAGTTTCTACTTTCAGTTACAATAGGAATTTTTGGGTTAGGTCAATCCGTTCGCGAGATATGGGACTTTGAAGCTAAGAAATGGTTGAGAAGACAACAAATTTTTCGCACTTCTGCTGCTCCAAACGCTTAACCAGAATGGCCTAGGGAAAAAATACACATACCGTTGTAATCGGGCGAGTTTCTACTTTCAGATGCAATAGGAATTTTTGGGTTAGGTCAATCCGTTCGCGAGATATGGGACTTTGAAGCTAAGAAATGGTTGAGAAGACAACAAATTTGTCGCACTTCTGCTGCTCCACCGCTTAACCAGAATGGCCTAGGGAAAAAATACACATACCGTTGTAATCGGGCGAGCTTCTAATTTCAGACGCAACAGGAATTTTTGGGTTAGGTCAATCCGTTCGCGAGATATGGGACTTTGAAGCTAAGAAATGGTTGAGAAGACAACAATTTTTTCGCAATTCTGCTGCTCCAAACGCTTAACCAGAATGGCCTAGGGAAAAAATACACATACTGTTGTAATCGGACGAGTTTCTACTTTCAGTTACAATAGGAATTTTTGGGTTAGGTCAATCCGTTCGCGAGATATGGGACTTTGAAGCTAAGAAATGGTTGACAAGAGAACAAATTTTTCGTACTACTGCTGCTCCAATCGCTTAACCAGAATGGGCTAGGGAAAAAATACACATACCGTTGTAATCGGGCGAGTTTCTACTTTCAGATGCAATAGGAATTTTTGGGTTAGGTCAATCCGTTCGCGAGATATGGGAGTTTGAAGCCAAGAAATGGTTGAGGAGCCATAAAAATTTTCGCAATTCTGCTGCTCCAAACGCTTAACCAGAATGGCCTAGGGAAAAAATACACATACCGCTGTAATCGGGCGAGTTTCTACTTTCAGACGCAATAGGAATTTTTGGGTTAGGTCAATCCGTTCGCGTGATATGGAGGTTGAAGCTAAGAAATGGTTGAGAAGACAACAAATTTTTCGCAATTCTGCTGCTCCAAACGCTTAACCAGAATGGCCTAGAGAAAAAATACGCATACAGTTGTAATCGGGCGAGATTCTACTTTCAGACGCAGCAGGAATTTTTGGGTTTGGTCAATCCGTTCGCGAGATATGGGACTTTGAAGCTAAGAAATGGTTGAGAAGACAACAAATTTTTCGCACTTCTGCTGCTCGAAACGCTTAACCAGAATGGCCTAGGGAAAAAATACCCATGCCGTTGTAATCGGACGAGTTTCTACTATCAGTTACAATAGGAATTTTTGGGTTAGGTCAATCCGTTCGCGAGATATGGGACTTTGAAGCTAAGAAATGGTTGACAAGACAACAAATTTTTCGCAATTCTGCTGCTCCAATCGCTTAACTAGAATGGCCTAGGGAAAAAATACACTTACCGTTGTAATCGGGCGAGTTTCTACTTTCAGATGCAATAGCAATTTTTGGGTTAGGTCAATCCGTTCGCGAGATATGGGAGTTTGAAGTCAAGAAATGGTTGAGAAGGCAAAAAATTTTTCGCAATTCTGCTGCTCCAAACGCTTAACCAGAATGGGCTAGGGAAAAAATACACATACCGTTGTAATCGGGCGTGTTTCTACTTTCACACGCAACAGGAATTTTTGGGTTAGGTCAATCCGTTCGCGAGATATGGGAGTTTGAAGCCAAGAAATGGTTGAGAAGGCATAAAATTTTTCGCAATTCTGCTGCTCCAAACGCTTAACCCGAATTGCCTAGGGAAAAAATACACATACCGCTGTAATCGGGCGAGTTTCTACTTTCAGACGCAATAGGAATTTTTGGGTTAGGTCAATCCGTTCGCGAGATACGGGAGTGTGAAGCTATGAAATGGTTGAGAAGACAACAAATTTGTAGGAACTTCTGCTGCTCCAAACGCTTAACCAGAATGGCCTAGGGAAAAAATACCCATACCGTTGTAATCGGGCGAGCTTCTAATTTCAGACGCAACAGGAATTTTTGGGTTAGGTGAATCCGTTCGCGAGATATGGGACTTTGAAGCTAAGAAATGGTTGAGAAGACAACAAATTTTTCGCACTTCTGCTGCTCCAAACGCTTAACCAGAATGGCCTAGGGAAAAAATACCCACACCGTTGTAATCGGACGAGCTTCTACTTTCAGTTACAATAGGAATTTTTGGGTTAGGTCAATCCGTTCGCGAGATATGGGACTTTGAAGCTAAGAAATGGTTGAGAAGACAACAAATTTTTCGCACTTCTGCTGCTCCAAACGCTTAACCAGAATGGCCTAGGGAAAAAATACCCACACCGTTGTAATCGGACGAGTTTCTACTTTCAGTTACAATAGGTATTTTTGGGTTAGGTCAATCCGTTCGCGAGATATGGGACTTTGAAGCTAAGAAATGGTTGACAAGACAACAAATTTTTCGCAATTCTGCTGCTCCAATCGCTTAACTAGAATGGCCTAGGGAAAAAATACACATACCGCTGTAATCGGGCGAGTTTCTACTTTCAGACGCAATAGGAATTTTTGGGTTAGGTCAATCCGTTCGCGAGATATGGGAGTGTGAAGCTATGAAATGGTTGAGAAGACAACAAATTTGTAGGAACTTCTGCTGCTCCAAACGCTCAACCAGAATGGCCTAGGGAAAAATACACATACCGTTGTAATCGGGCGAGCTTCTAATTTCAGACGCAACAGGAATTTTTGGGTTAGGTGGATCCGTTCGCGAGATATGGGACTTTGAAGCTAAGAAATGGTTGAGAAGACAACAAATTTTTCGCACTTCTGCTGCTCCAAACGCTTAACCAGAATGGCCTAGGGAAAAAATACCCACACCGTTGTAATCGGACGAGTTTCTACTTTCAGTTACAATAGGAATTTTTGGGTTAGGTCAACCCGTCCGCGAGATATGGGACTTTGAAGCTAAGAAATGGTTGAGAAGACAACAAATTTTTCGCACTTCTGCTGCTCCAAACGCTTAACCAGAATGGCCTAGGGAAAAAATACACATACCGTTGTAATCGGGCGAGTTTCTACTTTCAGATGCAATAGGAATTTTTGGGTTAGGTCAATCCGTTCGCGAGATATGGGACTTTGAAGCTAAGAAATGGTTGAGAAGACAACAAATTTGTCGCACTTCTGCTGCTCCACCGCTTAACCAGAATGGCCTAGGGAAAAAATACACATACCGTTGTAATCGGGCGAGCTTCTAATTTCAGACGCAACAGGAATTTTTGGGTTAGGTCAATCCGTTCGCGAGATATGGGACTTTGAAGCTAAGAAATGGTTGAGAAGACAACAATTTTTTCGCACTTCTGCTGCTCCAAACGCTTAACCAGAATGGCCTAGGGAATAAATACCCATACCGTTGTAATCGGACGAGTTTCTACTTTCAGTTACAATAGGAATTTTTGGGTTAGGTCAATCCGTTCGCGAGATATGGGACTTTGAAGCTAAGAAATGGTTGACAAGAGAACAAATTTTTCGTACTACTGCTGCTCCAATCGCTTAACCAGAATGGGCTAGGGAAAAAATACACATACCGTTGTAATCGGGCGAGTTTCTACTTTCAGATGCAATAGGAATTTTTGGGTTAGGTCAATCCGTTCGCGAGATATGGGAGTTTGAAGCCAAGAAATGGTTGAGGAGCCATAAAAATTTTCGCAATTCTGCTGCTCCAAACGCTTAACCAGAATGGCCTAGGGAAAAAATACACATACCGCTGTAATCGGGCGAGTTTCTACTTTCAGACGCAATAGGAATTTTTGGGTTAGGTCAATCCGTTCGCGTGATTTGGAGGTTGAAGCTAAGAAATGGTTGAGAAGACAACAAATTTTTCGCAATTCTGCTGCTCCAAACGCTTAACCAGAATGGCCTAGAGAAAAAATACGCATACAGTTGTAATCGGGCGAGATTCTACTTTCAGACGCAGCAGGAATTTTTGGGTTTGGTCAATCCGTTCGCGAGATATGGGACTTTGAAGCTAAGAAATGGTTGAGAAGACAACAAATTTTTCGCACTTCTGCTGCTCCAAACGCTTAACCAGAATGGCCTAGGGAAAAAATACCCATGCCGTTGTATTCGGACGAGTTTCTACTATCAGTTACAATAGGAATTTTTGGGTTAGGTCAATCCGTTCGCGAGATATTGGACTTTGAAGCTAAGAAATGGTTGACAAGACAACAAATTTTTCGCAATTCTGCTGCTCCAATCGCTTAACTAGAATGGCCTAGGGAAAAAATACACTTACCGTTGTAATCGGGCGAGTTTCTACTTTCAGATGCAATAGCAATTTTTGGGTTAGGTCAATCCGTTCGCGAGATATGGGAGTTTGAAGCCAAGAAATGGTTGAGAAGGCAAAAAATTTTTCGCAATTCTGCTGCTCCAAACGCTTAACCAGAATGGGCTAGGGAAAAAATACACATACCCTTGTAATCGGGCGTGTTTCTACTTTCACACGCAACAGGAATATTTGGGTTAGGTCAATCCGTTCGCGAGATATGGGAGTTTGAAGCCAAGAAATGGTTGAGAAGGCATAAAATTTTTCGCAATTCTGCTGCTCCAAACGCTTAACCCGAATGGCCTAGGGAAAAAATACACATACCGCTGTAATCGGGCGAGTTTCTACTTTCAGACGCAATAGGAATTTTTGGGTTAGGTCAATCCGTTCGCGAGATATGGGAGTGTGAAGCTATGAAATGGTTGAGAGGACAACAAATTTGTAGGAACTTCTGCTGCTCCAAACGCTTAACCAGAATGGCCTAGGGAAAAAATACACATACCGTTGTAATCGGGCGAGCTTCTAATTTCAGACGCAACAGGAATTTTTGGGTTAGGTCAATCCGTTCGCGAGATATGGGACTTTGAAGCTAAGAAATGGTTGAGAAGACAACAATTTTTTCGCACTTCTGCTGCTCCAAACGCTTAACCAGAATGGCCTAGGGAAAAAATACCCATACCGTTGTAATCGGACGAGTTTCTACTTTCAGTTACAATAGGAATTTTTGGGTTAGGTCAATCCGTTCGCGAGATATGGGACTTTGAAGCTAAGAAATGGTTGAGAAGACAACAAATTTTTCGCACTTCTGCTGCTCCAAACGCTTAACCAGAATGGCCTAGGGAAAAAATACCCATGCCGTTGTAATCGGACGAGTTTCTACTATCAGTTACAATAGGAATTTTTGGGTTAGGTCAATCCGTTCGCGAGATATGGGACTTTGAAGCTAAGAAATGGTTGACAAGACAACAAATTTTTCGCAATTCTGCTGCTCCAATCGCTTAACTAGAATGGCCTAGGGAAAAAATACACTTACCGTTGTAATCGGGCGAGTTTCTACTTTCAGATGCAATAGCAATTTTTGGGTTAGGTCAATCCGTTCGCGAGATATGGGAGTTTGAAGCCAAGAAATGGTTGAGAAGGCAAAAAATTTTTCGCACTTCTGCTGCTCCAAACGCTTAACCAGAATGGCCTAGGGAAAAAATACCCACACCGTTGTAATCGGACGAGTTTCTACTTTCAGTTACAATAGGAATTTTTGGGGGTAGGTCAATCCGTTCGCGAGATATGGGACTTTGAAGCTAAGAAATGGTTGAGAAGACAACAAATTTTTCGCACTTCTGCTGCTCCAAACGCTTAAACAGAATTGCCTAGGGAAAAAATACACTTACCGTTGTAACCGGGCGAGTTTCTACTTTCAGATGCAATAGGAATTTTTGGGTTAGGTCAATCCGTTCGCGAGATATGGGACTTTGAAGCTAAGAAATGGTTGACACGACAACAAATTTCTCGCACTTCTGCTGCTCCAAACGCTTAACCAGAATGGCCTAGGGAAAAAATACCCACACCGTTGTAATCGGACCAGTTTCTACTTTCAGTTACAATAGGAATTTTTGGGTTAGGTCAATCCGTTCGCGAGATATGGGACTTTGAAGCTAAGAAATGGTTGACAAGACAACAAATTTTTCGCAATTCTGCTGCTCCAATCGCTTAACTAGAATGGCCTAGGGAAAAAATACACTTACCGTTGTAATCGGGCGAGTTTCTACTTTCAGATGCAATAGCAATTTTTGGGTTAGGTCAATCCGTTCGCGAGATATGGGAGTTTGAAGCCAAGAAATGGTTGAGAAGGCAAAAAATTTTTCGCAATTCTGCTGCTCCAAACGCTTAACCAGAATGGGCTAGGGAAAAAATACACATACCGTTGTAATCGGGCGAGTTTCTACTTTCACACGCAACAAGAATTTTTGGGTTAGGTCAATCCGATCGCGAGATATGGGAGTTTGAAGCCAAGAAATGGTTGAGAAGGCATAAAATTTTTCGCAATTCTGCTGCTCCAAACGCTTAACCCGAATGTCCTAGGGAAAAAATACACATACCGCTGTAGTCGGGCGAGTTTCTACTTTCAGACGCAATAGGAATTTTTGGGTTAGGTCAATCCGTTCGCGAGATATGGGAGTGTGAAGCTATGAAATGGTTGAGAAGACAACAAATTTGTAGGAACTTCTGCTGCTCCAAACGCTCAACCAGAATGGCCTAGGGAAAAATACACATACCGTTGTAATCGGGCGAGCTTCTAATTTCAGACGCAACAGGAATTTTTGGGTTAGGTGAATCCGTTCGCGAGATATGGGACTTTGAAGCTAAGAAATGGTTGAGAAGACAACAAATTTTTCGCACTTCTGCTGCTCCAAACGCTTAACCAGAATGGCCTAGGGAAAAAATACCCACACCGTTGTAATCGGACGAGTTTCTACTTTCAGTTACAATAGGAATTTTTGGGTTAGGTCAATCCGTTCGCGAGATATGGGACTTTGAAGCTAAGAAATGGTTGAGAAGACAACAAATTTTTCGCACTTCTGCTGCTCCAAACGCTTAACCAGAATGGCCTAGGGAAAAAATACACTTACCGTAGCAATCGGGCGAGTTTCTACTTTCAGATGCAATAGGAATTTTTGGGTTAGGTCAATCCGTTCGCGAGATATGGGACTTTGAAGCTAAGAAATGGTTGACAATACAACAAATTTTTCGCACTACTGCAGCTCCAATCGCTTAACCAGAATGGGCTAGGGAAAAAATACACGTACCGTTGTAATCGGGCGAGTTTCTACTTTCACACGCAACAGGAATTTTTGGGTTACGTCAATCCGTTCGCGAGATATGGGAGTTTGAAGCCAAGAAATGGTTGAGAAGGCATAAAATTTTTCGCAATTCTGCTGCTCCAAACGCTTAACCCGAATGGCCTAGAGAAAAAGACACATACCGCTGTAATCGGGCGAGTTTCTAGTTTCAGACGCAATAGGAATTTTTGGGTTAGGTCAATCCGTTCGCGAGATATGGGAGTGTGAAGCTATGAAATGGTTGAGAAGACAACAAATTTTTCGCACTTCTGCTGCTCCAAACGCTTAACCAGAATGGCCTAGGGAAAAAATAAACACACCGTTGTAATCGGACGAGTTTCTACTTTCAGTTACAATAGGAATTTTTGGGTTAGTTCAATCCGTTCGCGAGATATGGGACTTTGAAGCTAAGAAATGGTTGACAAGACAACAAAATTTTTGCACTACTCCTGCTCCAATCGCTTAACCAGAATGGGCTAGGGAAAAAATACACATACCGTTGTAATCGGGCGAGTTTCTACTTTCAGATGCAATAGGAATTTTTGGGTTAGGTCAATCCGTTCGCGAGATATGGGACTTTGAAGCTAAGAAATGGTTGAGAAGACAACAAATTTTTCGCACTTCTGCTGCTCCAATCGCTTAACCAGAATGGGCTAGGGAAAAAATACACTTACCGTTGTAATCGGGCGAGTTTCTACTTTCAGATGCAATAGGAATTTTTGGGTTAGGTCAATCCGTTCGCGAGATATGGGACTTTGAAGCTAAGAAATGGTTGACAAGACAACAAATTTTTCGCACTTCTGCTGCTCCAAACGCTTAACCAGAATGGCCTAGGGAAAAAATACCCACACCGTTGTAATCGGACGAGGTTCTACTTTCAGTTACAACAGGAATTTTTGGGTTAGGTCAATCCGTTCGCGAGATATGGGACTTTGAAACTAAGAAATGGTTGACAAGACAACAAATTTTTCGCAATTCTGCTGCTCCAATCCCTTAACTAGAATGGCCTAGGGAAAAAATACACTTACCGTTGTAATCGGGCGAGTTTCTACTTTCAGATGCAATAGCAATTTTTGGGTTAGGTCAATCCGTTCGCGAGATATGGGAGTTTGAAGCCAAGAAATGGTTGAGAAGGCAAAAAATTTTTCGCAATTCTGCTGCTCCAAACGCTTAACCAGAATGGGCTAGGGAAAAAATACACATACCGTTGTAATCGGGCGAGTTTCTACTTTCACACGCAACAGGAATTTTTGGGTTAGGTCAATCCGTTCGCGAGATATGGGAGTTTGAAGCCAAGAAATGGTTGAGAAGGCATAAAATTTTTCGCAATTCTGCTGCTCCAAACGCTTAACCCGAATGGCCTAGGGAAAAAATACACATACCGCTGTAATCGGGCGAGTTTCTACTTTCAGACGCAATAGGAATTTTTGGGTTAGGTCAATCCGTTCGCGAGATATGGGAGTGTGAAGCTATGAAATGGTTGAGAAGACAACAAATTTGTAGGAACTTCTGCTGCTCCAAACGCTTAACCAGAATGGCCTAGGGAAAAAATACACATACCGTTGTAATCGGGCGAGTTTCTACTTTCAGATGCAATAGGAATTTTTGGGTTAGGTCAATCCGTTCGCGAGATATGGGACTTTGAAGCTAAGAAATGGTTGACAAGACAACAAATTTTTCGCACTTCTGCTGCTCCAAACGCTTAACCAGAATGGCCTAGGGAAAAAATACCCACACCGTTGTAATCGGACGAGGTTCTACTTTCAGTTACAACAGGAATTTTTGGGTTAGGTCAATCCGTTCGCGAGATATGGGACTTTGAAACTAAGAAATGGTTGACAAGACAACAAATTTTTCGCAATTCTGCTGCTCCAATCCCTTAACTAGAATGGCCTAGGGAAAAAATACACTTACCGTTGTAATCGGGCGAGTTTCTACTTTCAGATGCAATAGCAATTTTTGGGTTAGGTCAATCCGTTCGCGAGATATGGGAGTTTGAAGCCAAGAAATGGTTGAGAAGGCAAAAAATTTTTCGCAATTCTGCTGCTCCAAACGCTTAACCAGAATGGGCTAGGGAAAAAATACACATACCGTTGTAATCGGGCGAGTTTCTACTTTCACACGCAACAGGAATTTTTGGGTTAGGTCAATCCGTTCGCGAGATATGGGAGTTTGAAGCCAAGAAATGGTTGAGAAGGCATAAAATTTTTCGCAATTCTGCTGCTCCAAACGCTTAACCCGAATGGCCTAGGGAAAAAATACACATACCGCTGTAATCGGGCGAGTTTCTACTTTCAGACGCAATAGGAATTTTTGGGTTAGGTCAATCCGTTCGCGAGATATGGGAGTGTGAAGCTATGAAATGGTTGAGAAGACAACAAATTTGTAGGAACTTCTGCTGCTCCAAACGCTTAACCAGAATGGCCTAGGGAAAAAATACACATACCGTTGTAATCGGGCGAGCTTCTAATTTCAGACGCAACAGGAATTTTTGGGTTAGGTGAATCCGTTCGCGAGATATGGGACTTTGAAGCTAAGAAATGGTTGAGAAGACAACAAATTTTTCGCACTTCTGCTGCTCCAAACGCTTAACCCGTATGGCCTAGGGAAAAAATACACATACCGCTGTAATCGGGCGAGTTTCTACTTTCAGACGCAATAGGAATTTTTGGGTTAGGTCAATCCGTTCGTGAGATATGGGAGTGTGAAGCTATGAAATGGTTGAGAAGACAACAAATTTGTAGGAACTTCTGCTGCTCCAAACGCTTAACCAGAATGGCCTAGGGAAAAAATACACATACCGTTGTAATCGGGCGAGCTTCTAATTTCAGACGCAACAGGAATTTTTGGGTTAGGTCAATCCGTTCGCGAGATATGGGAGTTTGACGCTAAGAAATGTTTGAGAAGACAACAATTTTTTCGCACTTCTGCTGCTCCAAACGCTTAACCAGAATGGCCTAGGGAAAAAATAAACACACCGTTGTAATCGGACGAGTTTCTACTTTCAGTTACAATAGGAATTTTTGGGTTAGGTCAATCCGTTCGCGAGATATGGGACCTTGAAGCTAAGAAATGGTTGAGAAGACAACAAATTTTTCGCACTTCTGCTGCTGCAAACGCTTAACCAGAATGGCCTAGGGAAAAAATACCCATACCGTTGTAATCGGACGAGTTTCTACTTTCAGTTACAATAGGAATTTTTGGGTTAGGTCAATCCGTTCGCGAGATATGGGAGTGTGAAGCTATGAAATGGTTGAGAAGACAACAAATTTGTCGCACTTCTGCTGCTCCAGCGCTTAACCAGAATGGCCTAGGGAAAAAATACGCATACATTTGTAATCGGGCGAGTTTCTACTTTCAGACGCAGCAGGAATTTTTGGGCTTGGTCAATCCGTTCGCTAGATATGGGAGTTTGAAGCTAAGAAATGGTTGAGAACACAACTAATTTTTCGCACTTCTGATGCTCCAAACGCTTAACCAGAATGGCCTAGGGAAAAAATACACATACCGTTGTAATCGGGCGAGTTTCTAATTTCAGACTTAGCAGGAATTTTTGGGTTAGGTCAAACCGTTCGCGAGATATGGGAGTTTGAAGCCAAGAAATGTTTGAGAAGGCAAAAAATTTTTCGCAATTCTGCTGCTCCAAACGCTTAACCAGAATGGCCTAGGGAAAAAATACACATACCGTTGTAATCGGGCGAGTTTCTACTTTCAGATGCAATAGGAATTTTTGGGTTAGGTCAATCCGTTCGCGAGATATGGGAGTTTGAAGCCAAGAAATGGTTGAGAAGCCATACAAATTGTCACAATTCTGCTGCTCCAAACGCATAACCAGAATGGCCTAGGGAAAAAATACACATACCGTTGTAATCGGGCGAGTTTCTACTTTCAGACGCAATAGGAATTTTTGGGTTAGGTCAATCCGTTCGCGTGATACGGGAGTGTGAAGCTATGAAATGGTTGAGAAGACAACAAATTTTTCGCACTACTGCTGCTCCAATCGCTTAACCAGAATGGGCTAGGGAAAAAATACACATACCGTTGTAATCGGGCGAGTTTCTACTTTCAGATGCAATAGGAATTTTTGGGTTAGGTCAATCCGTTCGCGAGATATGGGACTTTGAAGCTAAGAAATGGTTGAGAAGACAACAAATTTGTAGGAACTTCTGCTGCTCCAGCGATTAACCAGAATGGCCTAGGGAAAAAATACGCATACAGTTGTAATCGGGCGAGTTTCTACTTTCAGACGCAGCAGGAATTTTTGGGTTTGGTCAATCCGTTCGCGAGATATGGGAGTTTGACGCTAAGAAATGTTTGAGAAGACAACAATTTTTTCGCACTTCTGCTGCTCCAAACGCTTAACCAGAATGGCCTAGGGAAAAAATAAACACACCGTTGTAATCGGACGAGTTTCTACTTTCAGTTACAATAGGAATTTTTGGGTTAGGTCAATCCGTTCGCGAGATATGGGACCTTGAAGCTAAGAAATGGTTGAGAAGAAAACAAATTTTTCGCACTTCTGCTGCTGCAAACGCTTAACCAGAATGGCCTAGGGAAAAAATACCCATACCGTTGTAATCGGCGAGTTTCTACTTTCAGTTACAATAGGAATTTTTGGGTTAGGTCAATCCGTTCGCGAGATATGGGAGTGTGAAGCTATGAAATGGTTGAGAAGACAACAAATTTGTCGCACTTCTGCTGCTCCAGCGCTTAACCAGAATGGCCTAGGGAAAAAATACGCATACATTTGTAATCGGGCGAGTTTCTACTTTCAGACGCAGCAGGAATTTTTGGGCTTGGTCAATCCGTTCGCTAGATATGGGAGTTTGAAGCTAAGAAATGGTTGAGAACACAACTAATTTTTCGCACTTCTGATGCTCCAAACGCTTAACCAGAATGGCCTAGGGAAAAAATACACATACCGTTGTAATCGGGCGAGTTTCTAATTTCAGACTTAGCAGGAATTTTTGGGTTAGGTCAAACCGTTCGCGAGATATGGGAGTTTGAAGCCAAGAAATGTTTGAGAAGGCAAAAAATTTTTCGCAATTCTGCTGCTCCAAACGCTTAACCAGAATGGCCTAGGGAAAAAATACACATACCGTTGTAATCGGGCGAGTTTCTACTTTCAGATGCAATAGGAATTTTTGGGTTAGGTCAATCCGTTCGCGAGATATGGGAGTTTGAAGCCAAGAAATGGTTGAGAAGCCATACAAATTGTCACAATTCTGCTGCTCCAAACGCATAACCAGAATGGCCTAGGGAAAAAATACACATACCGTTGTAATCGGGCGAGTTTCTACTTTCAGACGCAATAGGAATTTTTGGGTTAGGTCAATCCGTTCGCGTGATACGGGAGTGTGAAGCTATGAAATGGTTGAGAAGACAACAAATTTTTCGCACTACTGCTGCTCCAATCGCTTAACCAGAATGGGCTAGGGAAAAAATACACATACCGTTGTAATCGGGCGAGTTTCTACTTTCAGATGCAATAGGAATTTTTGGGTTAGGTCAATCCGTTCGCGAGATATGGGACTTTGAAGCTAAGAAATGGTTGACAAGACAACAAATTTTTCGCACTACTGCTGCTCCAATCGCTTAACCAGAATGGGCTAGGGAAAAAATACACATACCGTTGTAATCGGGCGAGTTTCTACTTTCAGTTACAACAGGAATTTTTGGGTTAGGTCAATCCGTTCGCGAGATATGGGACATCGAAGCTAAGAAATGGTTGACAAGACAACAAATTTTTCGCACTACTGCTGCTCCAATCGCTTAACCACAATGGGCTAGGGAAAAAATACACATACCGCTGTAATCGGGCGAGTTTCTACTTTCACACGCAATAGGAATTTTTGGGTTAGGTCAATCCGTTCGCGAGATATGGGAGTTTGAAGCCAAGAAATGGTTGAGAAGGCATAAAAATTTTCGCAATTCTGCTGCTCCAAACGCTTAACCAGAATGGCCTGGGGAAAAAATACACATACCGCTGTAATCGGGCGAGTTTCTACTTTCAGACGCAATAGGAATTTTTGGGTTAGGTCAATCCGTTCGCGTGATATGGGAGTGTGAAGCTATGAAATGGTTGAGAAGACAACAAATTTTTCGAACTACTGCTGCTCCAATCGCTTAACCAGAATGGGCTAGGGAAAAAATACACATACCGTTGTAATCGGGCGAGTTTCTACTTTCATACGCAACAGGAATTTTTGGGTTAGGTCAATCCGTTCGCGAGATATGGGAGTTTGAAGCCAAGAAATGGTTGAGAAGGCATACAATTTTTCGCAATTCTGCTGCTCCAAACGCTTAACCCGAATGGCCTAGGGAAAAAATACACATACCGCTGTAATCGGGCGAGTTTCTACTTTCAGACGCAATAGGAATTTTTGGGTTAGGTCAATCCGTTCGCGAGATATGGTAGTTTGAAGCCAAGAAATGGTTGAGGAGGCAAAAAATTTTTCGCAATTCTGCTGCTCCAAACGCTTAACCAGAATGGCCTAGGGAAAAAATACACATACCGTTGTAATCGGGCGAGTTTCTACTTTCATTTACAATAGGAATTTTTCTGTTAGGTCAATCAGTTCGCGAGATATGGGAGTTTGAAGCCAAGAAATGGTTGAGAAGGCAAAAAATTTTTCGCAATTCTGCTGCTCCAAACGCTTAACCAGAAAGGCCTAGGGAAAAAATAAACATACCGTTGTAATCGGGCGAGTTTCTACTTTCAGATGCAATAGGAATTTTTGGGTTAAGTCAATCCGTTCGCGAGATATGGGAGTTTGAAGCCAAGAAATGGTTGAGAATGCAAAAAATTTTTCGCAATTCTGCTGCTCCAAACGCTTAACCAGAATGGCCTAGGGAAAAAATACACATACCGTTGTAATCGGGCGAGTCTCTACTTCCAGACGCTACAGGAATTTTTGGGTTAGGTCAATCCGTTCGCGAGATATGGGAGTTTGAAGCCAAGAAATGGTTGAGAAGGCAAAAAATTTTTCGCAATTCTGCTGCTCCAAACGCTTAACCAGAATGGCCTACGTAAAAAATACACATACCGCTGTAATCGGGCGAGGTTCTACTTTCAGATGCAATAGGAATTTTTGGGTTAGGTCAATCCGTTCGCGAGATATGGGAGTTCGAAGCCAAGAAATGGTTGAGAAGACAACAAATCTTTCGCAATTCTGCTGCTCCAAACGCTTAACCAGAATGGCCTAGGGAAAAAATACACATACCGTTGTAATCGGGCGAGTTTCTACTTTCAGATGCAATAGGAATTTTTGGGTTAGGTCAATCCGTTCGCGAGATATGGGAGTTTGAAGCCAAGAAATGGTTGAGAAGGCAAAAAATTTTTCGCAATTCTGCTGCTCCAAACGCTTAACCAGAATGGCCTAGGGAAAAAATACACATACCGTTGTAATCGGGCGAGTCTCTACTTTCAGATGCAAGAGGAATTTTTGGGTTAGGTCAATCCGTTCGCGAGATATGGGAGTTTGAAGCCAAGAAATGGTTGAGAAGGCAAAAAATTTTTCGCAATTCTGCTGCTCCAAACGCTTAACCAGAATGGCCTAGGGAAAATATACACATACCGTTGTAATCAGGCGAGTTTCTACTTTCAGATGCAACAGGAATTTTTGGGTTAGGTCAATCCGTTCGCGAGATATGGGAGTTTGAAGCCAAGAAATGGTTGAGAAGACAACAAATCTTTCGCACTTCTGCTGCTCCAAACGCTTAACCAGAATGGCCTAGGGAAAGAATACACATACCGATGTAATCGGGCGAGTTTCGACTTTCAGATGCAATAGGAATTTTTGGGTTAGGTAAATCCGTTCGCGAGATATGGGAGTTTGAAGCCAAGAAATGGTTGAGAAGGCAACAAATTTTTCGCAATTCTGCTGCTCCAAACGCTTAACCAGAATGGCCTTGGGAAAAAATAAACATACCGTTGTAATCGGGCGGGTTTCTACTTTCAGATGCAATAGGAATTTTTGGGTTAGGTCAATCCGTTCGCGAGATATGGAAGTTTGTAGCCAAGAAATGGTTGAGAAGGCAAAAAATTTTTCGCAATTCTGCTGCTCCAAACGCTTAACCAGAATGGCCTAGGGAAAAAATACACATACCGTTGTAATCGGGCGAGTCTCTACTTCCAGACGCTACAGGAATTTTTGGGTTAAGTCAATCCGTTCGCGAGATATGGGAGTTTGAAGCCAAGAAATGGTTGAGAAAGCAAAAAATTTTTCGCAATTCTGCTGCTCCAAACGCTTAACCAGAATGGCCTAGGGAAAAAATACACATACCGCTGTAATCGGGCGAGGTTCTACTTTCAGATGCAATTGGAATTTTTGGGTTAGGTCAATCCGTTCGCGAGATATGGGAGTTTGAAGCCAAGAAATGGTTGAGAAGGCAAAAAATTTTTCGCAATTCTGCTGCTCCAAACGCTTAACCAGAAAGGCCTAGGGAAAAAATACACATACCGTTGTAATCGGGCGAGTTTCTACTTTCAGATGCAATAGGAATTTTTGGGTTAGGTCAATCCGTTCGCGAGATATGGGAATTTGAAGCCAAGAAATGGTTGAGAATGCAAAAAATTTTTCGCAATTCTGCTGCTCCAAACGCTTAACCAGAATGGCCTTGGGAAAAAATAAACATACCGTTGTAATCGGGCGAGTTTCTACTTTCAGATGCAATAGGAATTTTTGGGTTAGGTCAATCCGTTCGCGAGATATGGGAGTTTGAAGCCAAGAAATGGTTGAGAAGGCAAAAAATTTTTCGCAATTCTGCTGCTCCAAACGCTTAACCAGAATGGCCTAGGGAAAAAATACACATACCGTTGTAATCGGGCGAGTCTCTACTTCCAGACGCTACAGGAATTTTTGGGTTAAGTCAATCCGTTCGCGAGATATGGGAGTTTGAAGCCAAGAAATGGTTGAGAAGGCAAAAAATTTTTCGCAATTCTGCAGCTCCAAACGCTTAACCAGAATGGCCTAGGGAAAAAATACACATAGCGCTGTAATCGGGCGAGGTTCTACTTTCAGATGCAATTGGAATTTTTGGGTTAGGTCAATCCGTTCGCGAGATATGGGAGTTTGAAGCCAAGAAATGGTTGAGAAGGCAAAAAATTTTTCGCAATTCTGCTGCTCCAAACGCTTAACCAGAGAGGCCTAGGGAAAAAATACACATACCGTTGTAATCGGGCGAGTTTCTACTTTCAGATGCAATAGGAATTTTTGGGTTAGGTCAATCCGTTCGCGAGATATGGGAGTTTGAAGCCAAGAAATGGTTGAGAATGCAAAAAATTTTTCGCAATTCTGCTGCTCCAAACGCTTAACCAGAATGGCCTAGGGAAAAAATACAGATACCGTTGTAATCGGGCGAGTTTCTACTTTCAGATGCAACAGGAATTTTTGGGTTAGGTCAATCCGTTCGCGAGATATGGGAGTTTGAAGCTAAGAAATGGTTGAGAAGACAACAAATCATTCGCACTTCTGCTGCTCCAAACGCTTAACCAGAATGGCCTAGGGAAAAAATACACATACCGTTGTAATCGGGCGAGTTTCTACTTTCAGATGCAATAGGAATTTTTGGGTTAGGTCAATCCGTTCGCGAGATATGGGAGTTTGAAGCCAAGAAATGGTTGAGAAGGCAAAAAATTTTTCGCAATTCTGCTGCCCCAAACGCTTAACCAGAATGGCCTAGGGAAAAAATACACATACCGTTGTAATCGGGCGAGTTTCTACTTTCAGATGCAATAGGAATTTTTGGGTTAGGTCAATCCGTTCGCGAGATATGGGAGTTTGAAGCCAAGAAATGGTTGAGAAGGCAAAAAATTTTTCGCAATTCTGCTGCTCCAAACGCTTAACCAGAATGGCCTAGGGAAAAAATACACATACCGTTGTAATCGGGCGAGTCTCTACTTTCAGATGCAATAGGAATTTTTGGGTTAGGTCAATCCGTTCGCGAGATATGGGAGTTTGAAGCCAAGAAATGGTTGAGAAGGCAAAAAATTTTTCGCAATTCTGCTGCTCCAAACGCTTAACCAGAAAGGCCTAGGGAAAATATACACATACCGTTGTAATCAGGCGAGTTTCTACTTTCAGATGCAACAGGAATTTTTGGGTTAGGTCAATCCGTTCGCGAGATGTGGGAGTTTGAAGCCAAGAAATGGATGAGAAGACAACAAATCTTTCGCACTTCTGCTGCTCCAAACGCTTAACCAGAATGGCCTAGGGAAAAAATACACATACCGTTGTAATCGGGCGAGTTTCGACTTTCAGATGCAATAGGAATTTTTGGGTTAGGTAAATCCGTTCGCGAGATATGGGAGTTTGAAGCCAAGAAATGGTTGAGAAGGCAACAAATTTTTCGCAATTCTGCTGCTCCAAACGCTTAACCAGAATGGCCTAGGGAAAAAATACACATACCGTTGTAATCGGGCGAGTTTCGACTTTCAGATGCAATAGGAATTTTTGGGTTAGGTAAATCCGTTCGCGAGATATGGGAGTTTGAAGCCAAGAAATGGTTGAGAAGGCAACAAATTTTTCGCAATTCTGCTGCTCCAAACGCTTAACCAGAATGGCCTTGGGAAAAAATAAACATACCGTTGTAATCGGGCGAGTTTCTACTTTCAGATGCAATAGGAATTTTTGGGTTAGGTCAATCCGTTCGCGAGATATGGGAGTTTGAAGCCAAGAAATGGTTGAGAAGGCAAAAAATTTTTCGCAATTCTGCTGCTCCAAACGCTTAACCAGAATGGCCTAGGGAAAAAATACACATACCGTTGTAATCGGGCGAGTCTCTACTTCCAGACGCTACAGGAATTTTTGGGTTAAGTCAATCCGTTCGCGAGATATGGGAGTTTGAAACCAAGAAATGGTTGAGAAGGCAAAAAATTTTTCGCAATTCTGCTGCTCCAAACGCTTAACCAGAAAGGCCTAGGGAAAAAATACACATACCGTTGTAATCGGGCGAGTTTCTACTTTCAGATGCAATAGGAATTTTTGGGTTAGGTCAATCCGTTCGCGAGATATGGGAGTTTGAAGCCAAGAAATGGTTGAGAATGCAAAAAATTTTTCGCAATTCTGCTGCTCCAAACGCTTAACCAGAATGGCCTAGGGAAAAAATACACATACCGTTGTAATCGGGCGAGTTTCTACTTTCAGATGCAATAGGAATTTTTGGGTTAGGTCAATCCTTTCGCGAGATATGGGAGTTTGAAGCCAAGAAATGGTTGAGAAGGCAAAAAATTTTTCGCAATTCTGCTGCTCCAAACGCTTAACCAGAATGGCCTAGGGAAAAAATACACATACCGTTGTAATCGGGCGAGTTTCTACTTTCAGATGCAATAGGAATTTTTGGGTTAGGTCAATCCGTTCGCGAGATATGGGAGTTTGAAGCCAAGAAATGGTTGAGAAGGCAAAAAATTTTTCGCAATTCTGCTGCTCCAAACGCTTAACCAGAATGGCCTAGGGAAAAAATACACATACCGTTGTAATCGGGCGAGTCTCTACTTTCAGATGCAATAGGAATTTTTGGGTTAGGTCAATCCGTTCGCGAGATATGGGAGTTTGAAGCCAAGAAATGGTTGAGAAGGCAAAAAATTTTTCGCAATTCTGCTGCTCCAAACGCTTAACCAGAATGGCCTAGGGAAAATATACACATACCGTTGTAATCAGGCGAGTTTCTACTTTCAGATGCAAGAGGAATTTTTGGGTTAGGTCAATCCGTTCGCGAGATATGGGAGTTTGAAGCCAAGAAATGGTTGAGAAGACAACAAATCTTTCGCACTTCTGCTGCTCCAAACGCTTAACCAGAATGGCCTAGGGAAAAAATACACATACCGTTGTAATCGGGCGAGTTTCGACTTTCAGATGCAATAGGAATTTTTGGGTTAGGTAAATCCGTTCGCGAGATATGGGAGTTTGAAGCCAAAAAATGGTTGAGAAGGCAACAAATTTTTCGCAATTCTGCTGCTCCAAACGCTTAACCAGAATGGCCTTGGGAAAAAATAAACATACCGTTGTAATCGGGCGAGTTTCTACTTTCAGATGCAATAGGAATTTTTGGGTTAGGTCAATCCGTTCGCGAGATATGGGAGTTTGAAGCCAAGAAATGGTTGAGAATGCAAAAAATTTTTCGCAATTCTGCTGCTCCAAACGCTTAACCAGAATGGCCTAGGGAAAAAATAAACATACCGTTGTAATCGGGCGAGTTTCTACTTTCAGATGCAATAGGAATTTTTGGGTTAGGTCAATCCGTTCGCGAGATATGGGAGTTTGAAGCCAAGAAATGGTTGAGAAGGCAAAAAATTTTTCGCATTTCTGCTGATCAAAACGCTTAACCAGAATGGTCTAGGGAAACAATTCACATACCGTTGTAATCGGGCGAGTTTCTACTTTCAGATGCAATAGGAATTTTTGGGTTAGGTCAACCCGTTCGCGAGATATGGGAGTTTGAAGCTAAGAAATGGTTGAGAAGGCAAAAAATTTTTCGCAATTCTATTGCTCCAAACGCTTAAACAGAATGGCCTAGGGAAAAAATACAGATACCGTTGTAATCGGGCGAGTTTCTACTTTCAGATGCAACAGGAATTTTTGGGTTAGGTCAATCCGTTCGCGAGATATGGGAGTTTGAAGCTAAGAAATGGTTGAGAAGACAACAAATCTTTCGCACTTCTGCTGCTCCAAACGCTTAACCAGAATGGCCTAGGGAAAAAATACACATACCGCTGTAATCGGGCGAGTCTCTACTTTCAGATGCAATAGGAATTTTTGGGTTAGGTCAATCCGTTCGCGAGATATGGGAGTTTGAAGCCAAGAAATGGTTGAGAAGGCAAAAAATTTTTCGCAATTCTGCTGCTCCAAACGCTTAACCAGAATGGCCTAGGGAAAATATACACATACCGTTGTAATCAGGCGAGTTTCTACTTTCAGATGCAAGAGGAATTTTTGGGTTAGGTCAATCCGTTCGCGAGATATGGGAGTTTGAAGCCAAGAAATGGTTGAGAAGACAACAAATCTTTCGCACTTCTGCTGCTCCAAACGCTTAACCAGAATGGCCTAGGGAAAAAATACACATACCGATGTAATCGGGCGAGTTTCGACTTTCAGATGCAATAGGAATTTTTGGGTTAGGTAAATCCGTTCGCGAGATATGGGAGTTTGAAGCCAAAAAATGGTTGAGAAGGCAACAAATTTTTCGCAATTCTGCTGCTCCAAACGCTTAACCAGAATGGCCTTGGGAAAAAATAAACATACCGTTGTAATCGGGCGAGTTTCTACTTTCAGATGCAATAGGAATTTTTGGGTTAGGTCAATCCGTTCGCGAGATATGGGAGTTTGAAGCCAAGAAATGGTTGAGAATGCAAAAAATTTTTCGCAATTCTGCTGCTCCAAACGCTTAACCAGAATGGCCTAGGGAAAAAATAAACATACCGTTGTAATCGGGCGAGTTTCTACTTTCAGATGCAATAGGAATTTTTGGGTTAGGTCAATCCGTTCGCGAGATATGGGAGTTTGAAGCCAAGAAATGGTTGAGAAGGCAAAAAATTTTTCGCATTTCTGCTGATCAAAACGCTTAACCAGAATGGTCTAGGGAAACAATTCACATACCGTTGTAATCGGGCGAGTTTCTACTTTCAGATGCAATAGGAATTTTTGGGTTAGGTCAACCCGTTCGCGAGATATGGGAGTTTGAAGCTAAGAAATGGTTGAGAAGGCAAAAAATTTTTCGCAATTCTATTGCTCCAAACGCTTAAACAGAATGGCCTAGGGAAAAAATACAGATACCGTTGTAATCGGGCGAGTTTCTACTTTCAGATGCAACAGGAATTTTTGGGTTAGGTCAATCCGTTCGCGAGATATGGGAGTTTGAAGCTAAGAAATGGTTGAGAAGACAACAAATCTTTCGCACTTCTGCTGCTCCAAACGCTTAACCAGAATGGCCTAGGGAAAAAATACACATACCGCTGTAATCGGGCGAGGTTCGACTTTCAGATGCAATAGGAATTTTTGGGTTAGGTCAATCCGTTCGCGAGATATGGGAGTTTGAAGCCAAGAAATGGTTGAGAAGGCAAAAAATTTTTCGCATTTCTGCTGATCCAAACGCTTAACCAGAATGGTCTAGGGAAAAAATACACATACCGTTGTAATCGGGCGAGTCTCTACTTCCAGACGCTACAGGAATTTTTGGGTTAGGTCAATCCGTTCGCGAGATATGGGAGTTTGAAGCCAAGAAATGGTTGAGAGGGCAAAAAATTTTTCGCAATTCTGCTGCTCCAAACGCTTAACCAGAATGGCCTAGGGAAAAAATACACATACCGCTGTAATCGGGCGAGTTTCGACTTTCAGATGCAATAGGAATTTTTGGGTTAGGTAAATCCGTTCGCGAGATATGGGAGTTTGAAGCCAAGAAATGGTTGAGAAGGCAACAAATTTTTCGCAATTCTGCTGCTCCAAACGCTTAACCAGAATGGCCTTGGGAAAAAATAAACATACCGTTGTAATCGGGCGAGTTTCTACTTTCAGATGCAATAGGAATTTTTGGGTTAGGTCAATCCGTTCGCGAGATATGGGAGTTTGAAGCCAAGAAATGGTTGAGAAGGCAAAAAATTTTTCGCAATTCTGCTGCTCCAAACGCTTAACCAGAATGGCCTAGGGAAAAAATACACATACCGTTGTAATCGGGCGAGTCTCTACTTCCAGACGCTACAGGAATTTTTGGGTTAAGTCAATCCGTTCGCGAGATATGGGAGTTTGAAGCCAAGAAATGGTTGAGAAGGCAAAAAATTTTTCGCAATTCTGCTGCTCCAAACGCTTAACCAGAATGGCCTAGGGAAAAAATACACATACCGTTGTAATCGGGCGAGTCTCTACTTTCAGATGCAACAGGAATTTTTGGGTTAGGTCAATCCGTTCGCGAGATATGGGAGTTTGAAGCTAAGAAATGGTTGAGAAGACAACAAATCTTTCGCACTTCTGCTGCTCCAAACGCTTAACCAGAATGGTCTAGGGAAAAAATACACATACCGCTGTAATCGGGCGAGGTTCGACTTTCAGATGCAATAGGAATTTTTGGGTTACGTCAATCCGTTCGCGAGATATGGGAGTTTGAAGCCAAGAAATGGTTGAGAAGGCAAAAAATTTTTCGCAATTCTGCTGCTCCAAACGCTTAACCAGAATGGCCTAGGGAAAAAATACACATACCGTTGTAATCGGGCGAGTTTCGACTTTCAGATGCAATAGGAATTTTTGGGTTAGGTAAATCCGTTCGCGAGATATGGGAGTTTGAAGCCAAGAAATGGTTGAGAAGGCAACAAATTTTTCGCAATTCTGCTGCTCCAAACGCTTAACCAGAATGGCCTTGGGAAAAAATAAACATACCGTTGTAATCGGGCGAGTTTCTACTTTCAGATGCAATAGGAATTTTTGGGTTAGGTCAATCCGTTCGCGAGATATGGGAGTTTGAAGCCAAGAAATGGTTGAGAATGCAAAAAATTTTTCGCAATTCTGCTGCTCCAAACGCTTAACCAGAATGGCCTAGGGAAAAAATAAACATACCGTTGTAATCGGGCGAGTTTCTACTCTCAGATGCAATAGGAATTTTTGGGTTAGGTCAATCCGTTCGCGAGATATGGGAGTTTGAAGCCAAGAAATGGTTGAGAAGGCAAAAAATTTTTCGCAATTCTGCTGCTCCAAACGCTTAACCAGAATGGACTAGGGAAAAAATACACATACCGTTGTAATCGGGCGAGTCTCTACTTCCAGACGCAACAGGAATTTTTGGGTTAGGTCAATCCGTTCGCGAGATATGGGAGTTTGAAGCCAAGAAATGGTTGAGAAGGCAAAAAATTTTTCGCAATTCTGCTTCTCCAAACGCTTAACCAGAATGTCCTAAGGAAAAAATACACATACCGCTGTAATCGGGCGAGGTTCTACTTTCAGATGCAATTGGAATTTTTGGGTTAAGTCAATCCCTTGGCGAGATATAGTATGGGAGTTTGAAGCCGAGAAATGGTTGAGAAGGCAAAAAATTTTTCGCAATTCTGCTGCTCCAAACGCTTAAACAGAATGGCCTGGGGAAAAAATACACATACCGCTGTAATCGGGCGAGGTTCTACTTTCAGATGCAATAGGAATTTTTGGGTTAGGTCAATCCGTTCGCAAGATATGGGAGTTTGAAGCCAAGAAATGGTTGAGAAGGCAAAAAATTTTTCGCAATTCTGCTGCTCCAAACGCTTAACCAGAATGGCCTAGGGAAAAAATAAACATACCGTTGTAATCGGGCGAGTTTCTACTTTCAGATGCAATACGAATTTGTGGGTTAGGTCAATCCGTTCGCGAGATATGGGAGTTTGAAGCCAAGAAATGGTTGAGAAGGCAAAAACTTTTTCGCATTTCTGCTGATCCAAACGCTTAACCAGAATGGTCTAGGGAAACAACACACATACCGTTGTAATCGGGCGAGTTTCTACTTTCAGATGCAATAGGAATTTTTGGGTTAGGTCAACCCGTTCGCGAGATATGGGAGTTTGAAGCCAAGAAATGGTTGAGAAGGCAAAAAATTTTTCGAAATTCTGCTGATCCAAACGCTTAACCAGAATGGTCTAGGGAAACAACACACATACCGTTGTAGTCGGGCGAGTTTCTACTTTCAGATGCAATAGGAATTTTTGGGTTAGGTCAATCCGTTCGCGAGATATGGGAGTTTGAGGCCAAGAAATGGTTGAGAATGCAAAAAATTTTTCGCAATTCTGCTGCTCCAAACGCTTAACCAGAATGGCCTAGGGAAAAAATACAAATACCGTTGTAATCGGGCGAGTTTCTACTTTCGGATGCAACAGGAACTTTTGGGTTAGGTCAATCCGTTCGCGAGATATGGGAGTTTGAAGCTAAGAAATGGTTGAGAAGACAACAAATCTTTCGCACTTCTGCTGCTCCAAACGCTTAACCAGAATGGCCTAGGGAAAAAATACACATACCGTTGTAATCGGGCGAGTTTCGACTTTCAGATGCAATAGGAATTTTTGGGTTAGGTCAATCCGTTCGCGAGATATGGGAGTTTGAAGCCAAGAAATGGTTGAGAAGGCAACAAATTTTTCGGAATTCTGCTGCTCCAAACGCTTAACCAGAATGGCCTAGGGAAAAAATACACATACCGCTGTAATCGGGCGAGGTTCGACTTTCAGATGCAATAGGAATTTTTGGGTTAGGTCATTCCGTTCGCGAGATATGGGAGTTTGAAGCCAAGAAATGGTTGAGAAGGCAACAAATTTTTCGAAATTCTGCTGCTCCAAACGCTGAACCAGAATGGCTTAGGGAAAAAATACACATACCGTTGTAATCGGGCGAGTTTCTACTTTCAGATGCAATAGGAATTTTTGGGTTATGTCAATCCGTTCACGAGATATGGGAGTTTGAAGCCAAGAAATGGTTGAGAAGGCAAAAAATTTTTCGCAATTCTGCTGCTCCAAACGCTTAACCAGAATGGACTAGGGAAAAAATACACATACCGTTGTAATCGGGCGAGTCTCTACTTCCAGACGCAACAGGAATTTTTGGGTTAGGTCAATCCGTTCGCGAGATATGGGAGTTTGAAGCCAAGAAATGGTTGAGAAGGCAAAAAATTTTTCGCAATTCTGCTTCTCCAAACGCTTAACCAGAATGTCCTAAGGAAAAAATACACATACCGCTGTAATCGGGCGAGGTTCTACTTTCAGATGCAATTGGAATTTTTGGGTTAGGTCAATCCCTTGGCGAGATATAGTATGGGAGTTTGAAGCCGAGAAATGGTTGAGAAGGCAAAAAATTTTTCGCAATTCTGCTGCTCCAAACGCTTAAACAGAATGGCCTGGGGAAAAAATACACATACCGCTGTAATCGGGCGAGGTTCTACTTTCAGATGCAATAGGAATTTTTGGGTTAGGTCAATCCGTTCGCAAGATATGGGAGTTTGAAGCCAAGAAATGGTTGAGAAGGCAAAAAATTTTTCGCAATTCTGCTGCTCCAAACGCTTAACCAGAATGGCCTAGGGAAAAAATAAACATACCGTTGTAATCGGGCGAGTTTCTACTTTCAGATGCAATAGGAATTTTTGGGTTAGGTCAATCCGTTCGCGAGATATGGGAGTTTGAAGCCAAGAAATGGTTGAGAAGGCAAAAACTTTTTCGCATTTCTGCTGATCCAAACGCTTAACCAGAATGGTCTAGGGAAACAACACACATACCGTTGTAATCGGGCGAGTTTCTACTTTCAGATGCAATAGGAATTTTTGGGTTAGGTCAACCCGTTCGCGAGATATGGGAGTTTGAAGCCAAGAAATGGTTGAGAAGGCAAAAAATTTTTCGAAATTCTGCTGCTCCAAGCGCTTAAACAGAATGGCCTAGGGAAAAAATACAGATACCGTTGTAATCGGGCGAGTTTCTACTTTCAGATGCATTAGGAATTTTTGGGTTAGGTCAATCCGTTCGCGAGATATGGGAGTTTGAAGCCAAGAAATGGTTGAGAAGGCAAAAAATTTTTCGCAATTCTGCTGCTCCAAACGCTTAAACAGAATGGCCTAGGGAAAAAATACAAATACCGTTGTAATCGGGCGAGTTTCTACTTTCGCATGCAACAGGAATTTTTGGGTTAGGTCAATCCGTTCGCGAGATATGGGAGTTTGAAGCTAAGAAATGGTTGAGAAGACAACAAATCTTTCGCACTTCTGCTGCTCCAAACGCTTAACCAGAATGGCCTAGGGAAAAAATACACATACCGTTGTAATCGGGCGAGTTTCTACTTTCAGATGCAATAGGAATTTTTGGGTTAGGTCAATCCGTTCGCGAGATATGGGAGTTTGAAGCCAAGAAATGGTTGAGAAGGCAAAAAATTTTTCACAATTCTGCTGCTCCAAACGCTTAACCAGAATGGCCTAGGGAAAAAATACACATACCTTTGTAATCGGGCGAGTCTCTACTTCCAGACGCTACAGGAATTTTTGGGTTAGGTCAATCCGTTCGCGAGATATGGGAGTTTGAAGCCAAGAAATGGTTGAGAAGGCAAAAAATGTTTCGCATTTCTGCTGCTCCAAACGCTTAACCAGAATGGCCTAGGGAAAAAATACAGATACCGTTGTAATCGGGCGAGTTTCTACTTTCAGATGCAACAGGAATTTTTGGGTTAGGTCAATCCGTTCGCGAGATATGGGAGTTTGAAGGTAAGAAATGGTTGAGAAGACAACAAATCTTTCGCACTTCTGCTGCTCCAAACGCTTAACCAGAATGGCCTTGGGAAAAAATAAACATACCGTTGTAATCGGGCGAGTTTCTACTTTCAGATGCAATAGGAATTTTTGGGTTAGGTCAATCCGTTCGCGAGATATGGGAGTTTGAAGCCAAGAAATGGTTGAGAAGGCAAAAAATTTTTCGCAATTCTGCTGCTCCAAACGCTTAACCAGAATGGCCTAGGGAAAAAATACACATACCGTTGTAATCGGGCGAGTCTCTACTTCCAGACGCTACAGGAATTTTTGGGTTAAGTCAATCCGTTCGCGAGATATGGGAGTTTGAAGCCAAGAAATGGTTGAGAAGGCAAAAAATTTTTCGCAATTCTGCTGCTCCAAACGCTTAACCAGAATGGCCTAGGGAAAAAATACACATACCGTTGTAATCGGGCGAGTCTCTACTTTCAGATGCAACAGGAATTTTTGGGTTAGGTCAATCCGTTCGCGAGATATGGGAGTTTGAAGCTAAGAAATGGTTGAGAAGACAACAAATCTTTCGCACTTCTGCTGCTCCAAACGCTTAACCAGAATGGTCTAGGGAAAAAATACACATACCGCTGTAATCGGGCGAGGTTCGACTTTCAGATGCAATAGGAATTTTTGGGTTACGTCAATCCGTTCGCGAGATATGGGAGTTTGAAGCCAAGAAATGGTTGAGAAGGCAAAAAATTTTTCGCAATTCTGCTGCTCCAAACGCTTAACCAGAATGGCCTAGGGAAAAAATACACATACCGTTGTAATCGGGCGAGTTTCGACTTTCAGATGCAATAGGAATTTTTGGGTTAGGTAAATCCGTTCGCGAGATATGGGAGTTTGAAGCCAAGAAATGGTTGAGAAGGCAACAAATTTTTCGCAATTCTGCTGCTCCAAACGCTTAACCAGAATGGCCTTGGGAAAAAATAAACATACCGTTGTAATCGGGCGAGTTTCTACTTTCAGATGCAATAGGAATTTTTGGGTTAGGTCAATCCGTTCGCGAGATATGGGAGTTTGAAGCCAAGAAATGGTTGAGAATGCAAAAAATTTTTCGCAATTCTGCTGCTCCAAACGCTTAACCAGAATGGCCTAGGGAAAAAATAAACATACCGTTGTAATCGGGCGAGTTTCTACTCTCAGATGCAATAGGAATTTTTGGGTTAGGTCAATCCGTTCGCGAGATATGGGAGTTTGAAGCCAAGAAATGGTTGAGAAGGCAAAAAATTTTTCGCAATTCTGCTGCTCCAAACGCTTAACCAGAATGGACTAGGGAAAAAATACACATACCGTTGTAATCGGGCGAGTCTCTACTTCCAGACGCAACAGGAATTTTTGGGTTAGGTCAATCCGTTCGCGAGATATGGGAGTTTGAAGCCAAGAAATGGTTGAGAAGGCAAAAAATTTTTCGCAATTCTGCTTCTCCAAACGCTTAACCAGAATGTCCTAAGGAAAAAATACACATACCGCTGTAATCGGGCGAGGTTCTACTTTCAGATGCAATTGGAATTTTTGGGTTAAGTCAATCCCTTGGCGAGATATAGTATGGGAGTTTGAAGCCGAGAAATGGTTGAGAAGGCAAAAAATTTTTCGCAATTCTGCTGCTCCAAACGCTTAAACAGAATGGCCTGGGGAAAAAATACACATACCGCTGTAATCGGGCGAGGTTCTACTTTCAGATGCAATAGGAATTTTTGGGTTAGGTCAATCCGTTCGCAAGATATGGGAGTTTGAAGCCAAGAAATGGTTGAGAAGGCAAAAAATTTTTCGCAATTCTGCTGCTCCAAACGCTTAACCAGAATGGCCTAGGGAAAAAATAAACATACCGTTGTAATCGGGCGAGTTTCTACTTTCAGATGCAATAGGAATTTTTGGGTTAGGTCAATCCGTTCGCGAGATATGGGAGTTTGAAGCCAAGAAATGGTTGAGAAGGCAAAAACTTTTTCGCATTTCTGCTGATCCAAACGCTTAACCAGAATGGTCTAGGGAAACAACACACATACCGTTGTAATCGGGCGAGTTTCTACTTTCAGATGCAATAGGAATTTTTGGGTTAGGTCAACCCGTTCGCGAGATATGGGAGTTTGAAGCCAAGAAATGGTTGAGAAGGCAAAAAATTTTTCGAAATTCTGCTGATCCAAACGCTTAACCAGAATGGTCTAGGGAAACAACACACATACCGTTGTAGTCGGGCGAGTTTCTACTTTCAGATGCAATAGGAATTTTTGGGTTAGGTCAATCCGTTCGCGAGATATGGGAGTTTGAGGCCAAGAAATGGTTGAGAATGCAAAAAATTTTTCGCAATTCTGCTGCTCCAAACGCTTAACCAGAATGGCCTAGGGAAAAAATACAAATACCGTTGTAATCGGGCGAGTTTCTACTTTCGGATGCAACAGGAACTTTTGGGTTAGGTCAATCCGTTCGCGAGATATGGGAGTTTGAAGCTAAGAAATGGTTGAGAAGACAACAAATCTTTCGCACTTCTGCTGCTCCAAACGCTTAACCAGAATGGCCTAGGGAAAAAATACACATACCGTTGTAATCGGGCGAGTTTCGACTTTCAGATGCAATAGGAATTTTTGGGTTAGGTCAATCCGTTCGCGAGATATGGGAGTTTGAAGCCAAGAAATGGTTGAGAAGGCAACAAATTTTTCGGAATTCTGCTGCTCCAAACGCTTAACCAGAATGGCCTAGGGAAAAAATACACATACCGCTGTAATCGGGCGAGGTTCGACTTTCAGATGCAATAGGAATTTTTGGGTTAGGTCATTCCGTTCGCGAGATATGGGAGTTTGAAGCCAAGAAATGGTTGAGAAGGCAACAAATTTTTCGAAATTCTGCTGCTCCAAACGCTGAACCAGAATGGCTTAGGGAAAAAATACACATACCGTTGTAATCGGGCGAGTTTCTACTTTCAGATGCAATAGGAATTTTTGGGTTATGTCAATCCGTTCACGAGATATGGGAGTTTGAAGCCAAGAAATGGTTGAGAAGGCAAAAAATTTTTCGCAATTCTGCTGCTCCAAACGCTTAACCAGAATGGACTAGGGAAAAAATACACATACCGTTGTAATCGGGCGAGTCTCTACTTCCAGACGCAACAGGAATTTTTGGGTTAGGTCAATCCGTTCGCGAGATATGGGAGTTTGAAGCCAAGAAATGGTTGAGAAGGCAAAAAATTTTTCGCAATTCTGCTTCTCCAAACGCTTAACCAGAATGTCCTAAGGAAAAAATACACATACCGCTGTAATCGGGCGAGGTTCTACTTTCAGATGCAATTGGAATTTTTGGGTTAGGTCAATCCCTTGGCGAGATATAGTATGGGAGTTTGAAGCCGAGAAATGGTTGAGAAGGCAAAAAATTTTTCGCAATTCTGCTGCTCCAAACGCTTAAACAGAATGGCCTGGGGAAAAAATACACATACCGCTGTAATCGGGCGAGGTTCTACTTTCAGATGCAATAGGAATTTTTGGGTTAGGTCAATCCGTTCGCAAGATATGGGAGTTTGAAGCCAAGAAATGGTTGAGAAGGCAAAAAATTTTTCGCAATTCTGCTGCTCCAAACGCTTAACCAGAATGGCCTAGGGAAAAAATAAACATACCGTTGTAATCGGGCGAGTTTCTACTTTCAGATGCAATAGGAATTTTTGGGTTAGGTCAATCCGTTCGCGAGATATGGGAGTTTGAAGCCAAGAAATGGTTGAGAAGGCAAAAACTTTTTCGCATTTCTGCTGATCCAAACGCTTAACCAGAATGGTCTAGGGAAACAACACACATACCGTTGTAATCGGGCGAGTTTCTACTTTCAGATGCAATAGGAATTTTTGGGTTAGGTCAACCCGTTCGCGAGATATGGGAGTTTGAAGCCAAGAAATGGTTGAGAAGGCAAAAAATTTTTCGAAATTCTGCTGCTCCAAGCGCTTAAACAGAATGGCCTAGGGAAAAAATACAGATACCGTTGTAATCGGGCGAGTTTCTACTTTCAGATGCATTAGGAATTTTTGGGTTAGGTCAATCCGTTCGCGAGATATGGGAGTTTGAAGCCAAGAAATGGTTGAGAAGGCAAAAAATTTTTCGCAATTCTGCTGCTCCAAACGCTTAAACAGAATGGCCTAGGGAAAAAATACAAATACCGTTGTAATCGGGCGAGTTTCTACTTTCGCATGCAACAGGAATTTTTGGGTTAGGTCAATCCGTTCGCGAGATATGGGAGTTTGAAGCTAAGAAATGGTTGAGAAGACAACAAATCTTTCGCACTTCTGCTGCTCCAAACGCTTAACCAGAATGGCCTAGGGAAAAAATACACATACCGTTGTAATCGGGCGAGTTTCTACTTTCAGATGCAATAGGAATTTTTGGGTTAGGTCAATCCGTTCGCGAGATATGGGAGTTTGAAGCCAAGAAATGGTTGAGAAGGCAAAAAATTTTTCACAATTCTGCTGCTCCAAACGCTTAACCAGAATGGCCTAGGGAAAAAATACACATACCTTTGTAATCGGGCGAGTCTCTACTTCCAGACGCTACAGGAATTTTTGGGTTAGGTCAATCCGTTCGCGAGATATGGGAGTTTGAAGCCAAGAAATGGTTGAGAAGGCAAAAAATGTTTCGCATTTCTGCTGCTCCAAACGCTTAACCAGAATGGCCTAGGGAAAAAATACAGATACCGTTGTAATCGGGCGAGTTTCTACTTTCAGATGCAACAGGAATTTTTGGGTTAGGTCAATCCGTTCGCGAGATATGGGAGTTTGAAGGTAAGAAATGGTTGAGAAGACAACAAATCTTTCGCACTTCTGCTGCTCCAAACGCTTAACCAGAATGGCCTAGGGAAAAAATACACATACCGTTGTAATCGGGCGAGTCTCTACTTCCAGACGCTACAGGAATTTTTGGGTTAGGTCAATCCGTTCGCGAGATATGGGAGTTTGAAGCCAAGAAATGGTTGAGAAGGCAAAAAATTTTTCGCACTTCTGCTGCTCCAAACGCTTAACCAGAATGGCCTAGGGAAAAAATACAGATACCGTTGTAATCGGGCGTGTTTCTACTTTCAGATGCAACAGGAATTTTTGGGTTAGGTCAATCCGTTCGCGAGATATGGGAGTTTGAAGCTAAGAAATGGTTGAGAAGACAACAAATCTTTCGCACTTCTGCTGCTCCAAACGCTTAACCAGAATGGCCTAGGGAAGAAATACACATACCGTAGTAATCGGGCGAGTTTCGACTTTCAGATGCAATAGGAATTTTTGGGTTAGGTCAATCCGTTCGCGAGATATGGGAGTTTGAAGCCAAGAAATGGTTGAGAAGGCAAAAAATTTTTCGCAATTCTGCTGCTCCAAACGCTTAACCAGAATGGCATAGGGAAAAAATACACATACCGTTGTAATCGGGCGAGTCTCTACTTCCAGACGCTACAGGAATTTTTGGGTTAGGTCAATCCGTTCGCGAGATATGGGAGTTTGAAGCCAAGAAATGGTTGAGAAGGCAAAAAATTTTTCGCAATTCTGCTGCTCCAAACGCTTAACCAGAATGGCCTAGGGAAAAAATACACATACCGTTGTAATCGGGCGAGTCTCTACTTCCAGACGCTACAGGAATTTTTGGGTTAGGTCAATCCGTTCGCGAGATATGGGAGTTTGAAGCCAAGAAATGGTTGAGAAGGCAAAAAATTTTTCGCATTTCTGCTGCTCCAAACGCTTAACCAGAATGGCCTAGGGAAAAAATACAGACACCGTTGTAATCGGGCGAGTTTCTACTTTCAGATGCAACAGGAATTTTTGGGTTAGGTCAATCCGTTCGCGAGATATGGGAGTTTGAAGCTAAGAAATGGTTGAGAAGACAACAAATCTTTCGCACTTCTGCTGCTCCAAACGCTTAACCAGAATGGCCTAGGGAAGAAATACACATACCGTTGTAATCGGGCGAGTTTCGACTTTCAGATGCAATAGGAATTTTTGGGTTAGGTCATTCCGTTCGCGAGATATGGGAGTTTGAAGCCAAGAAATGGTTGAGAAGGCAACAAATTTTTCGCAATTCTGCTGCTCCAAACGCTTAACCAGAATGGCCTAGGGAAAAAATACACATACCGTTGTAATCGGGCGAGTTTCTACTTTCAGATGCAATAGGAATTTTTGAGTTAGGTCAATCCGTTCGCGAGATATGGGAGTTTGCAGCCAAGAAATGGTTGAGAAGGCAAAAAATTTTTCGCCATTCTGCTGCTCCAAACGCTTAACCAGAATGGCCTAGGAAAAAATACACATACCGTTGTAATCGGGCGAGTCTCTACTTCCAGACGCTACAGGAATTTTTGGGTTAGGTCAAGCCGTTCGCGAGATATGGGAGTTTGAAGCCAAGAAATGGTTGAGAAGGCAAAAAATTTTTCGCAATTCTGCTGCTCCAAACGCTTAACCAGAATGGCCTAGGGAAAAAATACACATACCGTTGTAATCGGGCGAGTTTCTACTTTCAGATGCAATTGGAATTTTTGGGTTAGGTCAATCCGTTCGCGAGATATGGAAGTTTGAAGCCAAGAAATGGTTGAGAAGGCAAAAAATTTTTCGCAATTCTGCTGCTCCAAACGCTTAACCAGAATGGCCTAGGGAAAAAATACACATACCGTTGTAATCGGGCGAGTCTCTACTTCCAGACGCTACAGGAATTTTTGGGTTAGGTCAATCCGTTCGCGAGATATGGGAGTTTGAAGCTAAGAAATGGTTGAGAAGACAACAAATCTTTCGCACTTCTGCTGCTCCAAACGCTTAACCAGAAAGGCCTAGGGAAGAAATACACATACCGTTGTAATCGGGCGAGTTTCGACTTTCAGATGCAATAGGAATTTTTGGGTTAGGTCATTCCGTTCGCGAGATATGGGAGTTTGAAGCCAAGAAATGGTTGAGAAGGCAACAAATTTTTCGCAATTCTGCTGCTCCAAACGCTTAACCAGAATGGCCTAGGGAAAAAATACACATACCGCTGTAATCGGGCGAGGTTCTACTTTCAGATGCAATTGGAATTTTTGGGTTAGGTCAATCCGTTCGCGAGATATGGGAGTTTGAAGCCAAGAAATGGTTGAGAAGGCAAAAAATTTTTCGCAATTCTGCTGCTCCAAACGCTTAACCAGAATGGCCTAGGGAAAAAATACACATACCGTTGTAATCGGGCGAGTTTCTACTTTCAGATGCAATAGGAATTTTTGGGTTAGGTCAATCCGTTCGCGAGATATGGGAGTTTGAAGCCAAGAAATGGTTGAGAAGGCAAAAAATTTTTCACAATTCTGCTGCTCCAAACGCTTAACCAGAATGGCCTAGGGAAAAAATACACATACAGTTGTAATCGGGCGAGTCTCTACTTCCAGACGCTACAGGAATTTTTGGGTTAGGTCAATCCGTTCGCGAGATATGGGAGTTTGAAGCCAAGAAATGGTTGAGAAGGCAAAAAATTTTTCGCAATTCTGCTGCTCCAAACGCTTAACCAGAATGGCCTAGGGAAAAAATACACATACCGTTGTAATCGGGCGAGTCTCTACTTCCAGACGCTACAGGAATTTTTGGGTTAGGTCAATCCGTTCGCGAGATATGGGAGTTTGAAGCCAAGAAATGGTTGAGAAGGCAAAAAATTTTTCGCAATTCTGCTGCTCCAAACGCTTAACCAGAATGGCCTAGGGAAAAAATACACATACCGTTGTAATCGGGCGAGTCTCTACTTTCAGATGCAATAGGAATTTTTGAGTTAGGTCAATCCGTTCGCGAGATATGGGAGTTTGAAGCCAAGAAATGGTTGAGAAGGCAAAAAATTTTTCGCCATTCTGCTGCTCCAAACGCTTAACCAGAATGGCCTAGGAAAAAATACACATACCGTTGTAATCGGGCGAGTCTCTACTTCCAGACGCTACAGGAATTTTTGGGTTAGGTCAATCCGTTCGCGAGATATGGGAGTTTGAAGCCAAGAAATGGTTGAGAAGGCAAAAAATTTTTCGCACTTCTGCTGCTCCAAACGCTTAACCAGAATGGCCTAGGGAAAAAATACAGATACCGTTGTAATCGGGCGTGTTTCTACTTTCAGATGCAACAGGAATTTTTGGGTTAGGTCAATCCGTTCGCGAGATATGGGAGTTTGAAGCTAAGAAATGGTTGAGAAGACAACAAATCTTTCGCACTTCTGCTGCTCCAAACGCTTAACCAGAATGGCCTAGGGAAGAAATACACATACCGTAGTAATCGGGCGAGTTTCGACTTTCAGATGCAATAGGAATTTTTGGGTTAGGTCAATCCGTTCGCGAGATATGGGAGTTTGAAGCCAAGAAATGGTTGAGAAGGCAAAAAATTTTTCGCAATTCTGCTGCTCCAAACGCTTAACCAGAATGGCCTAGGGAAAAAATACACATACCGTTGTAAGCGGGCGAGTCTCTACTTCCAGACGCTACAGGAATTTTTGGGTTAGGTCAATCCGTTCGCGAGATATGGGAGTTTGAAGCCAAGAAATGGTTGAGAAGGCAAAAAATTTTTCGCATTTCTGCTGCTCCAAACGCTTAACCAGAATGGCCTAGGGAAAAAATACAGACACCGTTGTAATCGGGCGAGTTTCTACTTTCAGATGCAACAGGAATTTTTGGGTTAGGTCAATCCGTTCGCGAGATATGGGAGTTTGAAGCTAAGAAATGGTTGAGAAGACAACAAATCTTTCGCACTTCTGCTGCTCCAAACGCTTAACCAGAATGGCCTAGGAAAAAATACACATACCGTTGTAATCGGGCGAGTCTCTACTTCCAGACGCTACAGGAATTTTTGGGTTAGGTCAATCCGTTCGCGAGATATGGGAGTTTGAAGCCAAGAAATGGTTGAGAAGGCAAAAAATTTTTCGCACTTCTGCTGCTCCAAACGCTTAACCAGAATGGCCTAGGGAAAAAATACAGATACCGTTGTAATCGGGCGTGTTTCTACTTTCAGATGCAACAGGAATTTTTGGGTTAGGTCAATCCGTTCGCGAGATATGGGAGTTTGAAGCTAAGAAATGGTTGAGAAGACAACAAATCTTTCGCACTTCTGCTGCTCCAAACGCTTAACCAGAATGGCCTAGGGAAGAAATACACATACCGTAGTAATCGGGCGAGTTTCGACTTTCAGATGCAATAGGAATTTTTGGGTTAGGTCAATCCGTTCGCGAGATATGGGAGTTTGAAGCCAAGAAATGGTTGAGAAGGCAAAAAATTTTTCGCAATTCTGCTGCTCCAAACGCTTAACCAGAATGGCCTAGGGAAAAAATACACATACCGTTGTAAGCGGGCGAGTCTCTACTTCCAGACGCTACAGGAATTTTTGGGTTAGGTCAATCCGTTCGCGAGATATGGGAGTTTGAAGCCAAGAAATGGTTGAGAAGGCAAAAAATTTTTCGCATTTCTGCTGCTCCAAACGCTTAACCAGAATGGCCTAGGGAAAAAATACAGACACCGTTGTAATCGGGCGAGTTTCTACTTTCAGATGCAACAGGAATTTTTGGGTTAGGTCAATCCGTTCGCGAGATATGGGAGTTTGAAGCTAAGAAATGGTTGAGAAGACAACAAATCTTTCGCACTTCTGCTGCTCCAAACGCTTAACCAGAATGGCCTAGGGAAGAAATACACATACCGTTGTAATCGGGCGAGTTTCGACTTTCAGATGCAATAGGAATTTTTGGGTTAGGTCATTCCGTTCGCGAGATATGGGAGTTTGAAGCCAAGAAATGGTTGAGAAGGCAACAAATTTTTCGCAATTCTGCTGCTCCAAACGCTTAACCAGAATGGCCTAGGGAAAAAATACACATACCGTTGTAATCGGGCGAGTTTCTACTTTCAGATGCAATAGGAATTTTTGAGTTAGGTCAATCCGTTCGCGAGATATGGGAGTTTGCAGCCAAGAAATGGTTGAGAAGGCAAAAAATTTTTCGCCATTCTGCTGCTCCAAACGCTTAACCAGAATGGCCTAGGAAAAAATACACATACCGTTGTAATCGGGCGAGTCTCTACTTCCAGACGCTACAGGAATTTTTGGGTTAGGTCAAGCCGTTCGCGAGATATGGGAGTTTGAAGCCAAGAAATGGTTGAGAAGGCAAAAAATTTTTCGCAATTCTGCTGCTCCAAACGCTTAACCAGAATGGCCTAGGGAAAAAATACACATACCGTTGTAATCGGGCGAGTTTCTACTTTCAGATGCAATTGGAATTTTTGGGTTAGGTCAATCCGTTCGCGAGATATGGAAGTTTGAAGCCAAGAAATGGTTGAGAAGGCAAAAAATTTTTCGCAATTCTGCTGCTCCAAACGCTTAACCAGAATGGCCTAGGGAAAAAATACACATACCGTTGTAATCGGGCGAGTCTCTACTTCCAGACGCTACAGGAATTTTTGGGTTAGGTCAATCCGTTCGCGAGATATGGGAGTTTGAAGCTAAGAAATGGTTGAGAAGACAACAAATCTTTCGCACTTCTGCTGCTCCAAACGCTTAACCAGAAAGGCCTAGGGAAGAAATACACATACCGTTGTAATCGGGCGAGTTTCGACTTTCAGATGCAATAGGAATTTTTGGGTTAGGTCATTCCGTTCGCGAGATATGGGAGTTTGAAGCCAAGAAATGGTTGAGAAGGCAACAAATTTTTCGCAATTCTGCTGCTCCAAACGCTTAACCAGAATGGCCTAGGGAAAAAATACACATACCGTTATAATCGGGCGAGTTTCTACTTTCAGATGCAATAGGAATTTTTGGGTTAGGTCAATCCGTTCGCGAGATATGGGAGTTTGAAGCCAAGAAATGGTTGAGAAGGCAAAAAATTTTTCGCAATTCTGCTGCTCCAAACGCTTAACCAGAATGGCCTAGGGAAAAAATACACATACCGCTGTAATCGGGCGAGGTTCTACTTTCAGATGCAATTGGAATTTTTGGGTTAGGTCAATCCGTTCGCGAGATATGGGAGTTTGAAGCCAAGAAATGGTTGAGAAGGCAAAAAATTTTTCGCAATTCTGCTGCTCCAAACGCTTAACCAGAATGGCCTAGGGAAAAAATACACATACCGTTGTAATCGGGCGAGTTTCTACTTTCAGATGCAATAGGAATTTTTGGGTTAGGTCAATCCGTTCGCGAGATATGGGAGTTTGAAGCCAAGAAATGGTTGAGAAGTCAAAAAATTTTTCACAATTCTGCTGCTCCAAACGCTTAACCAGAATGGCCTAGGGAAAAAATACACATACAGTTGTAATCGGGCGAGTCTCTACTTCCAGACGCTACAGGAATTTTTGGGTTAGGTCAATCCGTTCGCGAGATATGGGAGTTTGAAGCCAAGAAATGGTTGAGAAGGCAAAAAATTTTTCGCATTTCTGCTGCTCCAAACGCTTAACCAGAATGGCCTAGGGAAAAAATACAGATACCGTTGTAATCGGGCGAGTTTCTACTTTCAGATGCAACAGGAATTTTTGGGTTAGGTTAATCCGTTCGCGAGATATGGGAGTTTGAAGCTAAGAAATGGTTGAGAAGACAACAAATCTTTCGCACTTCTGCTGCTCCAAACGCTTAACCAGAATGGCCTAGGGAAGAAATACACATACCGTTGTAATCGGGCGAGTTTCGACTTTCAGATGCAATAGGAATTTTTGGGTTAGGTCAATCCGTTCGCGAGATATGGGAGTTTGAAGCCAAGAGATGGTTGAGAAGGCAACAAATTTTTCGCAATTCTGCTGCTCCAAACGCTTAACCAGAATGGCCTAGGGAAAAAATACACATACCGTTGTAATCGGGCGAGTTTCTACTTTCAGATGCAATAGGAATTTTTGGGTTAGGTCAATCCGTTCGCGAGATATGGGAGTTTGAAGCCAAGAAATGGTTGAGAAGGCAAAAAATTTTTCGCAATTCTGCTGCTCCAAACGCTTAACCAGAATGGCCTAGGGAAAAAATACACATACCGTTGTAATCGGGCGAGTCTCTACTTCCAGACGCTACAGGAATTTTTGGGTTAGGTCAATCCGTTCGCGAGATATGGGAGTTTGAAGCCAAGAAATGGTTGAGAAGGCAAAAAATTTTTCGCAATTCTGCTGCTCCAAACGCTTAACCAGAATGGCCTAGGGAAAAAATACACATACCGTTGTAATCGGGCGAGTCTCTACTTTCAGATGCAATAGGAATTTTTGAGTTAGGTCAATCCGTTCGCGAGATATGGGAGTTTGAAGCCAAGAAATGGTTGAGAAGGCAAAAAATTTTTCGCCATTCTGCTGCTCCAAACGCTTAACCAGAATGGCCTAGGAAAAAATACACATACCGTTGTAATCGGGCGAGTCTCTACTTCCAGACGCTACAGGAATTTTTGGGTTAGGTCAATCCGTTCGCGAGATATGGGAGTTTGAAGCCAAGAAATGGTTGAGAAGGCAAAAAATTTTTCGCAATTCTGCTGCTCCAAACGCTTAACCAGAATGGCCTAGGGAAAAAATACACATACCGTTGTAATCGGGCGAGTTTCTACTTTCAGATGCAATAGGAATTTTTGGGTTAGGTCAATCCGTTCGCGAGATATGGGAGTTTGAAGCCAAGAAATGGTTGAGAAGGCAAAAAATTTTTCGCAATTCTGCTGCTCCAAACGCTTAACCAGAATGGCCTAGGGAAAAAATACACATACCGTTGTAATCGGGCGAGTCTCTACTTCCAGACGCTACAGGAATTTTTGGGTTATGTCAATCCGTTCGCGAGATATGGGAGTTTGAAGCTAAGAAATGGTTGAGAAGACAACAAATCTTTCGCACTTCTGCTGCTCCAAACGCTTAACCAGAATGGCCTAGGGAAGAAATACACATACCGTTGTAATCGGGCGAGTTTCGACTTTCAGATGCAATAGGAATTTTTGGGTTAGGTCATTCCGTTCGCGAGATATGGGAGTTTGAAGCCAAGAAATGGTTGAGAAGGCAACAAATTTTTCGCAATTCTGCTGCTCCAAACGCTTAACCAGAATGGCCTAGGGAAAAAATACACATACCGTTGTAATCGGGCGAGTTTCTACTTTCAGATGCAATAGGAATTTTTGGGTTAGGTCAATCCGTTCGCGAGATATGGGAGTTTGAAGCCAAGAAATGGTTGAGAAGGCAAAAAATTTTTCGCAATTCTGCTGCTCCAAACGCTTAACCAGAATGGCCTAGGGAAAAAATACACATACCGCTGTAATCGGGCGAGGTTCTACTTTCAGATGCAATTGGAATTTTTGGGTTAGGTCAATCCGTTCGCGAGATATGGGAGTTTGAAGCCAAGAAATGGTTGAGAAGGCAAAAAATTTTTCGCAATTCTGCTGCTCCAAACGCTTAACCAGAATGGCCTAGGGAAAAAATACACATACCGTTGTAATCGGGCGAGTTTCTACTTTCAGATGCAATAGGAATTTTTGGGTTAGGTCAATCCGTTCGCGAGATATGGGAGTTTGAAGCCAAGAAATGGTTGAGAAGGCAAAAAATTTTTCGCAATTCTGCTGCTCCAAACGCTTAACCAGAATGGCCTAGGGAAAAAATACACATACCGTTGTAATCGGGCGAGTCTCTACTTCCAGACGCTACAGGAATTTTTGGGTTAGGTCAATCCGTTCGCGAGATATGGGAGTTTGAAGCCAAGAAATGGTTGAGAATGCAAAAAATTTTTCGCAATTCTGCTGCTCCAAACGCTTAACCAGAATGGCCTAGGGAAAAAATACACATACCGTTGTAATCGGGCGAGTCTCTACTTCCAGACGCTACAGGAATTTTTGGGTTAGGTCAATCCGTTCGCGAGATATGGGAATTTGAAGCCAAGAAATGGTTGAGAAGGCAAAAAATTTTTCGCATTTCTGCTGCTCCAAACGCTTAACCAGAATGGCCTAGGGAAAAAATACAGACACCGTTGTAATCTGGCGAGTTTCTACTTTCAGATGCAGCAGGAATTTTTGGGTTAGGTCAATCCGTTCGCGAGATATGGGAGTTTGAAGCTAAGAAATGGTTGAGAAGACAACAAATCTTTCGCACTTCTGCTGCTCCAAACGCTTAACCAGAATGGCCTAGGGAAGAAATACACATACCGTTGTAATCGGGCGAGTTTCGACTTTCAGATGCAATAGGAATTTTTGGGTTAGGTCATTCCGTTCGCGAGATATGGGAGCTTGAAGCCAAGAAATGGTTGAGAAGGCAACAAATTTTTCGCAATTCTGCTGCTCCAAACGCTTAACCAGAATGGCCTAGGGAAAAAATACACATACCGTTGTAATCGGGCGAGTTTCTACTTTCAGATGCAATAGGAATTTTTGGGTTAGGTCAATCCGTTCGCGAGATATGGGAGTTTGAAGCCAAGAGATGGTTGAGAAGGCAACAAATTTTTCGCAATTCTGCTGCTCCAAACGCTTAACCAGAATGGCCTAGGGAAAAAATACACATACCGTTGTAATCGGGCGAGTTTCTACTTTCAGATGCAATAGGAATTTTTGGGTTAGGTCAATCCGTTCGCGAGATATGGGAGTTTGAAGCCAAGAAATGGTTGAGAAGGCCAAAAATTTTTCGCAATTCTGCTGCTCCAAACGCTTAACCAGAATGGCCTAGGGAAAAAATACACATACCGTTGTAATCGGGCGAGTCTCTACTTCCAGACGCTACAGGAATTTTTGGGTTAGGTCAATCCGTTCGCGAGATATGGGAGTTTGAAGCCAAGAAATGGTTGAGAAGGCAAAAAATTTTTCGCAATTCTGCTGCTCCAAACGCTTAACCAGAATGGCCTAGGGAAAAAATACACATACCGCTGTAATCGGGCGAGGTTCTACTCTCAGAGGCAATTGGAATTTTTGGGTTAGGTCAATTCGTTCGCGAGATATGGGAGTTTGAATCCAAGAAATGGTTGAGAAGGCAAAAAATTTTTCGCAATTCTGCTGCTCCAAACGCTTAACCAGAATGGCCTAGGGAAAAAATACACATACCGTTGTGATCGGGCGAGTTTCTACTTTCAGATGCAATAGGAATTTTGGGTTAGGTCAATCCGTTCGCGAGATATGGGAGTTTGAAGCCAAGAAATGGTTGAGAAGGCAAAAAATTTTTCGCAATTCTGCTGCTCCAAACGCTTAACCAGAATGGCCTAGGGAAAAAATACACATACCGTTGTAATCGGGCGAGTCTCTACTTCCAGACGCTACAGGAATTTTTGGGTTAGGTCAATCCGTTCGCGAGATATGGGAGTTTGAAGCCAAGAAATGGTTGAGAAGGCAAAAAATTTTTCGCATTTCTGCTGCTCCAAACGCTTAACCAGAATGCCCTAGGGAAAAAATACAGATACCGTTGTAATCGGGCGAGTTTCTACTTTCAGATGCAATAGGAATTTTTGGGTTAGGTCATTCCGTTCGCGAGATATGGGAGTTTGAAGCCAAGAAATGGTTGAGAAGGCAACAAATTTTTCGCAATTCTGCTGCTCCAAACGCTTAACCAGAATGGCCTAGGGAAAAAATACACATACCGTTGTAATCGGGCGAGTTTCTACTTTCAGATGCAATAGGAATTGTTGGGTTAGGTCAATCCGTTCGCGAGATATGGGAGTTTGAAGCCAAGAAATGGTTGAGAAGGCAAAAAATTTTTCGCAATTCTGCTGCTCCAAACGCTTAACCAGAATGGCCTAGGGTAAAAATACACATACCGTTGTAATCGGGCGAGTCTCTACTTCCAGACGCTACAGGAATTTTTGGGTTAGGTCAATCCGTTCGCGAGATATGGGAGTTTGAAGCCAAGAAATGGTTGAGAAGGCAAAAAATTTTTCGCAATTCTGCTGCTCCAAACGCTTAACCAGAATGGCCTAGGGAAAAAATACACATACCGTTGTAATCGGGCGAGTCTCTACTTCCAGACGCTACAGGAATTTTTGGGTTAGGTCAATCCGTTCGCGAGATATGGGAGTTTGAAGCTAAGAAATGGTTGAGAAGACAACAAATCTTTCGCACTTCTGCTGCTCCAAACGCTTAACCAGAATGGCCTAGGGAAGAAATACACATACCGTTGTAATCGGGCGAGTTTCGACTTTCAGATGCAATAGGAATTTTTGGGTTAGGTCATTCCGTTCGCGAGATATGGGAGTTTGAAGCCAAGAAATGGTTGAGAAGGCAACAAATTTTTCGCAATTCTGCTGCTCCAAACGCTTAACCAGAATGGCCTAGGGAAAAAATACACATACCGTTGTAATCGGGCGAGTTTCTACTTTCAGATGCAATAGGAATTTTTGGGTTAGGTCAATCCGTTCGCGAGATATGGGAGTTTGAAGCCAAGAAATGGTTGAGAAGGCAAAAAATTTTTCACAATTCTGCTGCTCCAAACGCTTAACCAGAATGGCCTAGGGAAAAAATACACATACCTTTGTAATCGGGCGAGTCTCTACTTCCAGACGCTACAGGAATTTTTGGGTTAGGTCAATCCGTTCGCGAGATATGGGAGTTTGAAGCCAAGAAATGGTTGAGAAGGCAAAAAATTTTTCGCATTTCTGCTGCTCCAAACGCTTAACCAGAATGGCCTAGGGAAAAAATACAGATACCGTTGTAATCGGGCGAGTTTCTACTTTCAGATGCAACAGGAATTTTTGGGTTAGGTCAATCCGTTCGCGAGATATGGGAGTTTGAAGCCAAGAAATGGTTGAGAATGCAAAAAATTTTTCGCAATTCTGCTGCTCCAAACGCTTAACCAGAATGGCCTAGGGAAAAAATACACATACCGTTGTAATCGGGCGAGTCTCTACTTCCAGACGCTACAGGAATTTTTGGGTTAGGTCAATCCGTTCGCGAGATATGGGAATTTGAAGCCAAGAAATGGTTGAGAAGGCAAAAAATGTTTCGCATTTCTGCTGCTCCAAACGCTTAACCAGAATGGCCTAGGGAAAAAATACAGACACCGTTGTAATCTGGCGAGTTTCTACTTTCAGATGCAGCAGGAATTTTTGGGTTAGGTCAATCCGTTCGCGAGATATGGGAGTTTGAAGCTAAGAAATGGTTGAGAAGACAACAAATCTTTCGCACTTCTGCTGCTCCAAACGCTTAACCAGAATGGCCTAGGGAAGAAATACACATACCGTTGTAATCGGGCGAGTTTCGACTTTCAGATGCAATAGGAATTTTTGGGTTAGGTCATTCCGTTCGCGAGATATGGGAGCTTGAAGCCAAGAAATGGTTGAGAAGGCAACAAATTTTTCGCAATTCTGCTGCTCCAAACGCTTAACCAGAATGGCCTAGGGAAAAAATACACATACCGTTGTAATCGGGCGAGTTTCTACTTTCAGATGCAATAGGAATTTTTGGGTTAGGTCAATCCGTTCGCGAGATATGGGAGTTTGAAGCCAAGAGATGGTTGAGAAGGCAACAAATTTTTCGCAATTCTGCTGCTCCAAACGCTTAACCAGAATGGCCTAGGGAAAAAATACACATACCGTTGTAATCGGGCGAGTTTCTACTTTCAGATGCAATAGGAATTTTTGGGTTAGGTCAATCCGTTCGCGAGATATGGGAGTTTGAAGCCAAGAAATGGTTGAGAAGGCAAAAAATTTTTCGCAATTCTGCTGCTCCAAACGCTTAACCAGAATGGCCTAGGGAAAAAATACACATACCGTTGTAATCGGGCGAGTCTCTACTTCCAGACGCTACAGGAATTTTTGGGTTAGGTCAATCCGTTCGCGAGATATGGGAGTTTGAAGCCAAGAAATGGTTGAGAAGGCAAAAAATTTTTCGCAATTCTGCTGCTCCAAACGCTTAACCAGAATGGCCTAGGGAAAAAATACACATACCGCTGTAATCGGGCGAGGTTCTACTCTCAGAGGCAATTGGAATTTTTGGGTTAGGTCAATTCGTTCGCGAGATATGGGAGTTTGAATCCAAGAAATGGTTGAGAAGGCAAAAAATTTTTCGCAATTCTGCTGCTCCAAACGCTTAACCAGAATGGCCTAGGGAAAAAATACACATACCGTTGTGATCGGGCGAGTTTCTACTTTCAGATGCAATAGGAATTTTGGGTTAGGTCAATCCGTTCGCGAGATATGGGAGTTTGAAGCCAAGAAATGGTTGAGAAGGCAAAAAATTTTTCGCAATTCTGCTGCTCCAAACGCTTAACCAGAATGGCCTAGGGAAAAAATACACATACCGTTGTAATCGGGCGAGTCTCTACTTCCAGACGCTACAGGAATTTTTGGGTTAGGTCAATCCGTTCGCGAGATATGGGAGTTTGAAGCCAAGAAATGGTTGAGAAGGCAAAAAATTTTTCGCATTTCTGCTGCTCCAAACGCTTAACCAGAATGCCCTAGGGAAAAAATACAGATACCATTGTAATCGGGCGAGTTTCTACTTTCAGATGCAACAGGAATTTTTGGGTTAGGTCAATCCGTTCGCGAGATATGGGAGTTTGAAGCAAAGAAATGGTTGAGAAGACAACAAATCTTTCGCACTTCTGCTGCTCCAAACGCTTAACCAGAATGGCCTAGGGAAGAAATACACATACCGTTGTAATCGGGCGAGTTTCTACTTTCAGATGCAATAGGAATTTTTGGGTTAGGTCAATACGTTCGCGAGATATGGGAGTTTGAAGCCAAGAAATGGTTGAGAAGGCAAAAAATTTTTCACAATTCTGCTGCTCCAAACGCTTAACCAGAATGGCCTAGGGAAGAAATACACATACCGTTGTAATCGGGCGAGTTTCGACTTTCAGATGCAATAGGAATTGTTGGGTTAGGTCAATCCGTTCGCGAGATATGGGAGTTTGAAGCCAAGAAATGGTTGAGAAGGCAAAAAATTTTTCGCAATTCTGCTGCTCCAAACGCTTAACCAGAATGGCCTAGGGTAAAAATACACATACCGTTGTAATCGGGCGAGTCTCTACTTCCAGACGCTACAGGAATTTTTGGGTTAGGTCAATCCGTTCGCGAGATATGGGAGTTTGAAGCCAAGAAATGGTTGAGAAGGCAAAAAATTTTTCGCAATTCTGCTGCTCCAAACGCTTAACCAGAATGGCCTAGGGAAAAAATACACATACCGTTGTAATCGGGCGAGTCTCTACTTCCAGACGCTACAGGAATTTTTGGGTTAGGTCAATCCGTTCGCGAGATATGGGAGTTTGAAGCTAAGAAATGGTTGAGAAGACAACAAATCTTTCGCACTTCTGCTGCTCCAAACGCTTAACCAGAATGGCCTAGGGAAGAAATACACATACCGTTGTAATCGGGCGAGTTTCGACTTTCAGATGCAATAGGAATTTTTGGGTTAGGTCATTCCGTTCGCGAGATATGGGAGTTTGAAGCCAAGAAATGGTTGAGAAGGCAACAAATTTTTCGCAATTCTGCTGCTCCAAACGCTTAACCAGAATGGCCTAGGGAAAAAATACACATACCGTTGTAATCGGGCGAGTTTCTACTTTCAGATGCAATAGGAATTTTTGGGTTAGGTCAATCCGTTCGCGAGATATGGGAGTTTGAAGCCAAGAAATGGTTGAGAAGGCAAAAAATTTTTCACAATTCTGCTGCTCCAAACGCTTAACCAGAATGGCCTAGGGAAAAAATACACATACCTTTGTAATCGGGCGAGTCTCTACTTCCAGACGCTACAGGAATTTTTGGGTTAGGTCAATCCGTTCGCGAGATATGGGAGTTTGAAGCCAAGAAATGGTTGAGAAGGCAAAAAATTTTTCGCATTTCTGCTGCTCCAAACGCTTAACCAGAATGGCCTAGGGAAAAAATACAGATACCGTTGTAATCGGGCGAGTTTCTACTTTCAGATGCAACAGGAATTTTTGGGTTAGGTCAATCCGTTCGCGAGATATGGGAGTTTGAAGCTAAGAAATGGTTGAGAAGACAGCAAATCTTTCGCACTTCTGCTGCTCCAAACGCTTAACCAGAATGGCCTAGGGAAGAAATACACATACCGTAGTAATCGGGCGAGTTTCGACTTTCAGATGCAATAGGAATTTTTGGGTTAGGTCAATCCGTTCGCGAGATATGGGAGTTTGAAGCCAAGGGATGGTTGAGAAGGCAAAAAATTTTTCGCAATTCTGCTGCTCCAAACGCTTAACCAGAATGGCCTAGGGAAAAAATACACATACCGTTGTAATCGGGCGAGTCTCTACTTCCAGACGCTACAGGAATTTTTGGGTTAGGTCAATCCGTTCGCGAGATATGGGAGTTTGAAGCCAAGAAATGGTTGAGAAGGCAAAAAATTTTTCGCAATTCTGCTGCTCCAAACGCTTAACCAGAATGGCCTAGGGAAAAAATACACATACCGCTGTAATCGGGCGAGGTTCTACTCTCAGATGCAATTGGAATTTTTGGGTTAGGTCAATTCGTTCGCGAGATATGGGAGTTTGAATCCAAGAAATGGTTGAGAAGGCAAAAAATTTTTCGCAATTCTGCTGCTCCAAACGCTTAACCAGAATGGCCTAGGGAAAAAATACACATAACGTTGTGATCGGGCGAGTTTCTACTTTCAGATGCAATAGGAATTTTGGGTTAGGTCAATCCGTTCGCGAGATATGGGAGTTTGAAGCCAAGAAATGGTTGAGAAGGCAAAAAATTTTTCGCAATTCTGCTGCTCCAAACGCTTAACCAGAATGGCCTAGGGAAAAAATACACATACCGTTGTAATCGGGCGAGTCTCTACTTCCAGACGCTACAGGAATTTTTGGGTTAGGTCAATCCGTTCGCGAGATATGGGAGTTTGAAGCCAAGAAATGGTTGAGAAGGCAAAAAATTTTTCGCATTTCTGCTGCTCCAAACGCTTAACCAGAATGCCCTAGGGAAAAAATACAGATACCGTTGTAATCGGGCGAGTTTCTACTTTCAGATGCAACAGGAATTTTTGGGTTAGGTCAATCCGTTCGCGAGATATGGGAGTTTGAAGCCAAGAAATGGTTGAGAAGGCAAAAAATTTTTCGCAATTCTGCTGCTCCAAACGCTTAACCAGAATGGCCTAGGGAAAAAATACACATACCGCTGTAATCGGGCGAGGTTCTACTTTCAGATGCAATTGGAATTTTTGGGTTAGGTCAAACCGTTCGCGAGATATGGGAGTTTGAAGCCAAGAAATGGTTGAGAAGGCAAAAAAATTTTTCGCAATTCTGCTGCTCCAAACGCTTAACCAGAATGGCCTAGGGAAAAAATACACATACCGTTGTAATCAGGCGAGTTTCTACTTTCAGATGCAATAGGAATTTTTGGGTTAGGTCAATCCGTTCGCGAGATATGGGAGTTTGAAGCCAAGAAATGGTTGAGAAGGCAAAAAATTTTTCACAATTCTGCTGCTCCAAACGCTTAACCAGAATGGCCTAGGGAAGAAATACACATACCGTTGTAATCGGGCGAGTTTCGACTTTCAGATGCAATAGGAATTTTTGGGTTAGGTCAATCCGTTCGCGAGATATGGGAGTTTGAAGCCAAGAAATGGTTGAGAAGGCAAAAAATTTTTCGCAATTCTGCTGCTCCAAACGCTTAACCAGAATGGCCTAGGGTAAAAATACACATACCGTTGTAATCGGGCGAGTCTCTACTTCCAGACGCTACAGGAATTTTTGGGTTAGGTCAATCCGTTCGCGAGATATGGGAGTTTGAAGCCAAGAAATGGTTGAGAAGGCAAAAAATTTTTCGCAATTCTGCTGCTCCAAACGCTTAACCAGAATGGCCTAGGGAAAAAATACACATACCGTTGTAATCGGGCGAGTCTCTACTTCCAGACGCTACAGGAATTTTTGGGTTAGGTCAATCCGTTCGCGAGATATGGGAGTTTGAAGCTAAGAAATGGTTGAGAAGACAACAAATCTTTCGCACTTCTGCTGCTCCAAACGCTTAACCAGAATGGCCTAGGGAAGAAATACACATACCGTTGTAATCGGGCGAGTTTCGACTTTCAGATGCAATAGGAATTTTTGGGTTAGGTCATTCCGTTCGCGAGATATGGGAGTTTGAAGCCAAGAAATGGTTGAGAAGGCAACAAATTTTTCGCAATTCTGCTGTTCCAAACGCTTAACCAGAATGGCCTAGGGAAAAAATACACATACCGTTGTAATCGGGCGAGTTTCTACTTTCAGATGCAATAGGAATTTTTGGGTTAGGTCAATCCGTTCGCGAGATATGGGAGTTTGAAGCCAAGAAATGGTTGAGAAGGCAAAAAATTTTTCACAATTCTGCTGCTCCAAACGCTTAACCAGAATGGCCTAGGGAAAAAATACACATACCTTTGTAATCGGGCGAGTATCTACTTCCAGACGCTACAGGAATTTTTGGGTTAGGTCAATCCGTTCGCGAGATATGGGAGTTTGAAGCCAAGAAATGGTTGAGAAGGCAAAAAATTTTTCGCATTTCTGCTGCTCCAAACGCTTAACCAGAATGGCCTAGGGAAAAAATACAGATACCGTTGTAATCGGGCGAGTTTCTACTTTCAGATGCAACAGGAATTTTTGGGTTAGGTCAATCCGTTCGCGAGATATGGGAGTTTGAAGCTAAGAAATGGTTGAGAAGACAGCAAATCTTTCGCACTTCTGCTGCTCCAAACGCTTAACCAGAATGGCCTAGGGAAAAAATACACATACCGTTGTAATCGGGCGAGTCTCTACTTCCAGACGCTACAGGAATTTTTGGGTTAGGTCAATCCGTTCGCGAGATATGGGAGTTTGAAGCTAAGAAATGGTTGAGAAGACAACAAATCTTTCGCACTTCTGCTGCTCCAAACGCTTAACCAGAATGGCCTAGGGAAGAAATACACATACCGTTGTAATCGGGCGAGTTTCGACTTTCAGATGCAATAGGAATTTTTGGGTTAGGTCATTCCGTTCGCGAGATATGGGAGTTTGAAGCCAAGAAATGGTTGAGAAGGCAACAAATTTTTCGCAATTCTGCTGCTCCAAACGCTTAACCAGAATGGCCTAGGGAAAAAATACACATACCGTTGTAATCGGGCGAGTTTCTACTTTCAGATGCAATAGGAATTTTTGGGTTAGGTCAATCCGTTCGCGAGATATGGGAGTTTGAAGCCAAGAAATGGTTGAGAAGGCAAAAAATTTTTCACAATTCTGCTGCTCCAAACGCTTAACCAGAATGGCCTAGGGAAAAAATACACATACCTTTGTAATCGGGCGAGTCTCTACTTCCAGACGCTACAGGAATTTTTGGGTTAGGTCAATCCGTTCGCGAGATATGGGAGTTTGAAGCCAAGAAATGGTTGAGAAGGCAAAAAATTTTTCGCACTTCTGCTGCTCCAAACGCTTAACCAGAATGGCCTAGGGAAAAAATACAGATACCGTTGTAATCGGGCGAGTTTCTACTTTCAGATGCAACAGGAATTTTTGGGTTAGGTCAATCCGTTCGCGAGATATGGGAGTTTGAAGCTAAGAAATGGTTGAGAAGACAGCAAATCTTTCGCACTTCTGCTGCTCCAAACGCTTAACCAGAATGGCCTAGGGAAGAAATACACATACCGTAGTAATCGGGCGAGTTTCGACTTTCAGATGCAATAGGAATTTTTGGGTTAGGTCAATCCGTTCGCGAGATATGGGAGTTTGAAGCCACGAGATGGTTGAGAAGGCAAAAAATTTTTCGCAATTCTGCTGCTCCAAACGCTTAACCAGAATGGCCTAGGGAAAAAATACACATACCGTTGTAATCGGGCGAGTCTCTACTTCCAGACGCTACAGGAATTTTTGGGTTAGGTCAATCCGTTCGCGAGATATGGGAGTTTGAAGCTAAGAAATGGTTGAGAAGACAACAAATCTTTCGCACTTCTGCTGCTCCAAACGCTTAACCAGAATGGCCTAGGGAAGAAATACACATACCGTTGTAATCGGGCGAGTTTCGACTTTCAGATGCAATAGGAATTTTTGGGTTAGGTCATTCCGTTCGCGAGATATGGGAGTTTGAAGCCAAGAAATGGTTGAGAAGGCAACAAATTTTTCGCAATTCTGCTGCTCCAAACGCTTAACCAGAATGGCCTAGGGAAAAAATACACATACCGTTGTAATCGGGCGAGTCTCTACTTCCAGACGCTACAGGAATTTTTGGGTTAGGTCAATCCGTTCGCGAGATATGGGAGTTTGAAGCTAAGAAATGGTTGAGAAGACAACAAATCTTTCGCACTTCTGCTGCTCCAAACGCTTAACCAGAATGGCCTAGGGAAGAAATACACATACCGTTGTAATCGGGCGAGTTTCGACTTTCAGATGCAATAGGAATTTTTGGGTTAGGTCATTCCGTTCGCGAGATATGGGAGTTTGAAGCCAAGAAATGGTTGAGAAGGCAACAAATTTTTCGCAATTCTGCTGCTCCAAACGCTTAACCAGAATGGCCTAGGGAAAAAATACACATACCGTTGTAATCGGGCGAGTTTCTACTTTCAGATGCAATAGGAATTTTTGGGTTAGGTCAATCCGTTCGCGAGATATGGGAGTTTGAAGCCAAGAAATGGTTGAGAAGGCAAAAAATTTTTCACAATTCTGCTGCTCCAAACGCTTAACCAGAATGGCCTAGGGAAAAAATACACATACCTTTGTAATCGGGCGAGTCTCTACTTCCAGACGCTACAGGAATTTTTGGGTTAGGTCAATCCGTTCGCGAGATATGGGAGTTTGAAGCCAAGAAATGGTTGAGAAGGCAAAAAATTTTTCGCATTTCTGCTGCTCCAAACGCTTAACCAGAATGGCCTAGGGAAAAAATACAGATACCGTTGTAATCGGGCGAGTTTCTACTTTCAGATGCAACAGGAATTTTTGGGTTAGGTCAATCCGTTCGCGAGATATGGGAGTTTGAAGCTAAGAAATGGTTGAGAAGACAGCAAATCTTTCGCACTTCTGCTGCTCCAAACGCTTAACCAGAATGGCCTAGGGAAGAAATACACATACCGTAGTAATCGGGCGAGTTTCGACTTTCAGATGCAATAGGAATTTTTGGGTTAGGTCAATCCGTTCGCGAGATATGGGAGTTTGAAGCCAAGGGATGGTTGAGAAGGCAAAAAATTTTTCGCAATTCTGCTGCTCCAAACGCTTAACCAGAATGGCCTAGGGAAAAAATACACATACCGTTGTAATCGGGCGAGTCTCTACTTCCAGACGCTACAGGAATTTTTGGGTTAGGTCAATCCGTTCGCGAGATATGGGAGTTTGAAGCCAAGAAATGGTTGAGAAGGCAAAAAATTTTTCGCAATTCTGCTGCTCCAAACGCTTAACCAGAATGGCCTAGGGAAAAAATACACATACCGCTGTAATCGGGCGAGGTTCTACTCTCAGATGCAATTGGAATTTTTGGGTTAGGTCAATTCGTTCGCGAGATATGGGAGTTTGAATCCAAGAAATGGTTGAGAAGGCAAAAAATTTTTCGCAATTCTGCTGCTCCAAACGCTTAACCAGAATGGCCTAGGGAAAAAATACACATACCGTTGTGATCGGGCGAGTTTCTACTTTCAGATGCAATAGGAATTTTGGGTTAGGTCAATCCGTTCGCGAGATATGGGAGTTTGAAGCCAAGAAATGGTTGAGAAGGCAAAAAATTTTTCGCAATTCTGCTGCTCCAAACGCTTAACCAGAATGGCCTAGGGAAAAAATACACATACCGTTGTAATCGGGCGAGTCTCTACTTCCAGACGCTACAGGAATTTTTGGGTTAGGTCAATCCGTTCGCGAGATATGGGAGTTTGAAGCCAAGAAATGGTTGAGAAGGCAAAAAATTTTTCGCATTTCTGCTGCTCCAAACGCTTAACCAGAATGCCCTAGGGAAAAAATACAGATACCGTTGTAATCGGGCGAGTTTCTACTTTCAGATGCAACAGGAATTTTTGGGTTAGGTCAATCCGTTCGCGAGATATGGGAGTTTGAAGCCAAGAAATGGTTGAGAAGGCAAAAAATTTTTCGCAATTCTGCTGCTCCAAACGCTTAACCAGAATGGCCTAGGGAAAAAATACACATACCGCTGTAATCGGGCGAGGTTCTACTTTCAGATGCAATTGGAATTTTTGGGTTAGGTCAAACCGTTCGCGAGATATGGGAGTTTGAAGCCAAGAAATGGTTGAGAAGGCAAAAAAATTTTTCGCAATTCTGCTGCTCCAAACGCTTAACCAGAATGGCCTAGGGAAAAAATACACATACCGTTGTAATCAGGCGAGTTTCTACTTTCAGATGCAATAGGAATTTTTGGGTTAGGTCAATCCGTTCGCGAGATATGGGAGTTTGAAGCCAAGAAATGGTTGAGAAGGCAAAAAATTTTTCACAATTCTGCTGCTCCAAACGCTTAACCAGAATGGCCTAGGGAAGAAATACACATACCGTTGTAATCGGGCGAGTTTCGACTTTCAGATGCAATAGGAATTTTTGGGTTAGGTCAATCCGTTCGCGAGATATGGGAGTTTGAAGCCAAGAAATGGTTGAGAAGGCAAAAAATTTTTCGCAATTCTGCTGCTCCAAACGCTTAACCAGAATGGCCTAGGGTAAAAATACACATACCGTTGTAATCGGGCGAGTCTCTACTTCCAGACGCTACAGGAATTTTTGGGTTAGGTCAATCCGTTCGCGAGATATGGGAGTTTGAAGCCAAGAAATGGTTGAGAAGGCAAAAAATTTTTCGCAATTCTGCTGCTCCAAACGCTTAACCAGAATGGCCTAGGGAAAAAATACACATACCGTTGTAATCGGGCGAGTCTCTACTTCCAGACGCTACAGGAATTTTTGGGTTAGGTCAATCCGTTCGCGAGATATGGGAGTTTGAAGCTAAGAAATGGTTGAGAAGACAACAAATCTTTCGCACTTCTGCTGCTCCAAACGCTTAACCAGAATGGCCTAGGGAAGAAATACACATACCGTTGTAATCGGGCGAGTTTCGACTTTCAGATGCAATAGGAATTTTTGGGTTAGGTCATTCCGTTCGCGAGATATGGGAGTTTGAAGCCAAGAAATGGTTGAGAAGGCAACAAATTTTTCGCAATTCTGCTGTTCCAAACGCTTAACCAGAATGGCCTAGGGAAAAAATACACATACCGTTGTAATCGGGCGAGTTTCTACTTTCAGATGCAATAGGAATTTTTGGGTTAGGTCAATCCGTTCGCGAGATATGGGAGTTTGAAGCCAAGAAATGGTTGAGAAGGCAAAAAATTTTTCACAATTCTGCTGCTCCAAACGCTTAACCAGAATGGCCTAGGGAAAAAATACACATACCTTTGTAATCGGGCGAGTATCTACTTCCAGACGCTACAGGAATTTTTGGGTTAGGTCAATCCGTTCGCGAGATATGGGAGTTTGAAGCCAAGAAATGGTTGAGAAGGCAAAAAATTTTTCGCATTTCTGCTGCTCCAAACGCTTAACCAGAATGGCCTAGGGAAAAAATACAGATACCGTTGTAATCGGGCGAGTTTCTACTTTCAGATGCAACAGGAATTTTTGGGTTAGGTCAATCCGTTCGCGAGATATGGGAGTTTGAAGCTAAGAAATGGTTGAGAAGACAGCAAATCTTTCGCACTTCTGCTGCTCCAAACGCTTAACCAGAATGGCCTAGGGAAAAAATACACATACCGTTGTAATCGGGCGAGTCTCTACTTCCAGACGCTACAGGAATTTTTGGGTTAGGTCAATCCGTTCGCGAGATATGGGAGTTTGAAGCTAAGAAATGGTTGAGAAGACAACAAATCTTTCGCACTTCTGCTGCTCCAAACGCTTAACCAGAATGGCCTAGGGAAGAAATACACATACCGTTGTAATCGGGCGAGTTTCGACTTTCAGATGCAATAGGAATTTTTGGGTTAGGTCATTCCGTTCGCGAGATATGGGAGTTTGAAGCCAAGAAATGGTTGAGAAGGCAACAAATTTTTCGCAATTCTGCTGCTCCAAACGCTTAACCAGAATGGCCTAGGGAAAAAATACACATACCGTTGTAATCGGGCGAGTTTCTACTTTCAGATGCAATAGGAATTTTTGGGTTAGGTCAATCCGTTCGCGAGATATGGGAGTTTGAAGCCAAGAAATGGTTGAGAAGGCAAAAAATTTTTCACAATTCTGCTGCTCCAAACGCTTAACCAGAATGGCCTAGGGAAAAAATACACATACCTTTGTAATCGGGCGAGTCTCTACTTCCAGACGCTACAGGAATTTTTGGGTTAGGTCAATCCGTTCGCGAGATATGGGAGTTTGAAGCCAAGAAATGGTTGAGAAGGCAAAAAATTTTTCGCACTTCTGCTGCTCCAAACGCTTAACCAGAATGGCCTAGGGAAAAAATACAGATACCGTTGTAATCGGGCGAGTTTCTACTTTCAGATGCAACAGGAATTTTTGGGTTAGGTCAATCCGTTCGCGAGATATGGGAGTTTGAAGCTAAGAAATGGTTGAGAAGACAGCAAATCTTTCGCACTTCTGCTGCTCCAAACGCTTAACCAGAATGGCCTAGGGAAGAAATACACATACCGTAGTAATCGGGCGAGTTTCGACTTTCAGATGCAATAGGAATTTTTGGGTTAGGTCAATCCGTTCGCGAGATATGGGAGTTTGAAGCCACGAGATGGTTGAGAAGGCAAAAAATTTTTCGCAATTCTGCTGCTCCAAACGCTTAACCAGAATGGCCTAGGGAAAAAATACACATACCGTTGTAATCGGGCGAGTCTCTACTTCCAGACGCTACAGGAATTTTTGGGTTAGGTCAATCCGTTCGCGAGATATGGGAGTTTGAAGCTAAGAAATGGTTGAGAAGACAACAAATCTTTCGCACTTCTGCTGCTCCAAACGCTTAACCAGAATGGCCTAGGGAAGAAATACACATACCGTTGTAATCGGGCGAGTTTCGACTTTCAGATGCAATAGGAATTTTTGGGTTAGGTCATTCCGTTCGCGAGATATGGGAGTTTGAAGCCAAGAAATGGTTGAGAAGGCAACAAATTTTTCGCAATTCTGCTGCTCCAAACGCTTAACCAGAATGGCCTAGGGAAAAAATACACATACCGTTGTAATCGGGCGAGTTTCTACTTTCAGATGCAATAGGAATTTTTGGGTTAGGTCAATCCGTTCGCGAGATATGGGAGTTTGAAGCCAAGAAATGGTTGAGAAGGCAAAAAATTTTTCGCAATTCTGCTGCTCCAAACGCTTAACCAGAATGGCCTAGGGAAAAAATACACATACCGCTGTAATCGGGCGAGGTTCTACTTTCAGATGCAATTGGAATTTTTGGGTTAGGTCAATCCGTTCGCGAGATATGGGAGTTTGAAGCCAAGAAATGGTTGAGAAGGCAAAAAATTTTTCGCAATTCTGCTGCTCCAAACGCTTAACCAGAATGGCCTAGGGAAAAAATACACATACCGTTGTAATCGGGCGAGTTTCTACTTTCAGATGCAATAGGAATTTTTGGGTTAGGTCAATCCGTTCGCGAGATATGGGAGTTTGAAGCCAAGAAATGGTTGAGAAGGCAACAAATTTTTCACAATTCTGCTGCTCCAAACGCTTAACCAGAATGGCCTAGGGAAAAAATACACATACAGTTGTAATCGGGCGAGTCTCTACTTCCGGACGCTACAGGAATTTTTGGGTTAGGTCAATCCGTTCGCGAGATATGGGAGTTTGAAGCCAAGAAATGGTTGAGAAGGCAAAGAATTTTTCGCAATTCTGCTGCTCCAAACGCTTAACCAGAATGGCCTAGGGAAAAAATACACATACCGTTGTAATCGGGCGAGTTTCTACTTTCAGATGCAATAGGAATTTTTGGGTTAGGTCAATCCGTTCGCGAGATATGGGAGTTTGAAGCCAAGAAATGGTTGAGAAGGCAACAAATTTTTCACAATTCTGCTGCTCCAAACGCTTAACCAGAATGGCCTAGGGAAAAAATACACATACAGTTGTAATCGGGCGAGTCTCTACTTCCGGACGCTACAGGAATTTTTGGGTTAGGTCAATCCGTTCGCGAGATATGGGAGTTTGAAGCCAAGAAATGGTTGAGAAGGCAAAGAATTTTTCGCAATTCTGCTGCTCCAAACGCTTAACCAGAATGGCCTAGGGAAAAAATACAGATACCGTTGTAATCGGGCGAGTTTCTACTTTCAGATGCAACAGGAATTTTTGGGTTAGGTCAATCCGTTCGCGAGATATGGGAGTTTGAAGCTAAGAAATGGTTGAGAAGACAACAAATCTTTCGCACTTCTGCTGCTCCAAACGCTTAACCAGAATGGCCTAGGGAAGAAATACACATACCGTTGTAATCGGGCGAGTTTCTACTTTCAGATGCAATAGGAATTTTTGGGTTAGGTCAATCCGTTCGCGAGATATGGGAGTTTGAAGCCAAGAAATGGTTGAGAAGGCAAAAAATTATTCGCATTTCTGCTGCTCCAAACGCTTAACCAGAATGGCCTAGGGAAAAAATACACATACCGCTGTAATCGGGCGAGGTTCTATTTTCAGATGCAATAGGAATTTTTGGGTTAGGTCAATCCGTTCGCGAGATATGGGAGTTTGAAGCCAAGAAATGGTTGAGAAGGCAAAAAATTTTTCTCAATTCTGCTGCTCCAAACGCTTAACCAGAATGGCCTAGGGAAAAAATACACATACCGTTGTAATCGGGCGAGTTTCTACTTTCAGATGCAATAGGAATTTTTGGGTTAGGTCAATCCGTTCGCGCGATATGGGAGTTTGAAGCTAAGAAATGGTTGAGAAGACAACAAATTTTTCGCAATTCTGCTGCTCCAAACGCTTGACCAGAACGGGCTAGGGAAAAAATACACATACCGTTGTAATCGGGCGAGTTTCTACTTTCAGACGCAACAGGTATTTTTGGGTTAGGTCAATCCGTTGGCGAGATATGGGAGTTTGAAGCCAAGAAATGGTTGAGAAGGCAAAAAATTATTCGCATTTCTGCTGCTCCAAACGCTTAACCAGAATGGCCTAGGGAAAAAGTACACATACCGTTGTAATCGGGCGAGTTTCTACTTTCAGATGCAATAGGAATTTTTGGGTTAGGTCAATCCGTTCGTGAGATACGGGAGTTTGAAGCCAAGGCATGGTTGAGAAGGCAAAAAATTTTTCGCAATTCTGCTGCTCCAAACGCTTAACCAGAATGGCCTAGGGAAAAAATACACATACCGTTGTAATCGGGCGAGTTTCTACTTTCAGATGCAATAGGAATTTTTGGGTTAGGTCAATCCGTTCGCGCGATATGGGAGTTTGAAGCTAAGAAATGGTTGAGAAGACAACAAATTTTTCGCAATTCTGCTGCTCCAAACGCTTGACCAGAACGGGCTAGGGAAAAAATACCCATACCGTTGTAATCGGACGAGTTTCTACTTTCAGTTACAATAGGAATTTTTGGGTTAGGTCAATCCGTTCTCGAGACATGGGACTTTGAAGCTAAGAAATGGTTGAGAAGGCAAAAAATTTTTCGCAATTCCGCTGCACCAAACGCTTAACCAGAATGGCCTAGGGAAAAAATTCACATACCGTTGTAATCGGGCGAGCTTCTACTTTCAGATGCAATAGGAATTTTTGGGTTATGTCAATTCGTTCTCGAGACATGGGACTTTGAAGCTAAGAAATGGTTGAGAAGACAACTAATTTTTCGCACTTCTGCTGCTCCAAACGCTTAACCAAAATGGCCTAGGGAAAAAATACACATACCTTTGTAATCGGGCGAGTTTCTAATTTCAGACGCAACAGGAATTTTTGGGTTAGGTCAATCCGTTCGCGAGTTATGGGACTTTGAAGCTAAGAAATGGTTGAGGAGACAACAAATTTTTCGCACTTCTGCTGCTCCAAACGCTTATCCAGAATGGCCTAGGGAAAAAATACCCATACCGTTGTAATCGGACGAGCTTCTACTTTCAGTTACAATAGCAATTTTTGTGTTAGGTCAATCCGTTCTTGAGATATGGGACTTTGAAGCTAAGAAATGGTTGACAAGACAACAAATTTTTCGCACTTCTGCTGCTCCAATCGCTTAACCAGAATTGCCTAGGGAAAAAATACACATACCGCTGTAATCGGGCGAGTTTCTACTTTCAGATGCAATAGGAATTTTATGGTTAGGTCAATCCGTTCGCAAGATATGGGAGATTGAATCCAAGAAATGGTTGAGAAGGCAAAAAATGTTTCGCAATTCCGCTGCACCAAACGGTTAACCAGAATGGCCTAGGGAAAAAATTCACATACCGCTGTAATCGGGCGAGTTTCTACTTTCAGATGCAATAGGAATTTTATGGTTAGGTCAATCCGTTCGCAAGATATGGGAGATTGAAGCCAAGAAATGGTTGAGAAGGCAAAAAATTTTTCGCAATTCCGCTGCACCAAACGCTTAACCAGAATGGCCTAGGGAAAAAATTCACATACCGTTGTAATCGGGCGAGCTTCTACTTTCAGATGCAATAGGAATTTTTGGGTTATGTCAATCCGTTCTCGAGACATGGGACTTTGAAGCTAAGAAATGGTTGAGAAGACAACTAATTTTTCGCACTTCTGCTGCTCCAAACGCTTAACCAAAATGACCTAGGGAAAAAATACACATACCTTTGTAATCGGGCGAGTTTCTAATTTCAGACGCAACAGGAATTTTTGGGTTAGGTCAATCCGTTCGCGAGATATGGGAGTTTGAAGCCAAGAAATGGTTGAGAAGGCAAAAAATTTTTCGCAATTCTGCTGCTCCAAACGCTTAACCAGAATGGCCTAGGGAAAAAACACACATACCGTTGTAATCGGGCGAGTTTCTACTTTCAGATGCTATAGGAATTTTTGGGTTAGGTCAATCCGTTCGCGAGATATGGGAGTTTGAAGCTACGAAATGGTTGAGAAGACAACAAATTTTTCGCACTTCTGCTGCTCCAAACGCTTAACCAGAATGGCCTAGGGAAAAAATACCCATACCGTTGTAATCGGACGAGTTTCTACTTTCAGTTACAATAGGAATTTTTGGGTTAGCTCAATCCGTTCGCGAGATATGGGAGATTGAAGCTAAGAAATGGTTGACAAGACAACAAATTTTTCGCACTTCTGCTTCTCCAATCGCTTAACCAGAATGGCCTAGGGAAAAAATACACATACCGCTGTAATCGGGCGAGGTTCTACTTTCAGATGCAATTGGAATTTTTGGGTTAGGTCAATCCGTTCGCGAGATATGGGAGTTTGAAGCCAAGAAATGGTTGAGAAGGCAACAAATTTTTCGCAATTCTGCTGCTACAAACGCTTAACCAGAATGGCCTAGGGAAAAAATACACATACCGTTGTAATCGGGCGAGTTTCTACTTTCAGATGCAATAGGAATTTTTGGGTTAGGTCAATCCGTTCGCGAGATATGGGAGTTTGAAGCCAAGAAATGGTTGAGAAGGCAAAAAATTTTTCACAATTCTGCTGCTCCAAACGCTTAACCAGAATGGCCTAGTGAAAAAATACACATACAGTTGTAATCGGGCGAGTCTCTACTTCCAGACGCTACAGGAATTTTTGGGTTAGGTCAATCCGTTCGCGAGATATGGGAGTTTGAAGCCAAGAAATGGTTGAGAAGGCAAAAAATTTTTCGCATTTCTGCTGCTCCAAACGCTTAACCAGAATGGCCTAGGGAAAAAATACAGATACCGTTGTAATCGGGCGAGTTTCTACTTTCAGATGCAACAGGAATTTTTGGGTTAGGTCAATCCGTTCGCGAGATATGGGAGTTTGAAGCTAAGAAATGGTTGAGAAGACAACAAATCTTTCGCACTTCTGCTGCTCCAAACGCTTAACCAGAATGGCCTAGGGAAGAAATACACATACCGCTGTAATCGGGCGAGGTTCTACTTTCAGATGCAATAGGAATTTTTGGGTTAGGTCAATCCGTTCGCGAGATATGGGAGTTTGAAGCCAAGAAATGGTTGAGAAGGCAAAAAATTTTTCACAATTCTGCTGCTCCAAACGCTTAACCAGAATGGCCTAGGGAAAAAATACACATACCGCTGTAATCGGGCGAGGTTCTGCTCTCAGATGCAATTGGAATTTTTGGGTTAGGTCAATCCGTTCGCGAGATATGGGAGTTTGAAGCCAAGAAATGGTTGAGAAGGCAAAAAATTTTTCGCAATTCTGCTGCTCCAAACGCTTAACCAGAATGGCCTAGGGAAAAAATACACATACCGTTGTAATCGGGCGAGTTTCTAATTTCAGACGCAACAGGAATTTTTTGGTTAGGTCAATCCGTTCGCAAGATATGGGATATTGAAGCCAAGAAATGGTTGAGAAGGCAAAAAATTATTCGCATTTCTGCTGCTCCAAACGCTTAACCAGAATGGCCTAGGGAAAAAATACACATACCGCTGTAATCGGGCGAGGTTCTATTTTCAGATGCAATAGGAATTTTTGGGTTAGGTCAATCCGTTCGCGAGATATGGGAGTTTGAAGCCAAGAAATGGTTGAGGAGACAACAAATTTTTCGCACTTCTGCTGCTCCAAACGCTTATCCAGAATGGCCTAGGGAAAAAATACCCATACCGTTGTAATCGGACGAGCTTCTACTTTCAGTTACAATAGCAATTTTTGTGTTAGGTCAATCCGTTCTTGAGATATGGGACTTTGAAGCTAAGAAATGGTTGACAAGACAACAAATTTTTCGCACTTCTGCTGCTCCAATCGCTTAACCAGAATTGCCTAGGGAAAAAATACACATACCGCTGTAATCGGGCGAGTTTCTACTTTCAGATGCAATAGGAATTTTATGGTTAGGTCAATCCGTTCGCAAGATATGGGAGATTGAATCCAAGAAATGGTTGAGAAGGCAAAAAATGTTTCGCAATTCCGCTGCACCAAACGGTTAACCAGAATGGCCTAGGGAAAAAATTCACATACCGCTGTAATCGGGCGAGTTTCTACTTTCAGATGCAATAGGAATTTTATGGTTAGGTCAATCCGTTCGCAAGATATGGGAGATTGAAGCCAAGAAATGGTTGAGAAGGCAAAAAATTTTTCGCAATTCCGCTGCACCAAACGCTTAACCAGAATGGCCTAGGGAAAAAATTCACATACCGTTGTAATCGGGCGAGCTTCTACTTTCAGATGCAATAGGAATTTTTGGGTTATGTCAATCCGTTCTCGAGACATGGGACTTTGAAGCTAAGAAATGGTTGAGAAGACAACTAATTTTTCGCACTTCTGCTGCTCCAAACGCTTAACCAAAATGACCTAGGGAAAAAATACACATACCTTTGTAATCGGGCGAGTTTCTAATTTCAGACGCAACAGGAATTTTTGGGTTAGGTCAATCCGTTCGCGAGATATGGGAGTTTGAAGCCAAGAAATGGTTGAGAAGGCAAAAAATTTTTCGCAATTCTGCTGCTCCAAACGCTTAACCAGAATGGCCTAGGGAAAAAACACACATACCGTTGTAATCGGGCGAGTTTCTACTTTCAGATGCTGTAGGAATTTTTGGGTTAGGTCAATCCGTTCGCGAGATATGGGAGTTTGAAGCTACGAAATGGTTGAGAAGACAACAAATTTTTCGCACTTCTGCTGCTCCAAACGCTTAACCAGAATGGCCTAGGGAAAAAATACCCATACCGTTGTAATCGGACGAGTTTCTACTTTCAGTTACAATAGGAATTTTTGGGTTAGCTCAATCCGTTCGCGAGATATGGGAGATTGAAGCTAAGAAATGGTTGACAAGACAACAAATTTTTCGCACTTCTGCTTCTCCAATCGCTTAACCAGAATGGCCTAGGGAAAAAATACACATACCGCTGTAATCGGGCGAGGTTCTACTTTCAGATGCAATTGGAATTTTTGGGTTAGGTCAATCCGTTCGCGAGATATGGGAGTTTGAAGCCAAGAAATGGTTGAGAAGGCAACAAATTTTTCGCAATTCTGCTGCTACAAACGCTTAACCAGAATGGTCTAGGGAAAAAATACACATACCGTTGTAATCGGGCGAGTTTCTACTTTCAGATGCAATAGGAATTTTTGGGTTAGGTCAATCCGTTCGCGAGATATGGGAGTTTGAAGCCAAGAAATGGTTGAGAAGGCAAAAAATTTTTCACAATTCTGCTGCTCCAAACGCTTAACCAGAATGGCCTAGTGAAAAAATACACATACAGTTGTAATCGGGCGAGTCTCTACTTCCAGACGCTACAGGAATTTTTGGGTTAGGTCAATCCGTTCGCGAGATATGGGAGTTTGAAGCCAAGAAATGGTTGAGAAGGCAAAAAATTTTTCGCATTTCTGCTGCTCCAAACGCTTAACCAGAATGGCCTAGGGAAAAAATACAGATACCGTTGTAATCGGGCGAGTTTCTACTTTCAGATGCAACAGGAATTTTTGGGTTAGGTCAATCCGTTCGCGAGATATGGGAGTTTGAAGCTAAGAAATGGTTGAGAAGACAACAAATCTTTCGCACTTCTGCTGCTCCAAACGCTTAACCAGAATGGCCTAGGGAAGAAATACACATACCGCTGTAATCGGGCGAGGTTCTACTTTCAGATGCAATAGGAATTTTTGGGTTAGGTCAATCCGTTCGCGAGATATGGGAGTTTGAAGCCAAGAAATGGTTGAGAAGGCAAAAAATTTTTCACAATTCTGCTGCTCCAAACGCTTAACCAGAATGGCCTAGGGAAAAAATACACATACCGCTGTAATCGGGCGAGGTTCTGCTCTCAGATGCAATTGGAATTTTTGGGTTAGGTCAATCCGTTCGCGAGATATGGGAGTTTGAAGCCAAGAAATGGTTGAGAAGGCAAAAAATTTTTCGCAATTCTGCTGCTCCAAACGCTTAACCAGAATGGCCTAGGGAAAAAATACACATACCGTTGTAATCGGGCGAGTTTCTAATTTCAGACGCAACAGGAATTTTTTGGTTAGGTCAATCCGTTCGCAAGATATGGGATATTGAAGCCAAGAAATGGTTGAGAAGGCAAAAAATTATTCGCATTTCTGCTGCTCCAAACGCTTAACCAGAATGGCCTAGGGAAAAAATACACATACCGCTGTAATCGGGCGAGGTTCTATTTTCAGATGCAATAGGAATTTTTGGGTTAGGTCAATCCGTTCGCGAGATATGGGAGTTTGAAGCCAAGAAATGGTTGAGAAGGCAAAAAATTTTTCGCAATTCTGCTGCTCCAAACGCTTAACCAGAATGGCCTAGGGAAAAAATACACATACCGTTGTTATCGGGCGAGTTTCTACTTTCAGATGCAATAGGAATTTTTGGGTTAGGTCAATCCGTTCGCGCGATATGGGAGTTTGAAGCTAAGAAATGGTTGAGAAGACAACAAATTTTTCGCAATTCTGCTGCTCCAAACGCTTGACCAGAACGGGCTAGGGAAAAAATACACATACCGTTGTAATCGGGCGAGTTTCTACTTTCAGACGCAACAGGTATTTTTGGGTTAGGTCAATCCGTTGGCGAGATATGGGAGTTTGAAGCCAAGAAATGGTTGAGAAGGCAAAAAATTATTCGCATTTCTGCTGCTCCAAACGCTTAACCAGAATGGCCTAGGGAAAAAGTACACATACCGTTGTAATCGGGCGAGTTTCTACTTTCAGATGCAATAGGAATTTTTGGGTTAGGTCAATCCGTTCGTGAGATACGGGAGTTTGAAGCCAAGGCATGGTTGAGAAGGCAAAAAATTTTTCGCAATTCTGCTGCTCCAAACGCTTAACCAGAATGGCCTAGGGAAAAAATACACATACCGTTGTAATCGGGCGAGTTTCTACTTTCAGATGCAATAGGAATTTTTGGGTTAGGTCAATCCGTTCGCGCGATATGGGAGTTTGAAGCTAAGAAATGGTTGAGAAGACAACAAATTTTTCGCAATTCTGCTGCTCCAAACGCTTGACCAGAACGGGCTAGGGAAAAAATACCCATACCGTTGTAATCGGACGAGTTTCTACTTTCAGTTACAATAGGAATTTTTGGGTTAGGTCAATCCGTTCTCGAGACATGGGACTTTGAAGCTAAGAAATGGTTGAGAAGGCAAAAAATTTTTCGCAATTCCGCTGCACCAAACGCTTAACCAGAATGGCCTAGGGAAAAAATTCACATACCGTTGTAATCGGGCGAGCTTCTACTTTCAGATGCAATAGGAATTTTTGGGATATGTCAATTCGTTCTCGAGACATGGGACTTTGAAGCTAAGAAATGGTTGAGAAGACAACTAATTTTTCGCACTTCTGCTGCTCCAAACGCTTAACCAAAATGGCCTAGGGAAAAAATACACATACCTTTGTAATCGGGCGAGTTTCTAATTTCAGACGCAACAGGAATTTTTGGGTTAGGTCAATCCGTTCGCGAGTTATGGGACTTTGAAGCTAAGAAATGGTTGAGGAGACAACAAATTTTTCGCACTTCTGCTGCTCCAAACGCTTATCCAGAATGGCCTAGGGAAAAAATACCCATACCGTTGTAATCGGACGAGCTTCTACTTTCAGTTACAATAGCAATTTTTGTGTTAGGTCAATCCGTTCTTGAGATATGGGACTTTGAAGCTAAGAAATGGTTGACAAGACAACAAATTTTTCGCACTTCTGCTTCTCCAAACGCTTAACCAGAATGTCCTAGGGAAAAAATACACATACCGCTGTAATCGGGCGAGTTTCTACTTTCAGATGCAATAGGAATTTTATGGTTAGGTCAATCCGTTCGCAAGATATGGGAGATTGAAGCCAAGAAATGGTTGAGAAGGCAAAAAATTTTTCGCAATTCCGCTGCACCAAACGCTTAACCAGAATGGCCTAGGGAAAAAATTCACATACCGTTGTAATCGGGCGAGCTTCTACTTTCAGATGCAATAGGAATTTTTGGGTTATGTCAATCCGTTCTCGAGACATGGGACTTTGAAGCTAAGAAATGGTTGAGAAGACAACTAATTTTTCGCACTTCTGCTGCTCCAAACGCTTAACCAAAATGACCTAGGGAAAAAATACACATACCTTTGTAATCGGGCGAGTTTCTAATTTCAGACGCAACAGGAATTTTTGGGTTAGGTCAATCCGTTCGCGAGATATGGGAGTTTGAAGCCAAGAAATGGTTGAGAAGGCAAAAAATTTTTCGCAATTCTGCTGCTCCAAACGCTTAACCAGAATGGCCTAGGGAAAAAACACACATACCGTTGTAATCGGGCGAGTTTCTACTTTCAGATGCTATAGGAATTTTTGGGTTAGGTCAATCCGTTCGCGAGATATGGGAGTTTGAAGCTACGAAATGGTTGAGAAGACAACAAATTTTTCGCACTTCTGCTGCTCCAAACGCTTAACCAGAATGGCCTAGGGAAAAAATACCCATACCGTTGTAATCGGACGAGTTTCTACTTTCAGTTACAATAGGAATTTTTGGGTTAGCTCAATCCGTTCGCGAGATATGGGAGATTGAAGCTAAGAAATGGTTGACAAGACAACAAATTTTTCGCACTTCTGCTTCTCCAATCGCTTAACCAGAATGGGCTAGGGAAAAAATACACATACCGTTGTAATCGGGCGAGTTTCTACTTTCAGTTACAATAGGAATTTTTTGGTTAGGTCAATCCGTTCGCGAGATATGGGACTTTGAAACTAAGAAATGGTTGATAAGACAACAAATTTTTCGCACTTCTGCTGCTCCAAACGCTTAACCAGAATGGCCTAGGGAAAAAATACCCATACCGCTGTAATCGGGCGAGCTCCTACTTTCAGATGCAATAGGAATTTTTGGGTTAGGTCAATCCGTTCGCGAGATATGAGAGTTTGAAGCTAAGAAATGGTTGAGAAGACAACTAATTTTTCGCACTTCTGCTGCTCCAAACGCTTAACCAGAATGGCCTAGGGAAAAAATACACATACCGTTGCAATCGGGCGAGTTTCTACTTTCAGATGCAATAGGAATTTTTGGGTTAGGTCAATCCGCTCGCGAGATATGGGACTTTGAAGCTACGAAATGGTTGAGAAGACAACAAATTTTTCGCACTTCTGCTGCTCCAAACGCTTAACCAGAATGGCCTAGGGAGAAAATACACAAACCGCTGTAATCGGGCGAGTTTCTACTTTCAGATGCAATTGGAATTTTTGGGTTAGGTCAATCCGTTCGCGAGATATGGGAGTTTGAAGCCAAGAAATGGTTGAGAAGGCAAAAAATTTTTCGCAATTCTGCTGCTCCAAACGCTTAACCAGAATGGCCTAGGGAAAAAATACACATACCGTTGTAATCGGGCGAGTTTCTACTTTCAGATGCAATAGGAATTTTTGGGTTAGGTCAATCCGTTCGCGCGATATGGGAGTTTGAAGCTAAGAAATGGTTGAGAAGACAACAAATTTTTCGCAATTCTGCTGCTCCAAACGCTTGACCAGAACGGGCTAGGGAAAAAATACACATACCGTTGTAATCGGGCGAGTTTCTACTTTCAGACGCAACAGGTATTTTTGGGTTAGGTCAATCCGTTGGCGAGATATGGGAGTTTGAAGCCAAGAAATGGTTGAGAAGGCAAAAAATTATTCGCATTTCTGCTGCTCCAAACGCTTAACCAGAATGGCCTAGGGAAAAAATACACATACCGTTGTAATCGGGCGAGTTTCTACTTTCAGATGCAATAGGAATTTTTGGGTTAGGTCAATCCGTTCGTGAGATACGGGAGTTTGAAGCCAAGGCATGGTTGAGAAGGCAAAAAATTTTTCGCAATTCTGCTGCTCCAAACGCTTAACCAGAATGGCCTAGGGAAAAAATACACATACCGTTGTAATCGGGCGAGTTTCTACTTTCAGATGCAATAGGAATTTTTGGGTTAGGTCAATCCGTTCGCGCGATATGGGAGTTTGAAGCTAAGAAATGGTTGAGAAGACAACAAATTTTTCGCAATTCTGCTGCTCCAAACGCTTGACCAGAACGGGCTAGGGAAAAAATACCCATACCGTTGTAATCGGACGAGCTTCTACTTTCAGTTACAATAGCAATTTTTGGGTTAGGTCAATCCGTTCACGAGATATGGGAGTTTGAAGCTAAGAAATGGTTGAGAAGACAACTAATTTTTCGCACTTCTGCTGCTCCAAACACTTAACCAGAATGGCCTAGGGAAAAAATACACACACCGTTGTAATCGGGCGAGTTTCTAATTTCAGACGCAACAGGAATTTTTGGGTTAGGTCAATCCGTTCGCGAGATATGGGACTTTGAAGCTAAGAAATGGTTGACAAGACAACAAGTTTTTCGCACTTCTGCTGCTCCAATCGCTTAACCAGAATCGCCTAGGGAAAAAATTCACATACCGCTGTAATCGGGCGAGCTTCTACTTTCAGATGCAATAGGAATTTTTTGGTTAGGTCAATCCGTTCGCGAGATATGGGAGTTTGAAGCTAAGAAATGGTTGAGAAGACAACAAATTTTTCGCACTTCTGCTGCTCCAAACGCTTAACCAGAATGTCCTAGGGAAAAAATACCCATACCGTTGTAATCGGACGAGCTTCTACTTTCAGTTACAATAGCAATTTTTGGGTTAGGTCAATCCGTTCTCGAGATATGGGACTTTGAAGCTAAGAAATGGTTGAGAAGACAACTAATTTTTCGCACTTCTGCTGCTCCAAACGCTTAACCAAAATGGCCTAGGGAAAAAATACACATACCTTTGTAATCGGGCGAGTTTCTAAATTCAGACGCAACAGGAATTTTTGGGTTAGGTCAATCCGTTCGCGAGTTATGGGACTTTGAAGCTAAGAAATGGTTGAGGAGACAACAAATTTTTCGCACTTCTGCTGCTCCAAACGCTTATCCAGAATGGCCTAGGGAAAAAATACCCATACCGTTGTAATCGGACGAGCTTCTACTTTCAGTTACAATAGCAATTTTTGTGTTAGGTCAATCCGTTCTTGAGATATGGGACTTTGAAGCTAAGAAATGGTTGACAAGACAACAAATTTTTCGCACTTCTGCTGCTCCAATCGCTTAACCAGAATTGCCTAGGGAAAAAATACACATACCGCTGTAATCGGGCGAGTTTCTACTTTCAGATGCAATAGGAATTTTATGGTTAGGTCAATCCGTTCGCAAGATATGGGAGATTGAATCCAAGAAATGGTTGAGAAGGCAAAAAATGTTTCGCAATTCCGCTGCACCAAACGGTTAACCAGAATGGCCTAGGGAAAAAATTCACATACCGCTGTAATCGGGCGAGCTCCTACTTTCAGATGCAATAGGAATTTTTGGGTTAGGTCAATCCGTTCGCGAGATATGAGAGTTTGAAGCTAAGAAATGGTTGAGAAGACAACTAATTTTTCGCACTTCTGCTGCTCCAAACGCTTAACCAGAATGTCCTAGGGAAAAAATACACATACCGCTGTAATCGGGCGAGTTTCTACTTTCAGATGCAATAGGAATTTTATGGTTAGGTCAATCCGTTCGCAAGATATGGGAGATTGAAGCCAAGAAATGGTTGAGAAGGCAAAAAATTTTTCGCAATTCCGCTGCACCAAACGCTTAACCAGAATGGCCTAGGGAAAAAATTCACATACCGTTGTAATCGGGCGAGCTTCTACTTTCAGATGCAATAGGAATTTTTGGGTTATGTCAATCCGTTCTCGAGACATGGGACTTTGAATCTAAGAAATGGTTGAGAAGACAACTAATTTTTCGCACTTCTGCTGCTCCAAACGCTTAACCAAAATGACCTAGGGAAAAAATACACATACCTTTGTAATCGGGCGAGTTTCTAATTTCAGACGCAACAGGAATTTTTGGGTTAGGTCAATCCGTTCGCGAGATATGGGAGTTTGAAGCCAAGAAATGGTTGAGAAGGCAAAAAATTTTTCGCAATTCTGCTGCTCCAAACGCTTAACCAGAATGGCCTAGGGAAAAAACACACATACCGTTGTAATCGGGCGAGTTTCTACTTTCAGATGCTATAGGAATTTTTGGGTTAGGTCAATCCGTTCGCGAGATATGGGAGTTTGAAGCTACGAAATGGTTGAGAAGACAACAAATTTTTCGCACTTCTGCTGCTCCAAACGCTTAACCAGAATGGCCTAGGGAAAAAATACCCATACCGTTGTAATCGGACGAGTTTCTACTTTCAGTTACAATAGGAATTTTTGGGTTAGCTCAATCCGTTCGCGAGATATGGGAGATTGAAGCTAAGAAATGGTTGACAAGACAACAAATTTTTCGCACTTCTGCTTCTCCAATCGCTTAACCAGAATGGGCTAGGGAAAAAATACACATACCGTTGTAATCGGGCGAGTTTCTACTTTCAGTTACAATAGGAATTTTTTGGTTAGGTCAATCCGTTCGCGAGATATGGGACTTTGAAACTAAGAAATGGTTGATAAGACAACAAATTTTTCGCACTTCTGCTGCTCCAAACGCTTAACCAGAATGGCCTAGGGAAAAAATACCCATACCGTTGTAATCGGACGAGCTTCTACTTTCAGATGCAATAGGAATTTTTGGGTTAGGTCAATCCGTTCGCGAGATATGGGAGTTTGAAGCCAAGAAATGGTTGAGAAGACAACTAATTTTTCGCACTTCTGCTGCTCCAAACGCTTAACCAGAATGTCCTAGGGAAAAAATACACATACCGCTGTAATCGGGCGAGTTTCTACTTTCAGATGCAATAGGAATTTTATGGTTAGGTCAATCCGTTCGCAAGATATGGGAGATTGAAGCCAAGAAATGGTTGAGAAGGCAAAAAATTTTTCGCAATTCCGCTGCACCAAACGCTTAACCAGAATGGACTAGGGAAAAAATTCACATACCGTTGTAATCGGGCGAGCTTCTACTTTCAGATGCAATAGGAATTTTTGGGTTATGTCAATCCGTTCTCGAGACATGGGACTTTGAAACTAAGAAATGGTTGATAAGACAACAAATTTTTCGCACTTCTGCTGCTCCAAACGCTTAACCAGAATGGCCTAGGGAAAAAATACACATACCGTTGTAATCGGGCGAGTTTCTACTTTCAGATGCAATGGGAATTTTTGGGTTAGGTCAATCCGTTCGCGAGATATGGGAATTTGAAGCTAAGAAATGGTTGAGAAGACAACTAATTTTTCGCACTTCTGCTGCTCCAAACGCTTAAGCAGAATGGCCTAGGGAAAAAATACACATACCGTTGCAATCGGGCGAGTTTCTACTTTCAGATGCAATAGGAATTTTTGGGTTAGGTCAATCCGCTCGCGAGATATGGGACTTTGAAGCTACGAAATGGTTGAGAAGACAACAAATTTTTCGCACTTCTGCTGCTCCAAACGCTTAACCAGAATGGCCTAGGGAAAAAATACACAAACCGCTGTAATCGGGCGAGTTTCTACTTTCAGATGCAATTGGAATTTTTGGGTTAGGTCAATCCGTTCGCGAGATATGGGAGTTTGAAGCCAAGAAATGGTTGAGAAGGCAAAAAATTTTTCGCAATTCTGCTGCTCCAAACGCTTAACCAGAATGGCCTAGGGAAAAAATACACATACGGTTGTAATCGGGCGAGTTTCTACTTTCAGATGCAATAGGAATTTTTGGGTTAGGTCAATCCGTTCGCGCGATATGGGAGTTTGAAGCTAAGAAATGGTTGAGAAGACAACAAATTTTTCGCAATTCTGCTTCTCCAAACGCTTGACCAGAACGGGCTAGGGAAAAAATACACATACCGTTGTAATCGGGCGAGTTTCTACTTTCAGACGCAACAGGTATTTTTGGGTTAGGTCAATCCGTTGGCGAGATATGGGAGTTTGAAGCCAAGAAATGGTTGAGAAGGCAAAAAATTATTCGCATTTCTGCTGCTCCAAACGCTTAACCAGAATGGCCTAGGGAAAAAATACACATACCGTTGTAATCGGGCGAGTTTCTACTTTCAGATGCAATAGGAATTTTTGGGTTAGGTCAATCCGTTCGTGAGATACGGGAGTTTGAAGCCAAGGCATGGTTGAGAAGGCAAAAAATTTTTCGCAATTCTGCTGCTCCAAACGCTTAACCAGAATGGCCTAGGGAAAAAATACACATACCGTTGTAATCGGGCGAGTTTCTACTTTCAGATGCAATAGGAATTTTTGGGTTAGGTCAATCCGTTCGCGCGATATGGGAGTTTGAAGCTAAGAAATGGTTGAGAAGACAACAAATTTTTCGCAATTCTGCTGCTCCAAACGCTTGACCAGAACGGGCTAGGGAAAAAATACCCATACCGTTGTAATCGGACGAGCTTCTACTTTCAGTTACAATAGCAATTTTTGGGTTAGGTCAATCCGTTCACGAGATATGGGAGTTTGAAGCTAAGAAATGGTTGAGAAGACAACTAATTTTTCGCACTTCTGCTGCTCCAAACACTTAACCAGAATGGCCTAGGGAAAAAATACACACACCGTTGTAATCGGGCGAGTTTCTAATTTCAGACGCAACAGGAATTTTTGGGTTAGGTCAATCCGTTCGCGAGATATGGGACTTTGAAGCTAAGAAATGGTTGACAAGACAACAAATTTTTCGCACTTCTGCTGCTCCAATCGCTTAACCAGAATCGCCTAGGGAAAAAATTCACATACCGCTGTAATCGGGCGAGATTCTACTTTCAGATGCAATAGGAATTTTTTGGTTAGGTCAATCCGTTCGCGAGATATGGGAGTTTGAAGCTAAGAAATGGTTGAGAAGACAACAAATTTTTCGCACTTCTGCTGCTCCAAACGCTTAACCAGAATGTCCTAGGGAAAAAATACCCATACCGTTGTAATCGGACGAGCTTCTACTTTCAGTTACAATAGCAATTTTTGGGTTAGGTCAATCCGTTCTCGAGATATGGGACTTTGAAGCTAAGAAATGGTTGAGAAGACAACTAATTTTTCGCACTTCTGCTGCTCCAAACGCTTAACCAAAATGGCCTAGGGAAAAAATACACATACCTTTGTAATCGGGCGAGTTTCTAATTTCAGACGCAACAGGAATTTTTGGGTTAGGTCAATCCGTTCGCGAGTTATGGGACTTTGAAGCTAAGAAATGGTTGAGGAGACAACAAATTTTTCGCACTTCTGCTGCTCCAAACGCTTATCCAGAATGGCCTAGGGAAAAAATACCCATACCGTTGTAATCGGACGAGCTTCTACTTTCAGTTACAATAGCAATTTTTGTGTTAGGTCAATCCGTTCTTGAGATATGGGAATTTGAAGCTAAGAAATGGTTGACAAGACAACAAATTTTTCGCACTTCTGCTGCTCCAATCGCTTAACCAGAATTGCCTAGGGAAAAAATACACATACCGCTGTAATCGGGCGAGTTTCTACTTTCAGATGCAATAGGAATTTTATGGTTAGGTCAATCCGTTCGCAAGATATGGGAGATTGAATCCAAGAAATGGTTGAGAAGGCAAAAAATGTTTCGCAATTCCGCTGCACCAAACGGTTAACCAGAATGGCCTAGGGAAAAAATTCACATACCGCTGTAATCGGGCGAGCTCCTACTTTCAGATGCAATAGGAATTTTTGGGTTAGGTCAATCCGTTCGCGAGATATGAGAGTTTGAAGCTAAGAAATGGTTGAGAAGACAACTAATTTTTCGCACTTCTGCTGCTCCAAACGCTTAACCAGAATGTCCTAGGGAAAAAATACACATACCGCTGTAATCGGGCGAGTTTCTACTTTCAGATGCAATAGGAATTTTATGGTTAGGTCAATCCGTTCGCAAGATATGGGAGATTGAAGCCAAGAAATGGTTGAGAAGGCAAAAAATTTTTCGCAATTCCGCTGCACCAAACGCTTAACCAGAATGGCCTAGGGAAAAAATTCACATACCGTTGTAATCGGGCGAGCTTCTACTTTCAGATGCAATAGGAATTTTTGGGTTATGTCAATCCGTTCTCGAGACATGGGACTTTGAAGCTAAGAAATGGTTGAGAAGACAACTAATTTTTCGCACTTCTGCTGCTCCAAACGCTTAACCAAAATGACCTAGGGAAAAAATACACATACCTTTGTAATCGGGCGAGTTTCTAATTTCAGACGCAACAGGAATTTTTGGGTTAGGTCAATCCGTTCGCGAGATATGGGAGTTTGAAGCCAAGAAATGGTTGAGAAGGCAAAAAATTTTTCGCAATTCTGCTGCTCCAAACGCTTAACCAGAATGGCCTAGGGAAAAAACACACATACCGTTGTAATCGGGCGAGTTTCTACTTTCAGATGCTATAGGAATTTTTGGGTTAGGTCAATCCGTTCGCGAGATATGGGAGTTTGAAGCTACGAAATGGTTGAGAAGACAACAAATTTTTCGCACTTCTGCTGCTCCAAACGCTTAACCAGAATGGCCTAGGGAAAAAATACCCATACCGTTGTAATCGGACGAGTTTCTACTTTCAGTTACAATAGGAATTTTTGGGTTAGCTCAATCCGTTCGCGAGATATGGGAGATTGAAGCTAAGAAATGGTTGACAAGACAACAAATTTTTCGCACTTCTGCTTCTCCAATCGCTTAACCAGAATGGGCTAGGGAAAAAATACACATACCGTTGTAATCGGGCGAGTTTCTACTTTCAGTTACAATAGGAATTTTTTGGTTAGGTCAATCCGTTCGCGAGATATGGGACTTTGAAACTAAGAAATGGTTGATAAGACAACAAATTTTTCGCACTTCTGCTGCTCCAAACGCTTAACCAGAATGGCCTAGGGAAAAAATACCCATACCGTTGTAATCGGACGAGCTTCTACTTTCAGATGCAATAGGAATTTTTGGGTTAGGTCAATCCGTTCGCGAGATATGGGAGTTTGAAGCCAAGAAATGGTTGAGAAGGCAAAAAATTTTTCGCAATTCCGCTGCACCAAACGGTTAACCAGAATGGCCTAGGGCAAAAATTCACATACCGCTGTAATCGGGCGAGCTCCTACTTTCAGATGCAATAGGAATTTTTGGGTTAGGTCAATCCGTTCGCGAGATATGAGAGTTTGAAGCTAAGAAATGGTTGAGAAGACAACTAATTTTTCGCACTTCTGCTGCTCCAAACGCTTAACCAGAATGGCCTAGGGAAAAAATACACATACCGTTGTAATCGGGCGAGTTTCTACTTTCAGATGCAATGGGAATTTTTGGGTTAGGTCAATCCGTTCGCGAGATATGGGAATTTGAAGCTAAGAAATGGTTGAGAATACAACTAATTTTTCGCACTTCTGCTGCTCCAAACGCTTAAGCAGAATGGCCTAGGGAAAAAATACCCATACCGTTGTAATCGGCCGAGTTTCTACTTTCAGATGCAATAGGAATTTTTGGGTTAGGTCAATCCGTTCGCGAGATATGGGAATTTGAAGCTAAGAAATGGTTGAGAAGGCAAAAAATTTTTCGCAATTCTGCGGCTCCAAACGCTTAACCAGAATGGCCCAGGGATAAAATACACTTACCGTTGTAATCGGGCGATTTTCTACTTTCAGATGCAATAGGAATTTTTGGTTTAGGTTAATCCGTTGGCGAGATATGGGAGTTTGAAGCCAAGAATTGGTTGAGAAGGCAAAAAATTTTTCGCACTTCTGCTGCTCCAAACGCTTAACCAGACTGGCCCAGGGAAAAAATACACATACCGTTGTAATCGGGCGAGTTTCTACTTTCAGATGCAATAGGAATTTTTGGGTTAGGTCAATCCGCTCGCGAGATATGTGAGTTTGAAGCTACGAAATGGTTGAGAAGACAACAAATTTTTCGCACTTCTGCTGCTCCAAACGCTTAACCAGAATGGCCTAGGGAAAAAATACCCATACCGTTGTAATCGGACTAGTTTCTAATTTCAGTTACAATAGGAATTTTTGGGTTAGGTCAATCCGTTCGCGAGATATGGGACTTTGAAGCTAAGAAATGGTTGACACGACAACAAATTGTTCGCACTTCTGCTGCTCCAATCGCTTAACCAGAATGGGCTAGGGAAAAAATACACATACCGTTGTAATCGGGCGAGTTTCTACTTTCAGTTACAATAGGAATTTTTGGGTTAGGTCAATCCGTTCGCGAGTTATGGGACTTTGAAGCTAAGAAACGGTTGAGGAGACAACAAATTTTTCGCACTTCTGCTGCTCCAAACGCTTAACCAGAATGTCCTAGGGAAAGAATACCAATACCGCTGTAATCGGGCGAGCTTCTACTTTCAGATGCAATAGGAATTTTTGGGTTAGGTCAATCCGTTCGCGAGATATGGGAGTTTGAAGCTAAGAAATGGTTGAGAAGACAACTAATTTTTCGCACTTCTGCTGCTCCAAACACTTAACCAGAATGGCCTAGGGAAAAAATACACATACCGTTGTAATCGGGCGAGTTTCTAATTTCAGACGCAACAGGAATTTTTGGGTTAGGTCAATCCGTTCGCGCGATATGGGACTTTGAAGCTAAGAAATGGTTGACAAGACAACAAATTTTTCGCACTTCTGCTGCTCCAGTCGCTTAACCAGAATGGCCTAGGGAAAAAATTCACATACCGCTGTAATCGGGCGAGCTTCTACTTTCAGTTGCAATAGGAATTTTTGGGTTAGGTCAATCCGTTCGCGAGATATGGGAGTTTGAAGCTAAGAAATGGTTGAGAAGACAACAAATTTTTCGCAATTCTGCTGCTCCAAACGCTTAACCAGAATGTCCTAGGGAAAAAATACCCATACCGTTGTAATCGGACGAGCTTCTACTTTCAGTTACAATAGCAATTTTTGGGTTAGGTCAATCCGTTCTCGAGATATGGGACTTTGAAGCTAAGAAATGGTTGACAAGACAACAAATTTTTCGCACTTCTGCTGCTCCAAACGCTTAACCTGAATGGCCTATGGAAAAAATACCCATACCGTTGTAATCGGACGAGTTTCTACTTTCAGTTACGATAGGAAATTTTGGGTTAGGTCAATCCGTTCGCGAGATATGGGAGATTGAAGCTAAGAAATGGTTGACAAGACAACAAATTTGTCGCACTTCTGCTGCTCCAATCGCTTAACCAGAGTGGGCTAGTGAAAAAATACACATACCGTTGTAATCGGGCGAGTTTCTACTTTCAGTTACAATAGGAATTTTTGGGTTAGGTCAATCCGTTCGCGAGATATGGGAGTTTGAAGCCAAGAAATGGTTGAGAAGGCAAAAAATTTTTCGCACTTCTGCTGCTCCAATCGCTTAACCAGAATGGCCTATGGAAAAAATACACATACCGTTGTAATCGGGCGAGTTTCTACTTTCAGATGCAATAGGAATTTTTGGGTTAGGTCAATCCGCTCGCGAGATATGGGACTTTGAAGCTAAGAAATGGTTGAGAAAACAACAAATTTTTCGCACTTCTGCTGCCCCAAACGCTTAACCAGAATGGCCTAGGGAAAAAATACCCATACCGTTGTAATCGGACTAGTTTCTACTTTCAGATGCAATAGGAATTTTTGGGTTAGGTCAATCCGTTCGCGAGATATGAGAGTTTGAAGCCAAGAAATGAATGAGAAGGCAAAAAATTTTTCGCAATTCTGCCGCTCCAAACGCTTAACCAGAATGGCCCAGTGAAAAAATACACTTACCGTTGTAATCGGGCGAGTTTCTACTTTCAGATGCAATAGGAATTTTTGGGTTAGGTTAATCCGTTCGCGAGATATGGGAGTTTGGAGCTACGAAATGGTTGACAAGACAACAAATTTTTCGCACTTCTGCTGCTCCAATCGCTTAACCAGAATGGGCTAGGGAAAAAATACACATACCGTTCTAACCGGGCGAGTTTCTACTTTCAGTTACAATAGGAATTTTTGGGTTAGGTCAATCCGTTCGCGAGATATGGGACTTTGAAGCTAAGAAATGGTTGAGAAGACAACAAATTTTTCGCACTTCTGCTGCTCCAAACGCTTAACCAGAATGGCCTAGGGAAAAAAATACCCATACCGTTGTAATCGGACGAGTTTCTACTTTCAATTACAATAGGAATTTTTGGGTTAGGTCAATCCGTTCGCGAGATATGGGAGATTGAAGCTAAGAAATGGTTGACAGGACAACAAATTTTTCGCACTTCTGCTGCTCCAATCGCTTAACCAGAATGGGCTAGTGAAAAAATGCACATACCGTTGTAATCGGGCGAGTTTCTACTTTCAGGTGCAATAGGAATTTTTGGGTTAGGTCAATCCGTTCGCGAGATATGGGAGTTTGAATCCACGAAATAGTTGAGAAGGCAACAAATTTTTCGCAATTCTGCTGCTCCAAACGCTCAACCAGAATGGCCTAGGGAAAAAATACACATACCGCTGTAATCGGGCGAGTTTCTACTTTCAGATGCAATAGGATTTTTCGGTTAGGTCAATCCGTTCGCAAGATATGGGAGATTGAAGCCAAGAAATGGTTGAGAAGGCAAAAAATTTTTCGCAATTCCGCTGCACCAAACGCTTAACCAGAATGGCCTAGGGAAAAAATTCACATACCGTTGTAATCGGGCGAGCTTCTACTTTCAGATGCAATAGGAATTTTTGGGTTATGTCAATCCGTTCTCGAGACATGGGACTTTGAAGCTAAGAAATGGTTGAGAAGACAACTAATTTTTCGCACTTCTGCTGCTCCAAACGCTTAACCAAAATGACCTAGGGAAAAAATACACATACCTTTGTAATCGGGCGAGTTTCTAATTTCAGACGCAACAGGAATTTTTGGGTTAGGTCAATCCGTTCGCGAGATATGGGAGTTTGAAGCCAAGAAATGGTTGAGAAGGCAAAAAATTTTTCGCAATTCTGCTGCTCCAAACGCTTAACCAGAATGGCCTAGGGAAAAAACACACATACCGTTGTAATCGGGCGAGTTTCTACTTTCAGATGCTATAGGAATTTTTGGGTTAGGTCAATCCGTTCGCGAGATATGGGAGTTTGAAGCTACGAAATGGTTGAGAAGACAACAAATTTTTCGCACTTCTGCTGCTCCAAACGCTTAACCAGAATGGCCTAGGGAAAAAATACCCATACCGTTGTAATCGGACGAGTTTCTACTTTCAGTTACAATAGGAATTTTTGGGTTAGCTCAATCCGTTCGCGAGATATGGGAGATTGAAGCTAAGAAATGGTTGACAAGACAACAAATTTTTCGCACTTCTGCTTCTCCAATCGCTTAACCAGAATGGGCTAGGGAAAAAATACACATACCGTTGTAATCGGGCGAGTTTCTACTTTCAGTTACAATAGGAATTTTTTGGTTAGGTCAATCCGTTCGCGAGATATGGGACTTTGAAACTAAGAAATGGTTGATAAGACAACAAATTTTTCGCACTTCTGCTGCTCCAAACGCTTAACCAGAATGGCCTAGGGAAAAAATACCCATACCGTTGTAATCGGACGAGCTTCTACTTTCAGATGCAATAGGAATTTTTGGGTTAGGTCAATCCGTTCGCGAGATATGGGAGTTTGAAGCCAAGAAATGGTTGAGAAGGCAAAAAATTTTTCGCAATTCCGCTGCACCAAACGGTTAACCAGAATGGCCTAGGGCAAAAATTCACATACCGCTGTAATCGGGCGAGCTCCTACTTTCAGATGCAATAGGAATTTTTGGGTTAGGTCAATCCGTTCGCGAGATATGAGAGTTTGAAGCTAAGAAATGGTTGAGAAGACAACTAATTTTTCGCACTTCTGCTGCTCCAAACGCTTAACCAGAATGGCCTAGGGAAAAAATACACATACCGTTGTAATCGGGCGAGTTTCTACTTTCAGATGCAATGGGAATTTTTGGGTTAGGTCAATCCGTTCGCGAGATATGGGAATTTGAAGCTAAGAAATGGTTGAGAATACAACTAATTTTTCGCACTTCTGCTGCTCCAAACGCTTAAGCAGAATGGCCTAGGGAAAAAATACCCATACCGTTGTAATCGGCCGAGTTTCTACTTTCAGATGCAATAGGAATTTTTGGGTTAGGTCAATCCGTTCGCGAGATATGGGAATTTGAAGCTAAGAAATGGTTGAGAAGGCAAAAAATTTTTCGCAATTCTGCGGCTCCAAACGCTTAACCAGAATGGCCCAGGGATAAAATACACTTACCGTTGTAATCGGGCGATTTTCTACTTTCAGATGCAATAGGAATTTTTGGGTTAGGTTAATCCGTTGGCGAGATATGGGAGTTTGAAGCCAAGAATTGGTTGAGAAGGCAAAAAATTTATCGCACTTCTGCTGCTCCAAACGCTTAACCAGAATGGCCTAGGGAAAAAAATACCCATACCGTTGTAATCGGACGAGTTTCTACTTTCAATTACAATAGGAATTTTTGGGTTAGGTCAATCCGTTCGCGAGATATGGGAGATTGAAGCTAAGAAATGGTTGACAGGACAACAAATTTTCGCACTTCTGCTGCTCCAATCGCTTAACCAGAATGGGCTAGTGAAAAAATACACATACCGTTGTAATCGGGCGAGTTTCTACTTTCAGGTGCAATAGGAATTTTTGGGTTAGGTCAATCCGTTCGCGAGATATGGGAGTTTGAATCCACGAAATAGTTGAGAAGGCAACAAATTTTTCGCAATTCTGCTGCTCCAAACGCTCAACCAGAATGGCCTAGGGAAAAAATACACATACCGCAGTAATCGGGCGAGTTTCTACTTTCAGTTACAATAGCAATTTTTGGGTTAGGTCAATCCGTTCTCGAGGTATGGGACTTTGAAGCTAAGAAATGGTTGAGAAGACAACTAATTTTTCGCACTTCTGCTGCTCCAAACGCTTAACCAGACTGGCCCAGGGAAAAAATACACATACCGTTGTAATCGGGCGAGTTTCTACTTTCAGATGCAATAGGAATTTTTGGGTTAGGTCAATCCGCTCGCGAGATATGTGAGTTTGAAGCTACGAAATGGTTGAGAAGACAACAAATTTTTCGCACTTCTGCTGCTCCAAACGCTTAACCAGAATGGCCTAGGGAAAAAATACCCATACCGTTGTAATCGGACTAGTTTCTAATTTCAGTTACAATAGGAATTTTTGGGTTAGGTCAATCCGTTCGCGAGATATGGGAGATTGAAGCTAAGAAATGGTTGACAGGACAACAAATTTTTCGCACTTCTGCTGCTCCAATCGCTTAACCAGAATGGGCTAGTGAAAAAATACACATACCGTTGTAATCGGGCGAGTTTCTACTTTCAGGTGCAATAGGAATTTTTGGGTTAGGTCAATCCGTTCGCGAGATATGGGAGTTTGAATCCACGAAATAGTTGAGAAGGCAACAAATTTTTCGCAATTCTGCTGCTCCAAACGCTCAACCAGAATGGCCTAGGGAAAAAATACACATACCGCAGTAATCGGGCGAGTTTCTACTTTCAGTTACAATAGCAATTTTTGGGTTAGGTCAATCCGTTCTCGAGGTATGGGACTTTGAAGCTAAGAAATGGTTGAGAAGACAACTAATTTTTCGCACTTCTGCTGCTCCAAACGCTTAACCAGACTGGCCCAGGGAAAAAATACACATACCGTTGTAATCGGGCGAGTTTCTACTTTCAGATGCAATAGGAATTTTTGGGTTAGGTCAATCCGCTCGCGAGATATGTGAGTTTGAAGCTACGAAATGGTTGAGAAGACAACAAATTTTTCGCACTTCTGCTGCTCCAAACGCTTAACCAGAATGGCCTAGGGAAAAAATACCCATACCGTTGTAATCGGACTAGTTTCTAATTTCAGTTACAATAGGAATTTTTGGGTTAGGTCAATCCGTTCGCGAGATATGGGACTTTGAAGCTAAGAAATGGTTGACACGACAACAAATTGTTCGCACTTCTGCTGCTCCAATCGCTTAACCAGAATGGGCTAGGGAAAAAATACACATACCGTTGTAATCGGGCGAGTTTCTACTTTCAGTTACAATAGGAATTTTTGGGTTAGGTCAATCCGTTCGCGAGTTATGGGACTTTGAAGCTAAGAAACGGTTGAGGAGACAACAAATTTTTCGCACTTCTGCTGCTCCAAACGCTTAACCAGAATGTCCTAGGGAAAGAATACCAATACCGCTGTAATCGGGCGAGCTTCTACTTTCAGATGCAATAGGAATTTTTGGGTTAGGTCAATCCGTTCGCGAGATATGGGAGTTTGAAGCTAAGAAATGGTTGAGAAGACAACTAATTTTTCGCACTTCTGCTGCTCCAAACACTTAACCAGAATGGCCTAGGGAAAAAATACACATACCGTTGTAATCGGGCGAGTTTCTAATTTCAGACGCAACAGGAATTTTTGGGTTAGGTCAATCCGTTCGCGCGATATGGGACTTTGAAGCTAAGAAATGGTTGACAAGACAACAAATTTTTCGCACTTCTGCTGCTCCAGTCGCTTAACCAGAATGGCCTAGGGAAAAAATTCACATACCGCTGTAATCGGGCGAGCTTCTACTTTCAGTTGCAATAGGAATTTTTGGGTTAGGTCAATCCGTTCGCGAGATATGGGAGTTTGAAGCTAAGAAATGGTTGAGAAGACAACAAATTTTCGCAATTCTGCTGCTCCAAACGCTTAACCAGAATGTCCTAGGGAAAAAATACCCATACCGTTGTAATCGGACGAGCTTCTACTTTCAGTTACAATAGCAATTTTTGGGTTAGGTCAATCCGTTCTCGAGATATGGGACTTTGAAGCTAAGAAATGGTTGACAAGACAACAAATTTTTCGCACTTCTGCTGCTCCAAACGCTTAACCTGAATGGCCTATGGAAAAAATACCCATACCGTTGTAATCGGACGAGTTTCTACTTTCAGTTACGATAGGAAATTTTGGGTTAGGTCAATCCGTTCGCGAGATATGGGAGATTGAAGCTAAGAAATGGTTGACAAGACAACAAATTTTTCGCACTTCTGCTGCTCCAATCGCTTAACCAGAGTGGGCTAGTGAAAAAATACACATACCGTTGTAATCGGGCGAGTTTCTACTTTCAGTTACAATAGGAATTTTTGGGTTAGGTCAATCCGTTCGCGAGATATGGGAGTTTGAAGCCAAGAAATGGTTGAGAAGGCAAAAAATTTTTCGCACTTCTGCTGCTCCAATCGCTTAACCAGAATGGCCTATGGAAAAAATACACATACCGTTGTAATCGGGCGAGTTTCTACTTTCAGATGCAATAGGAATTTTTGGGTTAGGTCAATCCGCTCGCGAGATATGGGACTTTGAAGCTAAGAAATGGTTGAGAAAACAACAAATTTTTCGCACTTCTGCTGCCCCAAACGCTTAACCAGAATGGCCTAGGGAAAAAATACCCATACCGTTGTAATCGGACTAGTTTCTACTTTCAGATGCAATAGGAATTTTTGGGTTAGGTCAATCCGTTCGCGAGATATAAGAGTTTGAAGCCAAGAAATGAATGAGAAGGCAAAAAATTTTTCGCAATTCTGCGGCTCCAAACGCTTAACCAGAATGGCCCAGTGAAAAAATACACTTACCGTTGTAATCGGGCGAGTTTCTACTTTCAGATGCAATAGGAATTTTTGGGTTAGGTTAATCCGTTCGCGAGATATGGGAGTTTGGAGCTACGAAATGGTTGACAAGACAACAAATTTTTCGCACTTCTGCTGCTCCAATCGCTTAACCAGAATGGGCTAGGGAAAAAATACACATACCGTTCTAACCGGGCGAGTTTCTACTTTCAGTTACAATAGGAATTTTTGGGTTAGGTCAATCCGTTCGCGAGATATGGGACTTTGAAGCTAAGAAATGGTTGAGAAGACAACAAATTTTTCGCACTTCTGCTGCTCCAAACGCTTAACCAGAATGGCCTAGGGAAAAAAATACCCATACCGTTGTAATCGGACGAGTTTCTACTTTCAATTACAATAGGAATTTTTGGGTTAGGTCAATCCGTTCGCGAGATATGGGAGATTGAAGCTAAGAAATGGTTGACAGGACAACAAATTTTTCGCACTTCTGCTGCTCCAATCGCTTAACCAGAATGGGCTAGTGAAAAAATACACATACCGTTGTAATCGGGCGAGTTTCTACTTTCAGGTGCAATAGGAATTTTTGGGTTAGGTCAATCCGTTCGCGAGATATGGGAGTTTGAATCCACGAAATAGTTGAGAAGGCAACAAATTTTTCGCAATTCTGCTGCTCCAAACGCTCAACCAGAATGGCCTAGGGAAAAAATACACATACCGCTGTAATCGGGCGAGTTTCTACTTTCAGATGCAATAGGAATTTTTCGGTTAGGTCAATCCGTTCGCAAGATATGGGATATTGAAGCCAAGAAATGGTTGAGAAGGCAAAAAATTTTTCGCAATTCCGCTGCACCAAACGGTTAACCAGAATGGCCTAGGGAAAAAATACCCATACCGTTGTAATCGGACGAGTTTCTACATTTCAGTTACAATAGGAATTTTTGGGTTAGGTCAATCCGTTCGCGAGATATGGGACTTTGAAGCTAAGAAATGGTTGACAAGACAACAAATTTTCGCACTTCTGCTGCTCCAATCGCTTAACCAGAATGGGCTAGGGAAAAAATACACATACCGCAGTAATCGGGCGAGTTTCTACTTTCAGATGCAATAGGAATTTTTTGGTTAGGTCAATCCGTTCGCAAGATATGGGATATTGAAGCAAAGAAATGGTTGAGAAGGCAAAAAATTTTTCGCAATTCCGCTGCACCAAACGGTTAACCAGAATGGCCTAGGGAAAAAATTCACATACAGTTGTAATCGGGCGAGTTTCTACTTTCAGATGCTATAGGAATCTTTGGGTTAGGTCAATCCGTTCGCGAGATATGGGAATTTGAAGCTAAGAAATGGTTGAGAAGACAACTAATTTTTCGAACTTCCGCTGCCCCAAACGATTAACCAGAATGGCCGAGGGAAAAAATACACATACCGCTGTAATCAGGCGAGTTTCTACTTTCAGATGCAATAGGAATTTTTGGGTTAGGTCAATCCGTGCGCGAGATATAAGAGTTTGAAGCCAAGAAATGAATGAGAAGGCAAAAAATTTTTCGCAATTCTGCGGCTCCAAACGCTTAACCAGAATGGCCTAGGGAAAAAATACACACACCGTTGTAATCGGACGAGTTTCTACTTTCAGTTACGATAGGAAATTTTGGGTTAGGTCAATCCGTTCGCGAGATATGGGAGATTGAAGCTAAGAAATGGTTGACAAGACAACAAATTTTTCGCACTTCTGCTGCTCCAATCGCTTAACCAGAGTGGGCTAGTGAAAAAATACACATACCGTTGTAATCGGGCGAGTTTCTACTTTCAGTTACAATAGGAATTTTTGGGTTAGGTCAATCCGTTCGCGAGATATGGGAGTTTGAAGCCAAGAAATGGTTGAGAAGGCAAAAAATTTTTCGCACTTCTGCTGCTCCAATCGCTTAACCAGAATGGCCTATGGAAAAAATACACATACCGTTGTAATCGGGCGAGTTTCTACTTTCAGATGCAATAGGAATTTTTGGGTTAGGTCAATCCGCTCGCGAGATATGGGACTTTGAAGCTAAGAAATGGTTGAGAAAACAACAAATTTTTCGCACTTCTGCTGCCCCAAACGCTTAACCAGAATGGCCTAGGGAAAAAATACCCATACCGTTGTAATCGGACTAGTTTCTACTTTCAGATGCAATAGGAATTTTTGGGTTAGGTCAATCCGTTCGCGAGATATAAGAGTTTGAAGCCAAGAAATGAATGAGAAGGCAAAAAATTTTTCGCAATTCTGCGGCTCCAAACGCTTAACCAGAATGGCCCAGTGAAAAAATACACTTACCGTTGTAATCGGGCGAGTTTCTACTTTCAGATGCAATAGGAATTTTTGGGTTAGGTTAATCCGTTCGCGAGATATGGGAGTTTGGAGCTACGAAATGGTTGACAAGACAACAAATTTTTCGCACTTCTGCTGCTCCAATCGCTTAACCAGAATGGGCTAGGGAAAAAATACACATACCGTTCTAACCGGGCGAGTTTCTACTTTCAGTTACAATAGGAATTTTTGGGTTAGGTCAATCCGTTCGCGAGATATGGGACTTTGAAGCTAAGAAATGGTTGAGAAGACAACAAATTTTTCGCACTTCTGCTGCTCCAAACGCTTAACCAGAATGGCCTAGGGAAAAAAATACCCATACCGTTGTAATCGGACGAGTTTCTACTTTCAATTACAATAGGAATTTTTGGGTTAGGTCAATCCGTTCGCGAGATATGGGAGATTGAAGCTAAGAAATGGTTGACAGGACAACAAATTTTTCGCACTTCTGCTGCTCCAATCGCTTAACCAGAATGGGCTAGTGAAAAAATACACATACCGTTGTAATCGGGCGAGTTTCTACTTTCAGGTGCAATAGGAATTTTTGGGTTAGGTCAATCCGTTCGCGAGATATGGGAGTTTGAATCCACGAAATAGTTGAGAAGGCAACAAATTTTTCGCAATTCTGCTGCTCCAAACGCTCAACCAGAATGGCCTAGGGAAAAAATACACATACCGCTGTAATCGGGCGAGTTTCTACTTTCAGATGCAATAGGAATTTTTCGGTTAGGTCAATCCGTTCGCAAGATATGGGATATTGAAGCCAAGAAATGGTTGAGAAGGCAAAAAATTTTTCGCAATTCCGCTGCACCAAACGGTTAACCAGAATGGCCTAGGGAAAAAATACCCATACCGTTGTAATCGGACGAGTTTCTACATTTCAGTTACAATAGGAATTTTTGGGTTAGGTCAATCCGTTCGCGAGATATGGGACTTTGAAGCTAAGAAATGGTTGACAAGACAACAAATTTTCGCACTTCTGCTGCTCCAATCGCTTAACCAGAATGGGCTAGGGAAAAAATACACATACCGCAGTAATCGGGCGAGTTTCTACTTTCAGATGCAATAGGAATTTTTTGGTTAGGTCAATCCGTTCGCAAGATATGGGATATTGAAGCAAAGAAATGGTTGAGAAGGCAAAAAATTTTTCGCAATTCCGCTGCACCAAACGGTTAACCAGAATGGCCTAGGGAAAAAATTCACATACAGTTGTAATCGGGCGAGTTTCTACTTTCAGATGCTATAGGAATCTTTGGGTTAGGTCAATCCGTTCGCGAGATATGGGAATTTGAAGCTAAGAAATGGTTGAGAAGACAACTAATTTTTCGCACTTCCGCTGCCCCAAACGATTAACCAGAATGGCCGAGGGAAAAAATACACATACCGCTGTAATCAGGCGAGTTTCTACTTTCAGATGCAATAGGAATTTTTGGGTTAGGTCAATCCGTGCGCGAGATATAAGAGTTTGAAGCCAAGAAATGAATGAGAAGGCAAAAAATTTTTCGCAATTCTGCGGCTCCAAACGCTTAACCAGAATGGCCCAGGGAAAAAATACACTTACCGTTGTAATCGGGCGATTTTCTACTTTCAGATGCAATAGGAATTTTTGGGTTAGGTTAATCCATTCGCGAGGTATGGGAGTTTGAAGCCAAGAAATGGTTGAGAAGGCAAAAAATTTTTCGCAATTCTGCTGCTCCAAACGCCTAACCAGAATGGCCTAGGGAAAAAATACACACACCGTTGTAATCGGGCGAGTTTCTACTTTCAGATGCAATAGGAATTTTTGGGTTAGGTCAATCCGCTCGCGAGATATGGGACTTTGAAGCTAAGAAATGGTTGAGAAAACAACAAATTTTTCGCACTTCTGCTGCACCAAACCCTTAACCAGAATGGCCTAGGGAAAAAATACCCATACCGTTGTAATCGGACGAGTTTCTACTTTCAGATGCAATAGGAATTTTTGGGTTAGGTCAATCCGTTCGCGAGATATGAGAGTTTGAAGCCAAGAAATGAATGAGAAGGCAAAAAATTTTTCGCAATTCTGCGGCTCCAAACGCTTAACCAGAATGGCCCAGTGAAAAAATACACTTACCGTTGTAATCGGGCGAGTTTCTACTTTCAGATGCAATAGGAATTTTTGGGTTAGGTTAATCCGTTCGCGAGATATGGGAGTTTGAAGCTACGAAATGGTTGAGAAGACAACAAATTTTTCGCACTTCTGCTGCTCCAAACGCTTAACCAGAATGGCCTAGGGAAAAAATACCCATACCGTTGTAATCGGACGAGATTCTACTTTTAAGTTACAATAGGAATTTTTGGGTTAGGTCAATCCGTTCGCGAGATATGGGACTTTGAAGCTCAGAAATGGTTGACAAGACAACAAATTTTTCGCACTTCTGCTGCTCCAATCGCTTAACCAGAATGGGCTAGGGAAAAAATACACATACCGTTCTAATCTGGCGAGTTTCTACTTTCAGTTACAATAGGAACTTTTGGGTTAGGTCAATCCGTTCGCGAGATATGGGACTTTGAAGCTAAGAAATGGTTGAGAAGACAACAAATTTTTCGCACTTCTGCTGCTCCAAACGCTTAACCAGAATGGCCTAGGGAAAAAATACCCATACCGTTGTAATCGGACGAGTTTCTACTTTCAGTTACAATAGGAATTTTTGGGTTAGGTCAATCCGTTCGCGAGATATGGGAGATTGAAGCTAAGAAATGGTTGACAAGACAACAAATTTTTCGCACTTCTGCTGCTCCAATCGCTTAACCAGAATGGGCTAGTGAAAAAATACACATACCGTTGTAATCGGGCGAGTTTCTACTTTCAGGTGCAGTAGGAATTTTTGGGTTAGGTCAATCCGTTCGCGAGATATGGGAGTTTGAATCCACGAAATAGTTGAGAAGGCAACAAATTTTTCGCAATTCTGCTGCTCCAAACGCTCAACCAGAATTGCCTAGGGAAAAAATACACATACCGCTGTAATCGGGCGAGTTTCTACTTTCAGATGCAATAGGAATATTTTGGTTAGGTCAATCCGTTCGCAAGATATGGGATATTGAAGCCAAGAAATGGTTGAGAAGGCAAAAAATTTTTCGCAATTCCGCTGCACCAAACGGTTAACCAGAATGGCCTAGGGAAAAAATTCACATACCGTTGTAATCGGGCGAGCTTCTACTTTCAGATGCTATAGGAATCTTTGGGTTAGGTCAATCCGTTCGCGAGATATGGGAATTTGAAGCTAAGAAATGGTTGAGAAGACAACAAATTTTTCGCACTTCTGCGGCTCCAAACGCTTAACCAGAATGGCCTAGGGAAAAAATACCCATACCGTTGTAATCGGACGAGTTTCTACTTTCAGATGCAATAGGAATTTTTGGGTTAGGTCAATCCGTTCGCGAGATATGAGAGTTTGAAGCCAAGAAATGAATGAGAAGGCAAAAAATTTTTCGCAATTCTGCGGCTCCAAACGCTTAACCAGAATGGCCCAGTGAAAAAATACACTTACCGTTGTAATCGGGCGAGTTTCTACTTTCAGATGCAATAGGAATTTTTGGGTTAGGTTAATCCGTTCGCGAGATATGGGAGTTTGAAGCTACGAAATGGTTGAGAAGACAACAAATTTTTCGCAATTCTGCTGCTCCAAACGGTTAACCAGAATGGCCTAGGGAAAAAATACCCATACCGTTGTAATCGGACGAGTTTCTACTTTCAGTTACAATAGGAATTTTTGGGTTAGGTCAATCCGTTCGCGAGATATGGGAGATTGAAGCTAAGAAATGGTTGACAAGACAACAAATTTTTCGCACTTCTGCTGCTCCAATCGCTTAACCAGAATGGGCTAGTGAAAAAATACACATACCGTTGTAATCGGGCGAGTTTCTACTTTCAGGTGCAGTAGGAATTTTTGGGTTAGGTCAATCCGTTCGCGAGATATGGGAGTTTGAATCCACGAAATAGTTGAGAAGGCAACAAATTTTTCGCAATTCTGCTGCTCCAAACGCTCAACCAGAATTGCCTAGGGAAAAAATACACATACCGCTGTAATCGGGCGAGTTTCTACTTTCAGATGCAATAGGAATTTTTTGGTTAGGTCAATCCGTTCGCAAGATATGGGATATTGAAGCCAAGAAATGGTTGAGAAGGCAAAAAATTTTTCGCAATTCCGCTGCACCAAACGGTTAACCAGAATGGCCTAGGGAAAAAATTCACATACCGTTGTAATCGGGCGAGCTTCTACTTTCAGATGCTATAGGAATCTTTGGGTTAGGTCAATCCGTTCGCGAGATATGGGAATTTGAAGCTAAGAAATGGTTGAGAAGACAACAAATTTTTCGCACTTCTGCGGCTCCAAACGCTTAACCAGAATGGCCTAGGGAAAAAATACCCATACCGTTGTAATCGGACGAGTTTCTACTTTTAAGTTACAATAGGAATTTTTGGATTAGGTCAATCCGTTCGCGAGATATGGGACTTTGAAGCTAAGAAATGGTTGACAAGACAACAAATTTTTCGCACTTCTGCTGCTCCAATCGCTTAACCAGAATGGGCTAGGGAAAAAATACACATACCGTTCTAATCGGGCGAGTTTCTACTTTCAGTTACAATAGGAATTTTTGGGATAGGTCAATCCGTTCGCGAGATATGGGAGTTTGAATCCACGAAATAGTTGAGAAGGCAACAAATTTTTCGCAATTCTGCTGCTCCAAACGCTCAACCAGAATGGCCTAGGGAAAAAATACACATACCGCTGTAATCGGGCGAGTTTCTACTTTCAGATGCAATAGGAATTTTTTGGTTAGGTCAATCCGTTCGCAAGATATGGGATATTGAAGCCAAGAAATGGTTGAGAAGGCAAAAAATTTTTCGCAATTCCGCTGCACCAAACGGTTAACCAGAATGGCCTAGGGAAAAAATACCCATACCGTTGTAATCGGACGAGTTTCTACATTTCAGTTACAATAGGAATTTTTGGGTTAGGTCAATCCGTTCGCGAGATATGGGACTTTGAAGCTAAGAAATGGTTGACAAGACAACAAATTTTCGCACTTCTGCTGCTCCAATCGCTTAACCAGAATGGGCTAGGGAAAAAATACACATACCGCAGTAATCGGGCGAGTTTCTACTTTCAGATGCAATAGGAATTTTTTGGTTAGGTCAATCCGTTCGCACGATATGGGATATTGAAGCAAAGAAATGGTTGAGAAGGCAAAAAATTTTTCGCAATTCCGCTGCACCAAACGGTTAACCAGAATGGCCTAGGGAAAAAATTCACATACAGTTGTAATTGGGCGAGTTTCTACTTTCAGATGCTATAGGAATCTTTGGGTTAGGTCAATCCGTTCGCGAGATATGGGAATTTGAAGCTAAGAAATGGTTGAGAAGACAACTAATTTTTCGCACTTCTGCTGCCCCAAACGATTAACCAGAATGGCCGAGGGAAAAAATACACATACCGCTGTAATCAGGCGAGTTTCTACTTTCAGATGCAATAGGAATTTTTGGGTTAGGTCAATCCGTGCGCGAGATATGAGAGTTTGAAGCCAAGAAATGAATGAGAAGGCAAAAAATTTTTCGCATTTCTGCGGCTCCAAACGCTTAACCAGAATGGCCCAGTGAAAAAATACACTTACCGTTGTAATCGGGCGAGTTTCTACTTTCAGATGCAATAGGAATTTTTGGGTTAGGTCAATCCGTTCGCGAGATATGAGAGTTTGAAGCCAAGAAATGAATGAGAAGGCAAAAAATTTTTCGCAATTCTGCGGCTCCAAACGCTTAACCAGAATGGCCCAGTGAAAAAATACACTTACCGTTGTAATCGGGCGAGTTTCTACTTTCAGATGCAATAGGAATTTTTGGGTTAGGTTAATCCGTTCGCGAGATATGGGAGTTTGAAGCTACGAAATGGTTGAGAAGACAACAAATTTTTCGCACTTCTGCTGCTCCAAACGCTTAACCAGAATGGCCTAGGGAAAAAATACCCATACCGTTGTAATCGGACGAGATTCTACTTTTAAGTTACAATAGGAATTTTTGGGTTAGGTCAATCCGTTCGCGAGATATGGGACTTTGAAGCTCAGAAATGGTTGACAAGACAACAAATTTTTCGCACTTCTGCTGCTCCAATCGCTTAACCAGAATGGCCTAGGGAAAAAATACCCATACCGTTGTAATCGGACGAGTTTCTACTTTCAGTTACAATAGGAATTTTTGGGTTAGGTCAATCCGTTCGCGAGATATGGGAGATTGAAGCTAAGAAATGGTTGACAAGACAACAAATTTTTCGCACTTCTGCTGCTCCAATCGCTTAACCAGAATGGGCTAGTGAAAAAATACACATACCGTTGTAATCGGGCGAGTTTCTACTTTCAGGTGCAGTAGGAATTTTTGGGTTAGGTCAATCCGTTCGCGAGATATGGGAGTTTGAATCCACGAAATAGTTGAGAAGGCAACAAATTTTTCGCAATTCTGCTGCTCCAAACGCTCAACCAGAATTGCCTAGGGAAAAAATACACATACCGCTGTAATCGGGCGAGTTTCTACTTTCAGATGCAATAGGAATTTTTTGGTTAGGTCAATCCGTTCGCAAGATATGGGATATTGAAGCCAAGAAATGGTTGAGAAGGCAAAAAATTTTTCGCAATTCCGCTGCACCAAACGGTTAACCAGAATGGCCTAGGGAAAAAATTCACATACCGTTGTAATCGGGCGAGCTTCTACTTTCAGATGCTATAGGAATCTTTGGGTTAGGTCAATCCGTTCGCGAGATATGGGAATTTGAAGCTAAGAAATGGTTGAGAAGACAACAAATTTTTCGCACTTCTGCGGCTCCAAACGCTTAACCAGAATGGCCTAGGGAAAAAATACCCATACCGTTGTAATCGGACGAGTTTCTACTTTTAAGTTACAATAGGAATTTTTGGATTAGGTCAATCCGTTCGCGAGATATGGGACTTTGAAGCTAAGAAATGGTTGACAAGACAACAAATTTTCGCACTTCTGCTGCTCCAATCGCTTAACCAGAATGGGCTAGGGAAAAAATACACATACCGCAGTAATCGGGCGAGTTTCTACTTTCAGATGCAATAGGAATTTTTTGGTTAGGTCAATCCGTTCGCAAGATATGGGATATTGAAGCCAAGAAATGGTTGAGAAGGCAAAAAATTTTTCGCAATTCCGCTGCACCAAACGGTTAACCAGAATGGCCTAGGGAAAAAATACACATACCGCTGTAATCGGGCGAGTTTCTACTTTCAGATGCAATAGGAATTTTTGTGTTAGGTTAATCCGTTCGCGAGATATGAGAGTTTGAAGCCAAGAAATGAATGAGAAGGCAAAAAATTTTTCGCAATTCTGCGGCTCCAAACGCTTAACCAGAATGGCCCAGGGAAAAAATACACTTACCGTTGTAATCGGGCGATTTTCTACTTTCAGATGCAATAGGAATTTTTGGGTTAGGTTAATCCATTCGCGAGGTATGGGAGTTTGAAGCCAAGAAATGGTTGAGAAGGCAAAAAATTTTTCGCAATTCTGCTGCTCCAAACGCTTAACCAGAATGGCCTAGGGAAAAAATACACACACCGTTGTAATCGGGCGAGTTTCTACTTTCAGATGCAATAGGAATTTTTGGGTTAGGTGAATCCGCTCGCGAGATATGGGACTTTGAAGCTAAGAAATGGTTGAGAAAACAACAAATTTTTCGCACTTCTGCTGCCCCAAACGCTTAACCAGAATGGCCTAGGGAAAAAATACCCATACCGTTGTAATCGGGCGAGTTTCTACTTTCAGATGCAATAGGAATTTTTGGGTTAGGTTAATCCGTTCGCGAGATATGGGAGTTTGAAGCTACGAAATGGTTGAGAAGACAACAAATTTTTCGCAATTCTGCTGCTCCAAACGGTTAACCAGAATGGCCTAGGGAAAAAATACCCATACCGTTGTAATCGGACGAGTTTCTACTTTCAGTTACAATAGGAATTTTTGGATTTGGTCAATCCGTTCGCGAGATATGGGAGATTGAAGCTAAGAAATGGTTGACAAGACAACAAATTTTTCGCACTTCTGCTGCTCCAATCGCTTAACCAGAATGGGCTAGTGAAAAAATACACATACCGTTGTAATCGGGCGAGTTTCTACTTTCAGGTGCAGTAGGAATTTTTGGGTTAGGTCAATCCGTTCGCGAGATATGGGAGTTTGAATCCACGAAATAGTTGAGAAGGCAACAAATTTTTCGCAATTCTGCTGCTCCAAACGCTCAACCAGAATTGCCTAGGGAAAAAATACACATACCGCTGTAATCGGGCGAGTTTCTACTTTCAGATGCAATAGGAATTTTTTGGTTAGGTCAATCCGTTCGCGAGATATGAGAGTTTGAAGCCAAGAAATGAATGAGAAGGCAAAAAATTTTTCGCAATTCTGCGGCTCCAAACGCTTAACCAGAATGGCCCAGTGAAAAAATACACTTACCGTTGTAATCGGGCGAGTTTCTACTTTCAGATGCAATAGGAATTTTTGGGTTAGGTTAATCCGTTCGCGAGATATGGGAGTTTGAAGCTACGAAATGGTTGAGAAGACAACAAATTTTTCGCACTTCTGCTGCTCCAAACGCTTAACCAGAATGGCCTAGGGAAAAAATACCCATACCGTTGTAATCGGACGAGATTCTACTTTTAAGTTACAATAGGAATTTTTGGGTTAGGTCAATCCGTTCGCGAGATATGGGACTTTGAAGCTCAGAAATGGTTGACAAGACAACAAATTTTTCGCACTTCTGCTGCTCCAATCGCTTAACCAGAATGGCCTAGGGAAAAAATACCCATACCGTTGTAATCGGACGAGTTTCTACTTTCAGTTACAATAGGAATTTTTGGGTTAGGTCAATCCGTTCGCGAGATATGGGAGATTGAAGCTAAGAAATGGTTGACAAGACAACAAATTTTTCGCACTTCTGCTGCTCCAATCGCTTAACCAGAATGGGCTAGTGAAAAAATACACATACCGTTGTAATCGGGCGAGTTTCTACTTTCAGGTGCAGTAGGAATTTTTGGGTTAGGTCAATCCGTTCGCGAGATATGGGAGTTTGAATCCACGAAATAGTTGAGAAGGCAACAAATTTTTCGCAATTCTGCTGCTCCAAACGCTCAACCAGAATTGCCTAGGGAAAAAATACACATACCGCTGTAATCGGGCGAGTTTCTACTTTCAGATGCAATAGGAATTTTTTGGTTAGGTCAATCCGTTCGCAAGATATGGGATATTGAAGCCAAGAAATGGTTGAGAAGGCAAAAAATTTTTCGCAATTCCGCTGCACCAAACGGTTAACCAGAATGGCCTAGGGAAAAAATTCACATACCGTTGTAATCGGGCGAGCTTCTACTTTCAGATGCTATAGGAATCTTTGGGTTAGGTCAATCCGTTCGCGAGATATGGGAATTTGAAGCTAAGAAATGGTTGAGAAGACAACAAATTTTTCGCACTTCTGCGGCTCCAAACGCTTAACCAGAATGGCCTAGGGAAAAAATACCCATACCGTTGTAATCGGACGAGTTTCTACTTTTAAGTTACAATAGGAATTTTTGGATTAGGTCAATCCGTTCGCGAGATATGGGACTTTGAAGCTAAGAAATGGTTGACAAGACAACAAATTTTCGCACTTCTGCTGCTCCAATCGCTTAACCAGAATGGGCTAGGGAAAAAATACACATACCGCAGTAATCGGGCGAGTTTCTACTTTCAGATGCAATAGGAATTTTTTGGTTAGGTCAATCCGTTCGCAAGATATGGGATATTGAAGCCAAGAAATGGTTGAGAAGGCAAAAAATTTTTCGCAATTCCGCTGCACCAAACGGTTAACCAGAATGGCCTAGGGAAAAAATACACATACCGCTGTAATCGGGCGAGTTTCTACTTTCAGATGCAATAGGAATTTTTGTGTTAGGTTAATCCGTTCGCGAGATATGAGAGTTTGAAGCCAAGAAATGAATGAGAAGGCAAAAAATTTTTCGCAATTCTGCGGCTCCAAACGCTTAACCAGAATGGCCCAGGGAAAAAATACACTTACCGTTGTAATCGGGCGATTTTCTACTTTCAGATGCAATAGGAATTTTTGGGTTAGGTTAATCCATTCGCGAGGTATGGGAGTTTGAAGCCAAGAAATGGTTGAGAAGGCAAAAAATTTTTCGCAATTCTGCTGCTCCAAACGCTTAACCAGAATGGCCTAGGGAAAAAATACACACACCGTTGTAATCGGGCGAGTTTCTACTTTCAGATGCAATAGGAATTTTTGGGTTAGGTGAATCCGCTCGCGAGATATGGGACTTTGAAGCTAAGAAATGGTTGAGAAAACAACAAATTTTTCGCACTTCTGCTGCCCCAAACGCTTAACCAGAATGGCCTAGGGAAAAAATACCCATACCGTTGTAATCGGGCGAGTTTCTACTTTCAGATGCAATAGGAATTTTTGGGTTAGGTTAATCCGTTCGCGAGATATGGGAGTTTGAAGCTACGAAATGGTTGAGAAGACAACAAATTTTTCGCAATTCTGCTGCTCCAAACGGTTAACCAGAATGGCCTAGGGAAAAAATACCCATACCGTTGTAATCGGACGAGTTTCTACTTTCAGTTACAATAGGAATTTTTGGGTTTGGTCAATCCGTTCGCGAGATATGGGAGATTGAAGCTAAGAAATGGTTGACAAGACAACAAATTTTTCGCACTTCTGCTGCTCCAATCGCTTAACCAGAATGGGCTAGTGAAAAAATACACATACCGTTGTAATCGGGCGAGTTTCTACTTTCAGGTGCAGTAGGAATTTTTGGGTTAGGTCAATCCGTTCGCGAGATATGGGAGTTTGAATCCACGAAATAGTTGAGAAGGCAACAAATTTTTCGCAATTCTGCTGCTCCAAACGCTCAACCAGAATTGCCTAGGGAAAAAATACACATACCGCTGTAATCGGGCGAGTTTCTACTTTCAGATGCAATAGGAATTTTTTGGTTAGGTCAATCCGTTCGCAAGATATGGGATATTGAAGCCAAGAAATGGTTGAGAAGGCAAAAAATTTTTCGCAATTCCGCTGCACCAAACGGTTAACCAGAATGGCCTAGGGAAAAAATTCACATACCGTTGTAATCGGGCGAGCTTCTACTTTCAGATGCTATAGGAATCTTTGGGTTAGGTCAATCCGTTCGCGAGATATGGGAATTTGAAGCTAAGAAATGGTTGAGAAGACAACAAATTTTTCGCACTTCTGCGGCTCCAAACGCTTAACCAGAATGGCCTAGGGAAAAAATACCCATACCGTTGTAATCGGACGAGTTTCTACTTTTAAGTTACAATAGGAATTTTTGGATTAGGTCAATCCGTTCGCGAGATATGGGACTTTGAAGCTAAGAAATGGTTGACAAGACAACAAATTTTCGCACTTCTGCTGCTCCAATCGCTTAACCAGAATGGGCTAGGGAAAAAATACACATACCGCAGTAATCGGGCGAGGTTCTACTTTCAGATGCAATAGGAATTTTTTGGTTAGGTCAATCCGTTCGCAAGATATGGGATATTGAAGCCAAGAAATGGTTGAGAAGGCAAAAAATTTTTCGCAATTCCGCTGCACCAAACGGTTAACCAGAATGGCCTAGGGAAAAAATACACATACCGCTGTAATCGGGCGAGTTTCTACTTTCAGATGCAATAGGAATTTTTGTGTTAGGTCAATCCGTTCGCGAGATATGAGAGTTTGAAGCCAAGAAATGAATGAGAAGGCAAAAAATTTTTCGCAATTCTGCGGCTCCAAACGCTTAACCAGAATGGCCCAGGGAAAAAATACACTTACCGTTGTAATCGGGCGATTTTCTACTTTCAGATGCAATAGGAATTTTTGGGTTAGGTTAATCCATTCGCGAGGTATGGGAGTTTGAAGCCAAGAAATGGTTGAGAAGGCAAAAAATTTTTCGCAATTCTGCTGCTCCAAAGGCTTAACCAGAATGGCCTAGGGAAAAAATACACACACCGTTGTAATCGGGCGAGTTTCTACTTTCAGATGCAATAGGAATTTTTGGGTTAGGTCAATCCGCTCGCGAGATATGGGACTTTGAAGCTAAGAAATGGTTGAGAAAACAACAAATTTTTCGCACTTCTGCTGCCCCAAACGCTTAACCAGAATGGCCTAGGGAAAAAATACCCATACCGTTGTAATCGGACGAGTTTCTACTTTCAGATGCAATAGGAATTTTTGGGTTAGGTCAATCCGTTCGCGAGATATGAGAGTTTGAAGCCAAGAAATGAATGAGAAGGCAATAAATTTTTCGCAATTCTGCGGCTCCAAACGCTTAACCAGAATGGCCCAGTGAAAAAATACACTTACCGTTGTAATCGGGCGAGTTTCTACTTTCAGATGCAATAGGAATTTTTGGGTTAGGTTAATCCGTTCGCGAGATATGGGAGTTTGAAGCTACGAAATGGTTGAGAAGACAACAAATTTTTCGCAATTCTGCTGCTCCAAACGCTTAACCAGAATGGCCTAGGGAAAAAATACCCATACCGTTGTAATCGGACGAGTTTCTACTTTTAAGTTACAATAGGAATTTTTTGGGTTAGGTCAATCCGTTCGCGAGATATGGGACTTTGAAGCTAAGAAATGGTTGACAAGACAACAAATTTTCGCACTTCTGCTGCTCCAATCGCTTAACCAGAATGGGCTAGGGAAAAAATACACATACCGCAGTAATCGGGCGAGTTTCTACTTTCAGATGCAATAGGAATTTTTTGGTTAGGTCAATCCGTTCGCAGGATATGGGATATTGAAGCCAAGAAATTGTTGAGAAGGCAAAAAATTTTTCGCAATTCCGCTGCACCAAACGGTTAACCAGAATGGCCTAGGGAAAAAATACACATACCGCTGTAATCGGGCGAGTTTCTACTTTCAGATGCAATAGGAATTTTTGGGTTAGGTCAATCCGTTCGCGAGATATGAGAGTTTGAAGCCAAGAAATGAATGAGAAGGCAAAAAATTTTTCGCAATTCTGCGGCTCCAAACGCTTAACCAGAATGGCCCAGGGAAAAAATACACTTACCGTTGTAATCGGGCGATTTTCTACTTTCAGATGCAATAGGAATTTTTGGGTTAGGTTAATCCATTCGCGAGGTATGGGAGTTTGAAGCCAAGAAATGGTTGAGAAGGCAAAAAATTTTTCGCAATTCTGCTGCTCCAAACGCTTAACCAGAATGGCCTAGGGAAAAAATACACACACCGTTGCAATCGGGCGAGTTTCTACTTTCAGATGCAATAGGAATTTTTGGGTTAGGTCAATCCGCTCGCGAGATATGGGACTTTGAAGCTAAGAAATGGTTGAGAAAACAACAAATTTTTCGCACTTCTGCTGCCCCAAACGCTTAACCAGAATGGCCTAGGGAAAAAATACCCATACCGTTGTAATCGGACGAGTTTCTACTTTCAGATGCAATAGGAATTTTTGGGTTAGGTCAATCCGTTCGCGAGATATGAGAGTTTGAAGCCAAGAAATGAATGAGAAGGCAAAAAATTTTTCGCAATTCTGCGGCTCCAAACGCTTAACCAGAATGGCCCAGTGAAAAAATACACTTACCGTTGTAATCGGGCGAGTTTCTACTTTCAGATGCAATAGGAATTTTTGGGTTAGGTTAATCCGTTCGCGAGATATGGGAGTTTGAAGCTACGAAATGGTTGAGAAGACAACAAATTTTTCGCAATTCTGCTGCTCCAAACGCTTAACCAGATTGGCCTAGGGAAAAAATACCCATACCGTTGTAATCGGAAGAGTTTCTACTTTTAAGTTACAATAGGAATTTTTGGGTTAGGTCAATCCGTTCGCGAGATATGGGACTTTGAAGCTAAGAAATGGTTGACAAGACAACAAATTTTTCGCACTTCTGCTGCTCCAATCGCTTAACCAGAATGGGCTAGGGAAAAAATACACATACCGTTGTAATCGGACGAGTTTCTACTTTTAAGTTACAATAGGAATTTTTTGGGTTAGGTCAATCCGTTCGCGAGATATGGGACTTTGAAGCTAAGAAATGGTTGACAAGACAACAAATTTTCGCACTTCTGCTGCTCCAATCGCTTAACCAGAATGGGCTAGGGAAAAAATACACATACCGCAGTAATCGGGCGAGTTTCTACTTTCAGATGCAATAGGAATTTTTTGGTTAGGTCAATCCGTTCGCAGGATATGGGATATTGAAGCCAAGAAATGGTTGAGAAGGCAAAAAATTTTTCGCAATTCCGCTGCACCAAACGGTTAACCAGAATGGCCTAAGGAAAAAATACACATACCGCTGTAATCGGGCGAGTTTCTACTTTCAGATGCAATAGGAATTTTTGGGTTAGGTCAATCCGTTCGCGAGATATGAGAGTTTGAAGCCAAGAAATGAATGAGAAGGCAAAAAATTTTTCGCAATTCTGCGGCTCCAAACGCTTAACCAGAATGGCCCAGGGAAAAAATACACTTACCGTTGTAATCGGGCGATTTTCTACTTTCAGATGCAATAGGAATTTTTGGGTTAGGTTAATCCATTCGCGAGGTATGGGAGTTTGAAGCCAAGAAATGGTTGAGAAGGCAACAAATTTTTCGCAATTCTGCTGCTCCAAACGCTTAACCAGAATGGCCTAGGGAAAAAATACACACACCGTTGCAATCGGGCGAGTTTCTACTTTCAGATGCAATAGGAATTTTTGGGTTAGGTCAATCCGCTCGCGAGATATGGGACTTTGAAGCTAAGAAATGGTTGAGAAAACAACAAATTTTTCGCACTTCTGCTGCCCCAAACGCTTAACCAGAATGGCCTAGGGAAAAAATACCCATACCGTTGTAATCGGACGAGTTTCTACTTTCAGATGCAATAGGAATTTTTGGGTTAGGTCAATCCGTTCGCGAGATATGAGAGTTTGAAGCCAAGAAATGAATGAGAAGGCAAAAAATTTTTCGCAATTCTGCGGCTCCAAACGCTTAACCAGAATGGCCCAGTGAAAAAATACACTTACCGTTGTAATCGGGCGAGTTTCTACTTTCAGATGCAATAGGAATTTTTGGGTTAGGTTAATCCGTTCGCGAGATATGGGAGTTTGAAGCTACGAAATGGTTGAGAAGACAACAAATTTTTCGCAATTCTGCTGCTCCAAACGCTTAACCAGATTGGCCTAGGGAAAAAATACCCATACCGTTGTAATCGGGCGAGTCTCTACTTCCAGACGCTACAGGAATTTTTGGGTTAGGTCAATCCGTTCGCGAGATATGGGAGTTTGAAGCTAAGAAATGGTTGAGAAGACAACAAATCTTTCGCACTTCTGCTGCTCCAAACGCTTAACCAGAATGGCCTAGGGAAGAAATACACATACCGTTGTAATCGGGCGAGTTTCTACTTTCAGATGCAATAGGAATTTTTGGGTTAGGTTAATCCGTTCGCGAGATATGGGAGTTTGAAGCTACGAAATGGTTGAGAAGACAACAAATTTTTCGCAATTCTGCTGCTCCAAACGCTTAACCAGATTGGCCTAGGGAAAAAATACCCATACCGTTGTAATCGGACGAGTTTCTACTTTTAAGTTACAATAGGAATTTTTGGGTTAGGTCAATCCGTTCGCGAGATATGGGACTTTGAAGCTAAGAAATGGTTGACAAGACAACAAATTTTTCGCACTTCTGCTGCTCCAATCGCTTAACCAGAATGGGCTAGGGAAAAAATACACATACCGTTCTAATCGGGCGAGTTTCTACTTTCAGTTACAATAGGAATTTTTGGGTTAGGTCAATCCGTTCGCGAGATATGGGACTTTGAAGCTAAGAAATGGTTGAGAAAACAACAAATTTTTCGCACTTCTGCTGCCCCAAACGCTTAACCAGAATGGCCTAGGGAAAAAATACCCATACCGTTGTAATCGGACGAGTTTCTACTTTCAGATGCAATAGGAATTTTTGGGTTAGGTCAATCCGTTCGCGAGATATGAGAGTTTGAAGCCAAGAAATGAATGAGAAGGCAAAAAATTTTTCGCAATTCTGCGGCTCCAAACGCTTAACCAGAATGGCCCAGTGAAAAAATACACTTACCGTTGTAATCGGGCGAGTTTCTACTTTCAGATGCAATAGGAATTTTTGGGTTAGGTTAATCCGTTCGCGAGATATGGGAGTTTGAAGCTACGAAATGGTTGAGAAGACAACAAATTTTTCGCAATTCTGCTGCTCCAAACGCTTAACCAGAATGGCCTAGGGAAAAAATACCCATACCGTTGTAATCGGACGAGTTTCTACTTTTAAGTTACAATAGGAATTTTTTGGGTTAGGTCAATCCGTTCGCGAGATATGGGACTTTGAAGCTAAGAAATGGTTGACAAGACAACAAATTTTCGCACTTCTGCTGCTCCAATCGCTTAACCAGAATGGGCTAGGGAAAAAATACACATACCGCAGTAATCGGGCGAGTTTCTACCTTCAGATGCAATAGGAATTTTTTGGTTAGGTCAATCCGTTCGCAGGATATGGGATATTGAAGCCAAGAAATGGTTGAGAAGGCAAAAAATTTTTCGCAATTCCGCTGCACCAAACGGTTAACCAGAATGGCCTAGGGAAAAAATACACATACCGCTGTAATCGGGCGAGTTTCTACTTTCAGATGCAATAGGAATTTTTGGGTTAGGTCAATCCGTTCGCGAGATATGAGAGTTTGAAGCCAAGAAATGAATGAGAAGGCAAAAAATTTTTCGCAATTCTGCGGCTCCAAACGCTTAACCAGAATGGCCCAGGGAAAAAATACACTTACCGTTGTAATCGGGCGATTTTCTTCTTTCAGATGCAATAGGAATTTTTGGGTTAGGTTAATCCATTCGCGAGGTATGGGAGTTTGAAGCCAAGAAATGGTTGAGAAGGCAAAAAATTTTTCGCAATTCTGCTGCTCCAAACGCTTAACCAGAATGGCCTAGGGAAAAAATACACACACCGTTGCAATCGGGCGAGTTTCTACTTTCAGATGCAATAGGAATTTTTGGGTTAGGTCAATCCGCTCGCGAGATATGGGACTTTGAAGCTAAGAAATGGTTGAGAAAACAACAAATTTTTCGCACTTCTGCTGCCCCAAACGCTTAACCAGAATGGCCTAGGGAAAAAATACCCATACCGTTGTAATCGGGACGAGTTTCCTACTTTCAGATGCAATAGGAATTTTTGAGGTTAGGTCAATCCGTTTCGCGAGATTATGAGAGTTTGGAAGCCAAGAAATGAAAGAGAAGGCAAAAAAATATTTGCGCAATCTGCGCTCAAATCGCTTAACCAGAATGGCCCAGTGAAAAAAATTCACTACCGTGTAATCGGGCGAGTTGCTACTTTCAGATGCAAATAGGAATTTTTGGTTTTAGGTTATCCGTTCGCGAGATATGGGAGTTTGAAGCTACGAAATGGTTGAGAAGACAACAATTTTTCGCAATTCTGCGGCTCCAAACGCTTACCAGATTGGCCTAGTGGAAAAAATACCCATACGTTGTAATCGGACGATGTTTCTACTTTCAGATGCAATAGGAATTTTTGGGTTTAGGTCAATCCGTTCGCGAGATATGAGAGTTTGAAGCCAAGAAATGAAAGAGAAGGCCCAAAAAATTTTTCGCAATTCTGCGGCTCCAAACGCTTAACCAGAATGGCCCAGTGAAAAAATACACTTACCGTTGTATCGGGCGAGTCTCTACTTCCAGGACGCTACAGGAATTTTTGGGGGTTAGGTCAATCCGTTCGCGAGAATATGGGAGTTCGAAGCTAAGAAAATGGTTGAGAGACAACAAAATCATTCGCACTTCTGCTCTCGAAACGCTTAACCAGAATGGCCTAGGGAAGAAATACCCATACCGTTTGTAATCGGGCGAGTTTGCTACTTCAGATGCAATAGAATTTTTGGGTTAGGTTAATCCGTTCGCGAGATATGGGAGTTGGAAAGCTCGAAATGGTTGAGAAGACAACAAATATTTCGCAATTCTTGCTTGCTCCAAAACGCTTAACCAGATGGCCCTAGGGAAAAAAACCCATACCGTTTGTAATCGGACGGAGTTTCTACTTTTAATTACAATAGGAATTTTTGGGTTAGGTCAATCGTTCGGCGAGATATGGGACCTTTGAAGCTAAGAAATGGTTGACAAGACAACAATTTTTCGCACTTCCTGCTGCTCCAATCGCTTAACCAAGGAATGGGCTAGGGAACAAATACACATACCGTTCTAATCGGGCGAGTTTCTACTTTCAGTACAATAGGAATTTTTTGGGTTAGGTCAATCCGTTCGCGAGATATGGGACTTTGAAGACTAAGAAATGGTTGAGAAAACAACAAATTTTTTCGCACTTCTGCTGCCACAAACGCTTAACCAGATATGGCCTAGGGAAAAAATACCCAATACCGTTGTATTACGGGACGAGTTTCTCTTTCAGATTCCAATAAGGAATTTTGGGTTAGGTCAATCCGTTCGCGAGATATGAGAGTTGAAGCCAAGAAATGAATGAGAAGGCATAAAAAAAATTTTTTTTTCGCAATTCTGCGGCTCCAAACGCTTAACCAGAATGGGCCAGTGAAAAAAAACACTTACCGTTGTAATCGGGCGAGTTTCTACATTTCAGATGCAATAGGAATTTTTGGGTTAGGTTAATCCGTTCGCGAGATATGGGAGTTTGAAGCTCGAAATTGTTGAGAAGACACAAATTTTTCGCAATTCTGCTGCTCCAACGCTTAACCGAATGGCCCTAGGGAAAAAATACCCATACCGTTGTAATCGGACGAGTTCTACTTTTAAGTTACAATAGGAATTTTTTGGTTAGGTCAATCCGTTCGCGAGATATGGAGACTGTGAAGCTAAGTAATGGTTGACAAGACAACAAATTTTCGCACTTCTGGCTTGCTCCAATCGCTTAACCAGATGGGCTAGGGAGGAAAAATACACATACCGCAGTAATCGGGCGAGTTTCTACTTTCAGATGCAATAGGAATTTTTTGGTTAGGTCAATCCGTTCGCCAGATATGGGATATTGAAGCCAAGAAATGTTTGAGAAAGCAAAAAATTTTTCGCAATTCCCGCTGCACAAACGGTTAACCAGGAATGGCCTAGGGAAAAAATCACATCCCGCGTAATCGGGCGAGTTTCTACTTTCAGATGCAATAGGAAATTTTGGGGTTAGTCAATCCGTTCGCGAGATATGAGAGTTTGAAGCCAAGAAAAAAATGAATGAGAAGGCAAAAAATTTTTCGCCAATTCCTGCCCCTAGCCCCCCCCCCCTGCCACCCGCTCCAAAGCGCTTAACCAGAATGGCCCAGGGAAAAAATACACTTACCGTTGTAATCGGGCGATTTTCTACTTTCAGATGCAATAGGAATTTTTTGGGTAGGTTAATCCATTCGCGAGGTATGTAGTTGAAGCCAAGAAATGGTTGAGAAGGCAAAAATTTTTCGCAAATTCTGCTGCTCCAAACGCTTAACCAGAATGGCCTAGGGAAAAAATACCCATACCGTTGAAATCGGACGAGTTTTCCACTTTCAGATGCAATAGGAATTTTCTGGGTTAGGTCAATCCGTTCGCGAGATATGGGAGTTTGAAGCCAAGAAATGGTTGAGAAGGCAAAAATTTTTCGCACTTCTGCTGCTCCAATCGCTTAACCAGATTGGCCTAGGGAAAAAATACACACACCGTTGTAATCGGGCGAGTTTCTACTTCAGATGCAATAGGAATTTTGGGTTAGGTCCTTCCGCTCGCGAGATATGGGACTGTGATGCTAAGTTAATTGTTGAGAGACAACAAATTTTTCGCACTTCTGCTGCCCCAAACGCTTAACCGAATGGCCTAGGGAAAAAATACCCATACCGTTGTAATCGGGGACGAGTTTCTACTTTCAGATATGCAATAGGAATTTTGGGTTAGGTCAATCCGTTCGCGAGATATGAGAGTTTGAAGCCAAGAAATGAAATGAGGAGGCAAAAAATTTTTCGCAATTCTTGTGCGGCTCCCAAACGCTTAACCAGAATGGCCCAGGGAAAAAATACGACTTACCGTTGTAATCGGGCGATTTTCTACTTTCAGATGCAATAGGAAATTTTTGGGTTAGGTTAATCCATTCCGCGAGGTATGGGAGTTTTTGAAGCCAAGAAATGGTGAGAAGGCAAAAAAGTTTTCGCAATTCTGCTGCTCCCAAACGCTAACCAGAATGGCCCTAGGGAAATAATACACCACACCGTTGTAATCGGGCGAGTTTCTACTTCAGATGCAATAGGAATTTTTGGGTTAGGTCAATCCGCTCGCGAGATATGGGGACTTTGAAAGCTAAGAAATGGTTGAGAAAACAACAAATTTTTCGCACTTCTGCTGCCCCAAACGCTTAACCAGAATGGCCTAGGGGAAAAAATACCCCATACCGTTGTAATCGGACGAGTTTCTACTTTCAGATGCAATAGGAATTTTTGGGTTAGGTCAATCCGGTTCGCGAGATATGAGAGATTTGAGGCCAAGAAATGAATGAGAAGGCAAAAAATTTTCGCAATTCTGCGGCTCCAACGCTTAACCAGAAATGGCCCAGTGAAAAAAACATTACCCGTTGAATCGGCGAGTTTCTACTTTCAGATGGGCAATAGAATTTTTGGGTTAGGTTAATCCGTTCGCGATGATAAGGGAGTTTGAAGCTACGAAATGGTTGAGAGACAACAAATTTTCGCAATTCTGCTGCTCCAAACGGCTTACCAGATTGGCCTAGGGAAAAAATACCCATACCGTTGTAATCGGACGAGTTCTACATTTAAGTTACAATAGGAATTTTTGGGTTAGGTCAATCCGTTCGCGAGATATGGGACTTTGAAGCTAACGAAATGGTTGACAAGACAACAAATTTTTCGCAATTCTGCTGCTCAATCGCTTAACCAGAATGGGCTAGGGAAAAATACACATACCGTTCTAATCGGGCGAGTTTCTACTTTCAGTTACAATAGGAATTTTTGGGTTAGGTCAATC